>NW_024519206.1:27846377-28309321 GCF_017590135.1 Pyrgilauda ruficollis | reverse complement strand
CGGGGGGGGGGAAGAAAAAAAAAAGTACTATATGCTTTGATTGTTAGTGGAATAAATCTGATAGTCAGCAGGACTCAGTCTGGGCCTGTCAGCTTCCTCACATGTTCATTCTCTACAGGTGTCCAGATCTCCATCCCTGCTTTAAAGCCATTTCTGGTAATGGGTTATGAGTCACAGTTTATAACACCTTCTTTGTTCCTGAAAAGGATTAAACCAGAGCAACTTCTTCAGGACTGAAGAAAATCTGTTCCAAACTCTCACTATACTTTCAGGACAATTACCAGCAGCCACTGCTCATCTTCTCAGAAGGCCACACAAAAGTGTGGAGACAGTTCTCTCTTTCAGCCCTGGACAGTATGTCAAACAGTGGTGGAGGGGCTGCAGACAGCAATGCCATATAATCTCAATGTTAATTACTGAGTCTGCTCAAAACAGCTAAATTATGAGGCTTTGTGGCTAAATCTTGACCTGAACTCAGCTGAGGCTGAGAACAATACAGAAAAGGTATTTGTATGAGTCATTTTCCAGCTTCACCAGAGGCAAGCAAGAGTATACATCCATCTTTGTGAAAAATGCTCAATGAGTTATTTGACCCTTACCCAAATGAAATCAAGAAAAAACAGAATTTTTACAAGACCATTTCCATTAAGAGCTCTGCACTACTTGAAAAGAGATAACAATTGCAAACTCCTAAATGTTTAAAAATGTAAATCATACAAAGTTAATTCAAAACTAATCTGAATTACAAAATAAAATGGTAAACATAACAGCAATAAAATAAAAGAGGTGAAGTGGAGCAAAGCAGTCTGCATATAATCCCCATCTTAAATGCAATTAATATATCAAAGGTTTTATAATTGTAGATTAAATTTTGTTGTCATTAAAGCATGTGGGAACTTTCTCATGGACTTCAGTGAGGCTATAATTTCATCTCCCATCGTTATTGTTGTTATGGAATCACAACTATCATATTTCCTATTTTTGAAGCCTCAACAGAAAATTATCACTGTTTCAGGTCTTGCTTAAGAGAAGCTATAAAAAAAAAATCACCAAATTATTTTCTGCAGCTAACCCATAAATAATGATAGCAGTAAAACAAATTTTGTAGAAAGACATTTTATCTAGCTTTAAAGACTTCAAATGATAGAAAATGTACCATGTCCTTTGGCTATGGCTTACGGTACTAAGTACCATTCTTGTAAAGAATTTGCACCTAATTTACAGTTTGAATTCAACATTTAACTTTGGGATCTTTGTGTCTATGCTTGATAGATGAAAGAAATGTTTAATGTCAGGCATCACTCCCCTTCACACTTTCTTAGAGATGCTGATTAAAACATCTTTTCATCTTGTCTGCAAGATGCTAAATAAACTGATCTATTTTAGTATACCCTCATCCATCTATAGTTTTTGAGACTTAAAACAATTTTTTAAGTCTTCTCTGAAAACTCTCCCTTTTGAGTCACATTTTGAAAACATTTACCCTAGGACTGGAAATGGTAATGGCTGTTATGCCATCAAAATGATGTAGAAATACCATCTTTATTTATTTCCTCCATTTTCTGTGAATTATGCTGCCTCAGCATCCTTTGGGTAGTGCTGTAAATTGTCGAGACACCAGATTAATCTGAAGGCTGGTTTAGCTAACATTTAACTGGTAGAGAATGGGGAAGTAGTGCTTGTGATTTGAAAGGAACCAGTCTTTTTACCAGACAGTATTTACAAATTCCATAACCACTGATATGAATAAAACATGTTTTAAGTATCCAGGACTTTAGTCACAGGTAAAACATGTAAACCATAGTCAACATCAATGCAACAGTTAACCTTCTGCTTTGTTTCCTAATACCTAGTAATTCTATTGTATTAAAAAAATAATTAATGAATTTCCAAACATGTTGTTCTTAAAGGGGAAAAAAAATAATTTGTTCTATCAATAGTAAATGCCTTCCTGCTGAAATGAATTATTTAAAATCCCTGGGGATACATCCTTTTCACTATGTATTGCCCTTCTGTAGTGGCAATGTATTACTTAAAATGCTAGTGCCACAGAAAGGCAAACTCAGACCATTTTCTAGAGCAGAGCCATACATTAGATCTACATGTTTAATGCATTAGCACTTAGTTTACCCATAACTGCTAAGCTCTTTTTTCAATCAGAAGTCACAAGGAAGTGATTTTACTAAGGTGTGAAAATATAGGGTTTTTTTCCCACAAATAGGTGACAAAGCAACATAAGAAGCTATAAATAGATATCAATAATCTTCCGAAAATAAAACAAAGCTTTTATTGACATAGTATATCATGTCTATAATCCTAAGCAACATCTGGTTTCCAAAATATAAACAATTACAGACCCTGATCTTTTCATAATTCAAGTTCCCTCCAACTGTAAGGATGTTACAGATGTTGCAAATGACCAGGTGTTCAATACTGAAAAGTGTCAGTAAACAACAGCAAGAAACAGCAGAACAGAATTTAAATTGTGTGTACCAGAATCAGAAATGAGCAAATAATTCACTGATTATTAATCTTTTACTGGTTCTTTTGTGCTCACAGAATGACCATGATCTCCAGGCAGTTTTGTTGATTTAAACGTTCACTGAAATTACTCAATTTCTTCATTTTACAGTGCGGCACACAGTATTTCAGTTAAAGAGAGCAGTTATAGGTAGGACAGGAACCTCGTAAATAAACAGCATCTACTCCCCTTTTGTGTGTGATAGAGTTGGTTAGTGGCAGCACATCCCATTGATGAAAGACAGACTAAAAGTTTTCAAAAACCAGAACTCCTTCCACTCATCAACTAACAAGTGGACATCAGGACATGGCATCCTATCTCTCTCTTATTGGAAAAACATGGGGAAACAGTGGGAAAAACGTCATCCATGCATCCCCTTCTGAGGGTAGCATTGCTCCCTGTAGTTTCCCTGTAGTTACTGCAGAAAGGCAGAGGCAGATGACAAAGAACATATCTTTTAAAAAGTTTTACCCCCTCTGCATCAGCTGAGATAGTTTCAAACTTAGAGGGCTTTTGGAAGAATATTCCTCTTTACTTTCTGCTTTGTAAAACCCCTGCATAGGAGGGGAGCTCCTTTACACATCCATCCTTCTCATTTCCTTTTAGCAGAGCTGCTGTTGCTGGATTCAGAGTCATGTTTCAGCTGCCTTGTCCCAAACTTTGCCCATGTCTAGGCCACGTATCGTGATAAGACCCAGAAGTGAACTGTCTTCCTCACCCTACACCCCCATTTTCCTGGGAAATAAAGCTAAGGCCATTCAGGTCAGAAGGGAAAATGGTGCAGTCTGGTATTTCCTGAGTCTGCATATCAGAGTAGATCAAAGGTCTGCAGGATGTATCAGCAGGCTTATACACCTCACAAATGTGTTACTTACAGTGGCTAGGCTGAAACTACTTCCTTCTTCTATAATGTATTTTCAGTGATGACTCTGTGTGTGTGTGTGTGTGTGTGTGTGTGTTCCTTGGCCTGTGTGATTGCTGTTTTTATATAATTTTATTGGAATTAAAGAAACGAGGAAAGAACAAAAAAATTATTAAGTAATCCCAGAGTCCAAGACAAAGCTAAAAAAGTCAAAACCGACCATGAAATAGGCGATTTCTATTGTATGGAAGCACACACTGGACAAATTAATGTCCTGTGAAAGTCATCTTTAGGTACCTGAGGTAGATCTCTTTAATTTTAATGACTTGGCATTATATGACTTGCTATTGCTTCTGTTAACATTTATTGTAATTCATCTACTAAAAAGAGCAATAAAAAGTCAACAGATATGTGAAAGAAGCACCAGAGAACCACTTTAGTTGAAGG
Organism: Pyrgilauda ruficollis; assembly: GCF_017590135.1. Taxonomy (NCBI): domain Eukaryota; kingdom Metazoa; phylum Chordata; class Aves; order Passeriformes; family Passeridae; genus Pyrgilauda; species Pyrgilauda ruficollis. Next base: position 28,305,491 of record NW_024519206.1, on the reverse strand, counting down.
AGCCAAACTAAATAGTGTGCCTTTCCTTATCAGTGTTCCTGTTACATTTTGAGTTATGTTTCTATTTTCCATTTAAATTTTATCCAAAATTTTGTGATTTTTTTAGGGGGAGGCAAATTATCCCTGGAATTATATAGCAGAGCAACAGCAGCTTTCAGGTATATATACAAGCTTTCTGCACATAAAGGATTCAAGTTTTGAACCAGAAAAAAAACCCTATATTTTTAAAATTTTTTTCTGCAATGTATCTATGTTTTTTCCATATCTGTATCACGTTAATCACATTTTTATATAAATCCCTGCAAAAAAAGAGACTTTATCATAAAATACTGTAATTTACATTTATTTAAAAAAAGAAAAAAAAAACTGCTGAAGGTTAAATCAGTGGATTACACCAGCAAAACAGATTTTTAGGAGTGGTTCCTAAAAGAGCGTTTACTATACCTCTATAGAAATTTCATCTGCAGAGCTCAAAGCACAATGCCAGCCTTTAGTTTGCCTTACATCACACCAGTAAAGTGTGTGCCTCCTCCTGTGTTCCAGATGAGCAGTGAGGCTGCAGGTCTGTGACAGTCCAAGGCAGTAAAAAATGCAGAGTTTATGGTCCTGCCTGTTTCTCTGGATCCACTCCTCATTTACAGTCCATGGCTGGTCCCTGCTCTGGCTCAGATCTGATCTGCACTAACCTGGGTCAAGGACCTGGCCTGTCACAATCAGATCAGCAGAGCACTAGTGCCACACTGAGGAAGGAGCTGAATTGCAGTAAGAAATGGCCATGATCAGCCTAAGCAATTGCACAGTTACCGCTCCAAGCTGCTCCTTTCCTCTTGTACTAGAGAAAAAAAAAAATTAAATATCATTATATTAAAAAAAAAGTTTGTGAATTTTTTCCTAACCTTTTAGCAGGTGAATCATCATCTATTATTGTATTTGTGGGGTCCCTCGTGGCAGGAAGGAACGATGAATCGGACTCCATATTTTCAGAAGGCTAATTTATTACATTATGATATATAATATATTAAAGAATACTATACTAAACTATACTAAAGGATACAGAAAGGATATTTACAGAAGGCTAAAAAGATAATAATGAAACTCATTACTCTGTCCAGACTCCAACACAGCTTGGCCCCAATTGGCCAATAAGTCAAAGCAATTCACAGGAAACCAATGAAACATTCCTGTTGGATAAACAATCTCCAAACACATTCCAAAGCAGCAAAACACAGGAGAAGCAATGACATAATTATTGTTTCCTTTTTCTCCTTTTCCCAGGAGAAAAATCCTGGGTGAAGGGATTTTTCAGAAAATATGAATGACAATTTATACCACACCAATAAAAAGAATGTAATAATAACTCCGATTTGATTTTCATAATCAACTTCTTTCTTTCTCATACACTGCTATCATACTTGTGAGGAGCTCCATCTAAACCCCTGCATACCACCTTGTTATTTTCTTGGAGTCTTATGCCTAGTCTTTTCTAGCATTGTAGGCATTTTTGAGTAGGAACCCCTTTTATTATGTATTATTATAGAACTTAGCACAAAAAGCCCTTGTTCAGGACTAGAGAAGTTGGTAACACAAGTGATAAATCATCATAATCATGCAGAAGAGAAATACTACACTGATCATGATGGTAACACTCCCTTCTTTATCCTGCTATTGCTGAAGTCAACATCAGAGCTGCATTGACATCAGATGGTGTGAGATTAAGCCTTACTGCATTATTATTCGATCTGATTTTGACAATTTTTTTACAACATTTGTCCAGCATAAAGAAAAATCTTAACTTTACAGCAGTACACAGGCTGGGTTGACAATGATTCAGATATAAGTGTATCCACAGGGTGAATATAAGGTATGTGTTTGTGTTTATACCCTTTTTTTTCCCCAAGACTACTAAGGTGATGCAGACATTACGCTTGCCCTTAGATTGATATCTCTGTTAATCTCAGAACTCCCATCAAGATTAGTTTTATTATCTAAGTGAACAGTAATTTTAAAGAAATAGCATTTTATTGAACTTCTGCTTAAATCCAGACAACTTCAGAAAAAGGCAGTCTGCCTTGGCATGACATGACTTGAGAGCTGAAACTGCAAATTCCTCAGAAACGGCCACCTACTTTCATCTCTGTTATACTCAAAGCCACACTGGATGTTTATATGAAGCTCAAATGAAATTACTGAGTTTTTCAAGAAAAGTAGCTGTAATGAAAAATCTTAAATATCATTTTAAAATTGTAATTTAATACAAAATCATGACATCAACATCTGTGTATACAGAGGTTCTATTTAATTTTCATTAAATAAGGATATTCAAATAGCATTTGACACTAGTAATTCATTTTTCTAATGTGTTTTCTATTAGATTGGTTAGGTTAGTAATTCATGCAAAGACTGCAGGCTGCTCCGTTCCAGCTGCTTACACTGGAGCCCCCACTGGATGGCAGTCACATGCAGCTTTGGAAAGAATTCAGCATGGTGCTTTAACTCACAGACCTCTAAAAAAACCCTAGGCTGAGTGGTTTTGTTTTTTTTTTTTAAAAAAAAAAAAAAAAAAAAAGGTTTTTTTTATTAGGTAATTCTAGTTTGGTACAAAGACAAGCAATAAAAACAAGTGGACAGAAATCTTCACATTCTTTCAGCCGCTGTTCCTAGACCCACTGTCTTGTGGTGCATCATTTCATTCCAGGTGCCAGAATTAGAGAAAGGCATTGCTCAAAGCTGTGGAAACCAATGCAAGTGTCCCCTGACAAGAGATGCCGAAGCTGGCAGCAGAGCAAGAGCAGGCTCTACCACTGATCAGAAATGTTTGCCTCAGAAAATTGGTATCAATAGGTTTAAAATAGAGATTTATTTTAACTAGGAATCAGAACAACACAAAACTTCAGACAGTCATTAAAACAATCCACAGCTGAACCCATTGAGATATCTTTCCTTGACTTCCACGAGATGTGAAAAATATATGTGAGCGGCTAGATTCAGGTTTTTATTCAGTACAAGAGATCTGTTTAAATGAGTAAACCTCAGCAGCAAAGTGTCTGTTCCTGTTAGAGCCTACAGTGTAACACATCATTACTCTAATTGTTGCAATCCCTTTTGCCTCTGAACCGGGATGAATCCCTCGGGACTTCCGCTCTGCCATCCTGAAGTCTCAAGGAAAGGTGAGGTCACTGAAAGGACTTTGTTGGTTTTTTTAAATCTGGCCAAGGTTGCTGCTAACTAACCTGTTCCAAGATGGGGAAAGAGAGGGCCTTTCCAAATCCTGAGCACTACCTGAACACAAAGGGAGTCTTATCACAGCACAGCTGGCAGGATTTGTTATTCTGTAATTGTCCATGTAAATGTTCACAGTGGTTCATCATTAAAACTGACTTTTCATTTTAATGCGTATCCTGCAGACTCAAGCCATGTACGCAGGTAGAGGCTGCCTCCACATTTGGCAGGGGTGACTTTTTTATTACTTGTTACTACTAATTTGTTACTCTGACATTGGACACCTCGCTACTGCTTTAGGACATCCAGCATACATCAATAAGTTGATTATAGACGCAGATTGATATTTAATTAATTTATTAATATTTTATCTGATTAATGATCTGATAAGCACCACCACCTAGAGTCCAGATCACAACAAAAAGAAATATTTTAAAATTGCCCCAGACTGATTCTGAAAAAGAAAGAACTCAAATGTTGATGATACTGACAGATACCAATGTAAGTAGTAGCAAGTCCAAATATTTTATCAGAGTTATTTCAGCATATTTTAAGTAATTTAAATAAAGGGAAAACCTAGAAAATTGATCCTGTATAGGTATTGGGAAAAAAATTCCACTGCAGGCAAAGTTACATGAGGTTAACCTCTTGACATATGAGAGGATGGAGAATCAGTGTTTTGTGGATTAGTTTTCACCAATCTTTACCTGATACACCTCTCTAAAGTTTACAGTTTTCATTTAATCACCTTAAGGGTAAATACCATGACAGATCTAAGCCATTTCTATTTTTGTCCTGAAATAACAAGAGAATTTTTTTATATGCCTGCAGTTCTCATTGAAAATGTGTCTTGCACTTGCAATGTTGAGTGCTGAGACATTTCCCTTCCATCAGGAAAACCAATAGCAAGCACTCAAGTGGAGTCTCTATTTAGTAGGGCCTGAAATGGTTGAGGTTGGGATCTGTTTACTATTTTAACCCTTTGTATTCTCTTGACTACACTTTTCAAAATAACTCTTTTCAATTTGAATTTATAAAACTCTAATTTCAGGTAAAATATGCATTTCTGCTCTTTATTAAAAATCTAAGAAAAACTGTTCACAATACTCTGAACAAACTGAAGCTCCTTCTTTTCTGAGTAAGAATATGGAACTATGTTTTCCCATGTATTTATCTCAAAATAATTGGTGTGAATACTAGTTATGACAAATTAAAAATAATTTCTGAACATTAAGACTTACTAAACCTCTCTTGCATTCTGCAGAGACTGTTTTTCCTGTCTAGTATGTATATACACTTTTCTTCTTGGGGGTTTTATGGGGAATTATAAGACAGGACTCCTGCAATTGTTATGGTTTTTTGAGTTGGCCTCTGCAGACTCATGACACCAGCAGGCTTTACAACTATCTGAGCTTACAGTGTTCCAGGATATCAGGGGATTCAGTTCTTCAGTTCTGTGCTACCTGCAATTCATTTAATTTTAACCACTGAACAGAGCATTTTCAGTATCATTAAAACAAAGTAATCCACAATAATTACATTTTGAAATTAGAAATATGGCAGAAAGATATGTGAAAATATTGCATGCCCCATAGAGTTGCCATTTCCTGAGAATTACTTTTCCAGTCTACTGTACCCTGCAAAGTCTTAAATCACGTAAATTAGTTTCTATCCTGTTTTGTGCCAAGGTAAGGCCAGAATAAAATAAACTATTACTGCTCTGTCCTCTTTAAGCCTGTGTAATAAACATGTAAATCTGAGAAAATAAATAACAACAGTAAAGATAAAAATTCATCCCAATTACCTTTATGAAATGTGAAATCAAAACTCCACTGAGCTATATTAAACTATGTTAATAGCACTATTACTAAGCATAGGCAATTCATTTTATTACTCTCTTTCTTCGCATTTTTCTGTTAAATAGCTAAAAACCAGGGGGAAATATGCTAATGTAACATGATTGCTGTGCCATATCGGGGACAATATGCATTTCCTATAGATTAAACTATTTAGCTAAGTTGATTACTCTTGAATTTATTTAGGTTTCAAGTCAGTTATTTAGGCGTCATCACAATCAGATTGAGCAACATTCTCAACAAGAAAGTAATAAACATGAGGTGCAAAAAAATAATGCTTTATGAATTTATGACTTTTCTGAGAGAAAAGAAAAATGCCCAACACCTGAATTAATCTCAAATTCCCAACTATGTAAATCTAGTTTTAGCAGTAACATAGGTCCCAAATGGAAATCTATTTCTATGGAAAGAAAAAGTTATTTTATTATTGATGCTGTTGTTATATTTAGCAAGTGAAGAGCGTATAAATAAAAATTGGTGTGATTCTACAGCAATCAGAACAAAAATATATTCAGTATAAGTATTCTCCAGGCCTTGAGAACTGTGGAGATGGCAGATATGGAAGGAAATGTATTTACTATTGTTTTCCCTTTATGAAAATGAAAGTAGTGTATTAGACAGTTATAAGAGATGGCATAAACTCCATGAAGTAGACCTGATTGATCAGAACTGTAATAAGCAGATCAGTTCAAAATGCTCATCATTTCTTTTCTCTTTCTCCAGCTTGATCACTATCCTCCAACAAGTTACAGCCTGCCAGCCACATCTGACATTCAGTTCAATTCCCCAAAGGCACTATTCCTAGGAAAGGTCATAGGTAAGATTTCATTTTGTACCTGGGACAATGATGTATGTGTAACAGGACTCTTGCTGGACAAGTGGTACAAGTGGTGGTACTGGAATTATGCCTAAAGGAGGGGTTATGTTCACCCTGTCACAGAGGCTGATAAGCACACAAATAATTTTGTGCCACCCATGTGGAAAAAAAAAAAAAATGTATGAGCAAGAGCCCCTTGTAACATCGTCTTTGTGAGGTTTCATTACCCTCTCGGTGTCAGATGAAGGCAATCCAAGAAAATCACTGAGACCACTGCTTCTACCAGGAGATACTGAAGTTATTTTGAATATTATCATTCACTGTGAAGTTATTGTGTGCCTTGTAAAATGCAGACTTTATCCATGCAGACTGCCTTCTTATCCCAGGGTGTCCTCTGGCAAACCACCATTCTCTCCCACTAACACCCACCAGCCAGGTCCTTTGGAGCCTGTAACACCTGCAGCAACATCCATCTGGACATTTTCTATCCCTTTTATGGATTTCATCGTTATTTCCAATGATGCAGCTTCCTGGCTAGTTCACCAGATGAACTCAAGGGGAGATAGAGATGCCTTGGCCTCACTTTCAGGCCATCCTTCATTCCATTGCTTAATTTTTCTGCTACTGGCTTCTTACATGAATTTCCAGGGAAATCAATGTACTCACTTCAGGAAGAAATTCTTCCCAACATTTACAGTTTGTAAGGAGGGCTTCTTCCCCTTTTCAGAGATAAAGGGGAATTAACATTATTTCCTCTAAGCGCTTTATACAGACATATGGTTGCTCGAACTCAGTGAAGAGCTTAATCCAGAAAATTGCAAACTTTTCTCTGTTAAGTGATTAGGGCATTAATCTGTGAACCCTTTGCACTGTTTTTAGAAGTGGTAAAAAAATTGACCACATAGCTAATGGAATTTTTTGTAGATACATTTTTCCATTTGTTTTGTTTTTTAAATTTAAAATGGAGAACTTCCATGACATAGGAAATGAAAAGCCTTTAAAATTCTTTGCTATCAGGAGAGCCATGAACTATTTTCTAGTACTTTCCAAGTCAGTTCTGTTGACAGTACAAAAGATGATGCAGTCTGATTTTGGACAGTCTTTGGAATCTGGGTATCTTACTCCATTTAATTTGGGCAGCTGGACTGGAGTGACTCATTTTTTTAATAGCGTGGGATTATACTAACCCTTTGGGAATATGTTGTTTTGGTTTTGGGTTTTTTTTCTTCTTCTTCTCTACTTGTTACTCTCTTTGCAGATAAGGCGTTTTATTAAGCAGAAAAATGTATCACTACTAAAGAAACAAACAAGAAAACAAAAACTAAAACCCTTTTTCTACCAAAGAAAATTTGAACTGCAAAGAGATGGATTTCCTGGTGTAAAATGGTTGTGCAGCTGACCATGTCTGTTGATGAGCTTTACTGTGCAGCTCTCAGAGTCGTGTTGAATGAGGGGAGAGCTCAGTTAAAAGTACAGCAGTTTGAAGGGCAAAGTAGACACAGAATTCAGTATCTATCTTCAAAGGCTCTAGCTGTCACCTCATACTGACTAGGCATATTTTAGTGGTCTAGAGGGATTAGAACCAACAGAAGATCTGGATACATAGATCAAGTTGCAATTTGTGCCCATATGCAATTACATTCTCCAAATGGGCAATATGGGAGTCGCCTCCCGTTTACTGCTGCTCTGGCATCTCTTGCATTCCATTTCTGTTGTTCTCATACGATGCAATTCTTATTTGTCAGCAAAAATGAATGCAAAGCCCTACTTTTAAAGACAGATGGGTTTTTGAAGAGCACTCTGGAACAATCTTACTTGGAAACTGGTCTTCTGTCTGTCTTATTTCCATTTTTATTAGTGTTATTTGCATAGGAGCAGCCGCTTCTGCACCAGCTGTTCTTGCTGTGATAGAGAGTTCATCTGCTCCCTGTCAGAAATGATCCCTTGTACAACACCTACCACAATGCAACACCTCTCTCTGCTCTAGATGTTGCAACATTATGTTGTAACAATTGTTACAGGTGTTACAATTAATAAAATGTTGCTTTGTACCTGCTCAGAATATTTTCTGTAAGGCAGGAGGGTCACATCAGAACAACAGCAAAATATTTGAGTCGCAATCAGGGAGAACTCTGCTTCTTTAAGTCGAGATGCTTTCTGTTTCCTTGAAATACTGTTTTAAAAAAATGCATTTGTTCACTGGCTTGAAAAATACTGATATAAAATAATTGTAGTCTTTTGGAAAAACTGGAGGTAAAGATGCTTAGTATATAATTCTTACCTAAGTAAAATGGATTACGATTTGAGGTGTGAAATAAAGCTGGAAGACAGAGCAAATGAAAAATCCTATTTTACATGAGTGTGTACTAACAAAAACAATAGCATTAGAGAAATGCAGGGTGCTGTTAATGTTTGAAGGAAGTTCTTTAATCTGTTATTTAGATGTATTTAGGCTTTGGTGGCTGACAGACAAGGCAAGAGGGAAAACCAGGATATCTGGATGATAAGATATGAAGAGGAAAAAGTGAAAATTAGACAATGTGACAGGCATCTACATTTTCATGTAGGCTGCAACTTGCAGCTCATTACTGCAGTAGAATGGAGCAGAGGTTTGATTTTTCCATTAAGTGTAGAGGGTTTGGATGCAATACTCAGCTTTGTCTTCACATCCTTTTTGGGAAACTACACCTGTACTCTCTTAGTCTGTACTTTATTATTAAAATTGAAACATTTCTTTGGCAGTTAATATGTATTTATAAGTAATTATCTAGACATAATTACACATGATTTTGTGAAAGTATCATTCTGGTGAACAGAAATAATTTGAGAGTTTGTCTAACAGGATATATGATTGAGCACAGACACACCAAGATCTGACAAGAGTTGCTCTTGAGAGAGTAGCAGAGAAGTAAAGGAAATGTACTTCTTGTCATGATTTCCACCAACCACTCCAAATTAAATTGGGTCTTTTCAGAAATACTTAAATATCGACTTGGAAACAATTGACATAATACAAATAATCATCACACAGATAATCATTTTCAGAACTGACAGCTGTCCCTGCAGCTCACCTCTGTGGGCTCCATTTTTGTCTCTGCCTCAAGCTAGTGCTCTTCAGAGACTTCTAGTAAGAGCAGCCAAAAGGGAAATATGTTTCAGGTCTGCCTTTCTTCTTACAAAGGCAGCTGCTGTCACTCTACAGCTAAAGAGAGGTTCTAGAAATCAACCCCAAAGGCCTGGATTCTTTACACAAAAAGTAGTTGCCTTGAGAAGAAGTGGTAAAAGGTCAATTTCTAGATGTGGTGGGGTTTTCCTAACGTTAATGCAAAGACTTTTTTATTGTCACCTGATTGGAGTTACTGGTTTTTTTACTGGTGTTTGTAGTGAAAATTAAAATTGGTGAAGAGACATTTCTCTGACATTTCACATTTCATTGTGACATTCAGCACCTTGGACTGGTGGGAGGTAAGACCAGCATACATCTAGCCAAGTAGTTTCAAATGTGCAAAGGAGAGAACACAGAAATACTTCACAAAAAGGAGGAGATAAATGGTATTTCTTCATGGCTTAGGTACAGTAGAGAAAGAAGTACTGCTTTTCTCTTGCATGGCATCTGTCTGCCAATAGATACTGAATAATAGGAGGCAAACATTCAGAATGCTTTGAATTTCCAGCAGTGAACAATGGCATTTATTCCAAGAGGTAAGCATTCTTTCTTCCTAGATAAGATACTTTCTTTTCTATAGAAAAAGCTTGGTAGTTTGGCTCTTCAACACATGTAACTGAAAAACATCAATGACCTACAATGTAATTCATTCTACCAAAACCATCACACACTTTTAAAACCAGCTTCTGATCTCCATGTTTCCACACAACTGCAAAGTTTCATCACTTAGAGGGTTTGTTTCATGTCAGAGAATGAACATTTTCTCTCTTTGAGAGCATTTGCCATTGTTAAAAAGGGGAAATTGATAGCCTTGATAAAAAAAATTGTGAAGGATATAGGCACAGTCATATTTGGTGCTCAGTTTGGATATGCTTTTAGACATTGACATCATCTGATATGAAGTTATTGTTAATATACGTATAAAATACCAGTTTAGAATTAGATCTCTATATTGTAGGGTTCTTTTTGTCAGCTTTTATATTTGTATCTTAGAAAATAGTGCAGAGCTGTAAATAGATCATGAATAATCTAAAAGTATTCTTCTGTTACACATCTACTACTACTTCATGATGATAATGAAGTTAACACCTCATTATATATGTTAGGAGTGTGGCATTCAGAACTGCACAGCTTGAGCTCTGCTGCTCTCCTTCATTTTGCAGGGCCAGGAGACACTCTGAGTGCAGGGGAGCTCAGCCAACTTTCACTGATAATGAGAAAAAAACAGCTAGCATGCAGTAAATTCATCCAGCAACTTACTTCAAAGTAACTGCCTGCTGCTCCATTTCTGAGCACCAGCATTAACATTCAGTACTGGAATCTCACTGAGAATGCCTCTTGTCATATTGGGAGCCCTCCTGCTACAGCAGGTAGCAGTTGAATATTAAAGACGTTCTTTCCCCTGCATGAGTTATGTATGAATTGTCATACAAAAATATAACATCTGGAGAATTCTTCTTCTCCTACTCCTCCTGTATAATGCTACCAGCCTGGCTGAAAAACCTCTGGGATTAAATATTGCCTCTCTCTCTGATCTCAGATCTGATCTCAGATCTGTCTGTCCATACTCTTTCTTTGAAGTATTTCTGGTAAAGGTGGAAATGTTCCACAGCTCTTCTGGTCGAAACTTGACCAAAATAAAAGTAATTTTTCTTCTGTTTCAGACCTGTGGTTTTGATTTATCTGTTTTTTCTCTGAGAAATCTTACCTACAAGCCATATTCAGAAAGGAACATTTTCCATCTACAGGTCTCATATCCAAGGGACATGTAAAACACTTTGAATTGCCAGTTTGACCCCAATAACTTCTGAGGCAGAAATTAGGGTAGCCCAAGAGAATTTTATCATTTGAGAACCAAAATGAAGAATAGAAGCCAAGAATATTCATTGATGCCTCTCAGTATCCATGCAGCATATTCTTTCTATTTTTCAGAATATTGCAGGATTCATCTGCTGTAGCTCCAGAGGGGCAGAAGGTAGACTCCAGATAAAGTGGATTAAATTAGATGCTTAGATAATCTCTGTTGTCATAAGCATAGTCAGCTTTGCTATTCCAAAAATTAGCTGTAGTCATTTCCTCCCACAAAGTTTTCACTCTCACCCTTCAGGTGACTCTTCACCTCTCAGCACCTCTCTCACACTTTGTAGTGGCAGCTGCCTTTTCATTTTCTGTTGCACTATTCTCTGTGAAGAGACTTCACTGATTCCCAGTCTTCAAATCTTCCATGGGCATTCAACAGCTCCAGAAGGTCGCCTTTTACTCTCATGGTCTTCTAGCACACATACCAGCCTCTAACAGGATGCAGGAGTCTCCTAAATTCCTAAATTCTAAAGTTGTTTCCCTTGTGCTTTAACATGTCTCAGAAAATTGATTCATATAGATCACTCTACAGAATCTTGCTGAGAAAATTATCCCATTGTTTTACAGTTTTCTCCAAAGTATTCATCTGCTGCCTCTGAAAAAAAAAAAAAAAAAAAAGGGGAAAAAATCAAAGGAGATTGTAAGGCAATTTAATTTGTTTAATGCCATTTTAAACAGAGTATTTGCACAAGCCTTATCTGACATTCAAAACAATGATAACACTATTTAAAAGCAATGGAATATAATGAAAATATAAACTCCAGTAATTAGACTGACCTTTTCCTAGCCTCTGTATTTTGTTAAGGTGGCATATCTTGGTTATACAACTTTTCCATACCAGAGGAAGACAGGAATTATATTGCCTGTTCTGTGTAATATCTAGTACTAATTTATTTCTAATGCAGCTGCTTTCAAGGCTCAAGGAAAGGAACTGAACATGACAGGGGCATCAATAAAACCTACACTGGCCCCATAAAATTCTAATGGCATAGATAGCAAAATCGAAGAGCTCAGAACACCTTCAAGGCTTATAAATCATTATAATAAAAAAAAAAAATAAAAAGGTGCTACACAGCCTGAAAAAGGCCAAGGTATTCCTGAAGGTGAAAGTATAGCATCTTATCATTTTCCTCCAATTATATTCAAAGGAAAAAATCAAAAATTAGAACTCCCCTAAGATTACAGAAAGAACTGACAAAAATAAAGGTCTTTAATAAGCCAAGGCACAAGTCTTAAAATTTTATATTACTTCACCTAGCTTAGGAAACCTCTGCTCATAGTTCCAGATATAAAACATTCAAAAATAATGTGAATATGCACTCATTATTTGATCAGAAATAGCTACAGAAATAGCATTATGGCCATATTATTTTGGCTGAGGGCACAGATTATATACATGCCATTTCTTGTAAGAACAGGTACAGAAATTTTGTCTAATTCAAAACTCAGTGTTTGACAATTGAAAAAAAGCTCAGGTTTTATGTGACACTTGTTTCACTTAGGGAAAAATCATAACAAAACAACACATAGCCTGACCAAAATACTGCAGGTGTTGTCAGACAGAAAGGGAGGTGACTCATGTCCCATGTTTGGAAGCTCTCTGGGATCAAGTCCCTTTCCCTCAAGAGCTGTACTTGTTTTCACTCCCACCATTGATAATTTGAAAGTGCCTGTGTCCTCTGATCTGCAGTGGCCTCTTATACCAGAAGCACCAGAAGTTTTCCAGAACATGGAGAAAGTTTGCTCAGGTTGCTGGAGAACCTGGGAAGAGCAAGGGTTGTGGGATTTTCCAGAGTATGAATTAGGTAGGAATTTCATGGTGTGTGTTACTGTGCCTTAGGCCTGGACAGCTTTCATTCTCTCAGAGAAGCAGGGGCCTGTCCATGTGGTTTTAAGCTGTCCAGCTTTGTAAGATGAAATTTATCTCTGTTCAAAGGTTCAACACAATCTTCACACTACTAAACTCTGCTTAAGTAGACTGGATATGGAATGTAAAGTAAGTTTGCACTGTGCTGATGCTCTTTGCAGAAGAAAAAAACACCTGTTCTACATAAGCATGTTCAAGACTTAGTAAAATAAACATGTTCTTGAAACAATATTAAGTCATGAATAAAAGTGAAGATAAGATAATCTTTCTTTAGGACCTTTATATAGAACTATAAATTCATAGACTAAATTATTCATGGTGAATTATTTGTTTAATTCCCAATATGACAAAAAGAAAGGTAAGTGTATAAATTATGGAAAGACACTTCAACAATTTCCTCTTAAGCCAGACCTTTGGCTGTAGGCTGCATTTCTTTTTAAATAAATGCTTTCATTGTTTAAATTACAGAGCCAAAACCTGGCTGATGTCTTAATTTCAAGTGTTCCTGCTCAGCAAATTTTAAAGCTATATATATATATATATACACTCTCTAAATAAGTCCTTTATGATAGGTACAGTAATACATTCTCCATCTGCATATTTCAGGGAACACTTAAAACACTATTAGTTGTCATGGAGAAGGAACTCATTTGGAAGATTGTGTGATTCCCAATGGCTTCTGCTACATCTATGCTGTAAATAAAGAGACTGTGATTGTGTCAGTGATCTTGCTTTAAAACTTGTCAAGCCAATAGAGTTGACAACACCCAGAAGGAACTGGTTGTTTGAAATTATTCTGTCAAATATTTTTTTCTTCTTGTCTTTGGGGGGTGGGGGGGGGGTGGTGTTTGTTTGGTGGGGTTTTGTTGGTTTTGTTGGTTTTTGTTTTTTGGCGGATTGGGTTTTTTGGTGGGGGTGAGTCTTAGAGTATCTTATTTTAATGTTTTGCAAAAACATTTTAGAAGTATCAAGAAAATTATGTTTTATAGTACTAAGATAGAATAGAATAGGATAGGATAGAGTAGGAAAATATAGTGTGGTACAGCACTAGGGATAGCATTGGTTTTAAATAGCTTCTTGAATTAGATGCAGAGGTTTTTCACAGCAGTCACTAATGGCTCCTTGTGCTGCAACTCGGTTGTTTATTCTGATACTAAATCTTGCATAATAGTAGCAGTGTTATGCCATTGAACATGACAGTCACTGATTCTTAGATTTATATGCCATAATAAAACTGTATTTTATCTGTGGTACAGTGACTGCTCATAAACTGCTCCTTTAAATACAACTGGAATAAACTCACATGTTTACAACTTTCTTTTTAGAGAAGCCTGTTTCCTCTCCCATAAATGTACACCACTACCTAGAAATCTCTCCTTTATGACTATATGAACTCACAAATCTACCTCAGTGACTCCCAGCTACTGTACCACCAGGGTTGCGCTCCTCTTGCAAAGGAAGTCATTGTGTAGGGTTACAGTCAGTCTCTCACCAAAAGGTGTATTTTCCTTTTGTTCTGTCTGATAGCAAGATAATGTATACTAGCACTGGTTTTGTTTCTCCTTCCTACTTTCTGTCCTCTTCAGACTGTGTTCTGAGTTTTACCAGTCCTTCCTTCTTCTTTTTTTGAAGAGAGATTGTCATCTGTCTCATTGTTACATGAAAATGCCTATTGATCAAAAAATAGTCTCCTGACCTTCTGATCAGTCACAGAATCCAAACTGTGTAAAGGCTGCACCATAATATAGACAGTTATCTCAAAAATGTCCAGGGAGAGAAATGAACTTGTCATCGAGTGTCAGAAGAACTGAATTGTTTAAAATACTTCAGCTAAAATGACTCCTCCTAAAAAAAAAAAACCTTTTTCCTTTTAGAATAATTTGAAAATAATTTTTTGGGCTGTAGGTGATGTGACACCTCAGAAATACTGACATTGTAAGACATCTTCAAAGCAAAGTACTATTACAATTGCTAATGTAATTCATCAAGCTGTCAAATCTTTCTCAGCCAAATTTCACTTTAGCACCTTGAAAATATGTACTTTCTTCACCCAGTAAAAGCTCACTTAGCATAAAATTAGCATATTTGTCAGTCTCCCTGAAGCAATGGCAGCCTCTTGGCTTCCTTCTTCTGCTTTCACATGGGATTCTTTTCAAGACAGTCGATGACATCACTAATGAAGTTGGGAATGGTCTGCTATTTCTTCTACTATTAATTTGACCAGGACTTAAACACTTCCTTTACATTTTTCATAGGTAACATCTTCAGATTTCCACTAATATAAATGTAGACAAAACTATGCATTTAATAAGATAATTGCCAAATCTGATTTCCTGGAATCACAGGATGAGAGTTAGAGTTTATGAAGGACATGCAAAGGTTAATGAGATCTCTGTAAGCCATCCTCTATATATGAAAACAGCATATGGAGAAAAACCAACATATGGAGAAAAGAGCATATGGAGAAAAAACAGCAGTGTATCAGTGGCTAAAACTGATCTGACTCTAGAAGTACAGAAACTTGGTGATTGAAAAAGCTACAGGAGAAAGAGAGGGATGAGAACTTCAAATACATCTTCTCAAAGCATTTTACATTCCCTTAGGCAAACCTAAGCATTATCTAGCTCAGAGTAAAGGAACTGATGTGGTTATATTAAGGGGGCACAAGACCCTGCAGAGCTCCTAGGCCAGCATGAGAAGGCAGGATATTTGAGTGGTGGTGTAATATTATATCAGCTGGAGCAAAAGGTTTTTTACACTGCCATGCTTTCCGGTACTTCCTTTACCTTGGGAAAGGAGCCGAGGCAGCAGCTCTCCACTAAGTGCCTGCAAGCTTGCAGGAACCCACAGATTTCTCTCCATTAATGCATAGAGCATATCTTAATTGCTTAAGTCTGTTATCTTGACTTTGTAATAGTGTCCTCTCCAGGGATAAAGGAATGCCTGGCTGGCAGCTCAGTTTGCATTGCATCTGGTTCCTGGGTGTCGTTTGTGGTGTGCCACATCCTTTCTGCTGAGGGATGCACTGAAACCAGTGCATTAAATTTATAAAGGACTTTTTTTTTTTTTTCTGGAATTAGAATAACAGGCTGCACCCTGTCCTCATGCAGGAAAATAAATGAATGGGAAATTTTAGAATTGTGATGCATTTTCACTTTATTCTGAGGGGATCAGAGAGGAAGAGGAGAACAGGGAGGAAGAGTGGGACATGATGAGCTTGACAAACTCTCATTTTGTGTTCAGACCTGAATCTACCCTCTTTCTAGCTTCCCTCATCAGGAATTATCTAGTGAGATGTTCACCACAGCATGCAGACACTATCCTCTATTCCCAATGTGATTCCTTTACCAACAGTGCTGCACACCCACCTCTTTCTGCACTGGTTTTGTGGCTTTCCAATGGTGTGCATGACACTTACACACCAAATTAATTTCTATTACTTCAAGTCTGGCCATTTCCAGTCTTTCCTTAAGACTCACCTATGACTGTTTTGGGAATTCTTTAAAGAAATTTACTTTGTACATAATTGTCAAAATAACGTATTCAGTCAAATTAAAAGCCATGTTAAATACAAGAAAAATCATAATACAGGGCAGAGAGTTACACAAGTTCTCCTGCATTTCTCTCCCAGTTCCCAGCCTACATGCCTTTGTGCCTCCCCACAACCCCATGTGAGGGCAATAGGCTTAGGACACCTCTTTAACCAAAAATCATGCTGCATTTCAATAAGGTTTCAATTACTTTATCAGTCTCCAAAATAAAGAATTTGGGGAGCTCTGCTCATACACTCATATGTTATAGGCCTCTTTCCTAGCCCTATCTCCCTTCTGCTCCCACTCTCATCCTCTGACTCCCTTCACTGTTCTGCCTGGTTCCCTCTGGCTGCAGCTCGCACCTGAACTTGCAGCAGGCAGCTTTTATCTCACAATGCTCAGCTCAGGCTGCATCCTGTTGCTGCAGGTGGATTCAGCATGCTGTCTCTGCTGCTCTGGACCCAGCTCCTTCTCTCCTCTGCTCATCCACATTTCAGGGGCCCTCAAGCTCCCAGCCCCCAGGAGCTCAGGCACCCAAAGCTGTGGTGTGGTCTGTAAGACATGGCAGAGCTCTGCAGGTCAGCTTTCTCCAGGCTCCCAGCATGACCAAATTGTACCCCCTTCCTTCTTTCTTGCAGAGCTCAAACAGAAATCATCAAACAAGTCTGTGTTTTGAAAAGAAAGTAGAAAATACTATCAACTGGTTAGACAATTTTCTTTCTGTGAGACTTAAGAAGCTGAGGTGCCTTCTGAATTTCAAGTTCTTGTTGCAAGTTTGGGTAAATGCCTCTGGAGGGAAGGGAAAAAAAAGAAGATCCAAAGGGACTAAAGAGTGGCATGGAAGAAGCTGTGAGAAACACAGACATAGGGAACAAAATGGTGGTGACAAATCAAGAGTGTTGATAAGCAAGAAAGAAGGCTGATGCCAGATGCAGATCAAAATAGGGACGTCCTGTTCTCTGGTGCCAGATTAAAGGAATAGACAGCTTGGGAAATGGCACTTGATCAGCTGTCCTTGGGAGGTACCAGTTTTTCTTGTTTCTTTGAGTTTTTCTTACTGCCTGACCATGACTCAAAGAAATGAGCAAACATATCTTTACCTCACCCATCTGCTTCTTCTTAATTATTGTGGATTGGCATCCACTCCCTAAAAAAGTCAGATCTCTTGCCAAAATGCACAACGACTGTCCTAGCTGAGCGTGTGGCGCTTTGGCTTCAGCCTGTGCTGCTTTCACAGATCTCAAACAGAGGGCATCCAGTTTTGGGCTGGCTCATTTCCATCCTCTTGGACCTCCAGTCACAGTAATTCGGTGTCAGGGACTAAGTTAGTGGAACACTGCTCTCCCTGTCCATGTGCAAGAACGAGTTGAACAGGATTGTGTGATCAGTGACCTTGCTGTGACCTTTCCAGTTTGAGATGCCGACAGAAGGCCCCTCTCTGACCAGCAAGCTCACTGCTTTGCTATTTAACTGATATACAAACACATCAGCCAGTCTCTTATGGGAAACAGTCCAACTAGCCACAGATTTCCTAAGACAAAAGGACAGGGTTCTCTGCATCTTAAACTCCTGCAGTCTCAAGCTTGCCTTCATCTTTATTATCTATATAGCTGCCTGAATCAAACTCTTCCTGTTAGTAACTAACTGGAGACAAGGAGAAATGAAATGAAATGAAATAAATATTCATTTAAATATTTTCCAGTTTTAATCCACAAAAATACCAAGGAATTTTTTTAAAGCACATAGGAGATTTCTTGTGCCATTATTCAGCTCCTTTTGCAGAGCTTGGTGCTGAGCTTGCTTAAATACAGTCCATGCACAGAGTTTCTGCAGATGTGTACCTACCAGCATGGCAGCTGCTTAAAGACAAAATTACTTTTACAGGTCACCTATCACATTTCTTTTTTCCAGCTCTTCTTCTGACTCCCGTCCACTCAGCCACTCAGCAGACACTCTGTAAGGGCTGCTCATCATTCAGAAATCCTGGACAACTCACCACTGTGCCTGTGCAATTAAACTCGTCTTTGCACAGGCCAAGAACTGGAACATGCTGTGGCTACATGCACAGATGCACAGCTAAATGTTATGCCCAGCAAATTCAGCATATCCAGAATATTTCAGCCTCGCTCTACATCTGCTGATGTGTCAGACTAAGTGTTCTCTGTGCATTTCAATGCTGTCAGACGTGCGACTGTCACAAAGCTCATTATTAGATACGAGCTACCAGCAATATTTAAAGTGTTTCTCCTTGCCAGTTCCAGAAGAGGGGAAGTATGGGTGAAAAGAGAAGTGCAGATTTTTAGGGCAGAATGTTCTTTCCTCAGCTTACATCAAACTGCTTCAGTCTATAATAGTGTATTGAGAAGAGGAGGAAGTCTATAATATTTTAGAGGATTTCATGCTTCAACACAGAGATCTTGATGGGCAACACTAAGATTTCCTAGTACAGAAACTGTCACACACGTCTAAGTTTTTGGAATACCTGAGGCTTCTCAAACAAGGCATTTTTTCCAGATTTCTGTGAAGAACTCTTGTGGTCTGTGACAGGTGTCCTGACAACAACTCTTTAGTCACCCCACCTCGGTCTACCAGTCCACATCACCCAGGGGCATGAACCAACCATGGTGATGAAAGTCTCAAAGAAAAGTATTTGTCAAAATTAAAAGCCACTAGAAAAACAGTAGAGGGAAACTTGTAGATGTAACAATAGAATAAAGGATATAACTGATGTTAATATTTGGAATAAAACAGGAAAGAAGGAAATAACTGAAATAAGAATAAAGAAGATACAGAAAAACAGTGGTGAAAAAAGAGAATGGGGAGAAAACACTGAATGGAAAACCATAATAGATAGGTGGTGACTTGTATCACATAATCAGCATAAAATACTTGAGCAGAAAGCCCCTGAGATATAGGATGCCAAACATTTACAGAAAAATCATTAGCTTTACTCCAGGTAAACCATCAAATTCTACTTAAAATCTGTACTGCTTAAGCTGATTTAGCAAAAATCTCTGCACATTTATGAAGAGCTTTTTTCTGTGAATCCTTAGGGCTTGGATTTTTTTCCTTCTAATATTAATTCTCTGGTGTTCTTCTCTTAGTCATACTGCAAATGATTTAGCACCTTGGAATAGCAAGGATTTAGCTTCTCTGCTCTAATGATTTAACATATGTGTATTTTGCTACTGAAAGTTACTTACCATATTAAAGTCTTAAAGAGTTTTAATATTAATCGTTAATCTTAATCTTAGAGGAGTTGGAGTTTGTATGGTTAGTTTTTTTGGTTTTTTTTAATCAATATATAAGATAGAAATCATTTCAAGTACAGTGATACCAAGCAGAATGTAGAAAGAAATTTATTTCCTCCTAGAATGTGTGCGTTTTCAGTATATTTACACTGCATCTAATCCATCAATGCAAATACTATTTCTCATTTTCCAGTGAAATCTTATCTGAATATTCTTCCATTACAGAGATTTTACAGTTCATGCATTTCTGTATTTATTAATTAAATATCTATTAAATATAATTTTCTAGTTGGGGCTCCAATTTGGATCTAATGTTTTTCCAGCTTAGTCGATATTACCCTTTTGACAGAAAAGAATAAATTCATTCTTTGGGGAAGGGAATACTGTCTTATATATTCATTATTTAAAAGAAAATCTTATTTTAATTATCTAATTTTCTTCTCATTGGTATGTCACAATAATCCTTTACCCCTTTTTACCTTCAGTGCATTTTTTTAACATTGAAAGGGCATCAATACAATCATAGAATGGCCTGGGTTAGAAGAAACCTTAAAAATCCTCTGTTTCCATGCCCCCCTGCCATGGACAAGGACACCTTCCACTAGACTATTCAAAACCCCATCCAACCTGGTACTGAACACTGCCAGAGATGGAACACCCACAACTTCTCTGGACAACCTGTTCCAGTGTCTCCCGCCCTCACTGTAAAGGACTTCTTCCTGATATGCAGTCTTAAACCTATCCTCTTTCAGTCCGAAGTCATTTCCCCTCATTCTGTCACTACAGCCCTGTGTGAGAAGTCCCTCTCCAGCTCTCTTGTAGCTTCCTTTAGGTACTGGAATGCTGTTCTAGTGTCTTCCTGGAGCCTTCTCTTCTCCAGGCTCTTCTCAACCCCAGTTCTCTCAGTTTGTCTTCATAGGAAAGGTGCTCCTGCCCTCTGAGCACCTTCATGGCCCTCCCCTGGTCCAAGTACTTCTTAGATCAGGGCCCTCAGAGCTGGACACAGCACTCCAGATGGGGTGTCACAAGTGTGGAGCAGAGGAGCAAAACCACATCCCTCGATCTTCTGGCCATGCTGCCTTTGATGTAACCGACCATGGGCCCACATCTCCAGCGTGTCAAAATCCCTCTGGATAGCATCCTTTCCCTCCAGCAGGTCAACTGCACCACACAGCTTGCTGTTGGCAAACTTGCACTCAGTCCCACTGTTCGTGTCACCAACAACTATGTTAAATGGTGCCAAGAAAAAAAAAAATTATCCAAGGAAGAAAAAATCAGCAAGAAATACATCTCTTCATGACATGGAGTGGTGGCATTTCTACTCTTGTCAAGAGATTTTAGGCACTTCAAATGAAGTAGATTGTGCTCTGTCTTCACATTGTTTTTTGACCAATGAGAAATATTTGTATTCTATGAATTTTATTTGAACAGTCAGGAAGGGGCTGAAATATTTGTACTTCATGGCTTGTCATTTCATTACCTCTTCCATTGTTTCTGCATTTGGGCAATAGTTGAATGTTTTCTTCATCTGCTATGTGTCTTTTTCTTTTGGTGAAATATCCATAGCAAAAGCTGCTTGTGTTTGCACAACGCCCTCTGTAGCCATAGGACAGCTAACCACCAGCCTGCCTTTGAGTCCTGGCAAATGTTGTGCTTCAGAAGAGCTCTGAGACCTTGTGTCAGTGATTTTTTGCAGCCTGATCAGTATTTGACATAAAAATAGAGACTGTTTCACAGTTTTAGGCCCCTACACATTCATCTACATTTATTTTGCCTTTTCCCTGCTGTACAATTGGGGCATGGCCCATGCAATGATCTAATCCAAACCTCTGTGGTTGCAGCTCTATTTTCCACATTCAAAGCCTTTTAATCAGAATGTTTAGGGGGCTTTTAAAGGCTTCTTAAAATATCCACACAATCAGTCAGTCTCTGTCCTGCTAAACGTGTTACAGAGACAGCATATGTTCAACAGGATGGAGACAGACAGTGCTGGAGACTCTGCTGGCAGGATTTGAAGGCAGTTGTGCAGTGCATTTTGTAGTGTCAACTGGAATGATGTAGTGGAAAATAAACCAGTCTGCCAGTTTGGGATTTCAGATCCAGGGTTTTAGAAATGGTTCAAAATAGCACAGTGCCATCTGTCTGCACAAACCTGCAGGAGTAACACAACCATGGCAGCAGCAGTCTTCTGACTGACCAAAGAAACGTGCAGCCCATTTGGCCTGAGCAGTGGAGGCACCACAGCAGCTTTGTAAGCATCCTTCCATTCCAAGTATGTTCTGCATTGTCAGTCTGAGGGACAAATTTTACCTAAATAGGATGTGAAATAATTATTTTTAATGAGTTCTTTGATATAATAAAATTCTTGATTTTTTTTTATTTCTAGTCAGGAGGAACATTTGATTTCTGTACTTTTCAACATACTGCATAGACAGAGATCCCTGGAGTTCAGTTTTTCTGACTCAAGACAGGAAAGGCATAAAGCAAACTCCTGGTTTACTGCCAAATGTGTCTTTTTATGAACTATGCATAACATTATAGATACACTTTTGTTGTCTCTTTTATCTTCTATTTATAGAGGCAACCTGGTTTACAGTTTTAAATACTAAAATCCTTTTTAAGAAGAGCAGCAAAACTGTTGTGTAAGTTGCCTGAGCAGTGTGACCCCTGCAAACCTGCTCCACTCCTTTGATAGATAATTAGGCATGTCTTTCCATCAGGAGGGACAAACTTCTCAAGACTCAGCATTCTACTAAATGCTCAAAGCACAAGGAACCAAGAGATTTACCTCTGATACCCTGCTACAGCACAAAGGCCAAAAATAGCAAAAGAAGTTCAGTGCCCTGATTTATCTTAGCTCATGAAAATTATTGTCAGGCAAATAAAAGAGGAAAGTGTGCGTATATGGTGAGTATCACATTAGTCTGTTTCCTATAACAGATGATGGCTGCTGTTTTCCTTTTATCTCTTGAAAAATCTGTTCTCTGACGTACTAATACTCCATATGAGGGAAACACAGAGTGCTTGTGAAGACAAAATTGCACTGATTGATTGTTCTAAATTCAGTGATTTGCAGAACATCAAATTGAACAGGTGCTTCAGTGAAAAAACAAGTGGCTTCCTAGCAGGCAATGATGACAAGCTTACTTTCTGTTCTTGCAGCACATCTTTGGAAGTTCTTTTTGGGGAGCAATTATTGCCACTTGGATCATCATGTCCCATTAATTAAGATCTGAATTTCCTTCTCTGGTGTATCTTCCTTTTGCATTTGCAGTATGCAGACAGTGACTAGTAAAGTTATTGTTGTTTGGGTAAAATATATCGTAAACTACATGGAATGTTTTTGTGTTTGCTTACAATTAATGATTGTTATTTACAATGATATCTCACTGGACCTTGAATAACACATCAGCTGTTAGCCATGACAGTAATTCAATTTTAGAGTCCTGGTATGTGATGAAAAGCTCAAACTCAGATCTCTTATTTTTATATACTGAAACTACATTGGAACTCTATTGTAAAGCCTACTGGTCTAACAATGAGCCAGAAAATCTAAAAGCCATACAACAAAATCATGGTAATCTATAATTGTTTTACTTTGTTTATAAAGGACCAAGTTATTTCTTATAGCTAGGTGGGGCCAGGAAATTCTGCTAAACAGGGTAATCATATTTATTTCCCAAAATAAAGTGTGAACTCCCTAACAGATGCCTAAGTGTGCTGCTCACTCTAATCAATCACTGGCTGAAGAGGTAATTTAAGTAAAATGTGTAAAACCTGATTTTAGCATTTCTATTCATAATCTTTGCAGCCAATAATTAAGTCCAGTGGCAGTCTACATTTTGGGGAGACAAGGAACAATCTTGCTCCCAAATAATGCAAAAGCTCAACCAGCTGCCCTAGGGCTGCACTCATTTCAGAGAGGGACACTCACCAAAGATTTGGTGCAACAAAAGCATTGCCAATAGAGTGACCACCAGGCTGCCAGTCCCCAAAGAAGAGAGGAAGAATTGAAACTTTGGCAGAAACAACCAAGTGGAACGAATGCCCTGAGATCTGCAAAGTGAAATATACGCAAAAGGCCTTCCTGGTCCTTTTGCTGGAACTAAGGACCTCCCTTCAGGAGGACAAAAGAATCACCTCCTTCACTTATGGCCTTGTCCTTCAGCAACAAAATAGGTTTTTTGCTTGTATGTTCATTTTCTAACATACAGAGGAAGAGCAGGTATCTCAAGAAGAGTCACACAAACTCTTTCTACAATTGTTCCTAACCGATTTGAATTTATTTGAGAGGGAATAGAGGAAGGAATGGAAGCACACTTCCCTTCTCTGTTGCAAACAAAGAAATGGACTGCTGTTTTCACAGCCTCTGTGCCTTTTGTACCATGGTCATTATGCTAACCTTCTTGTCCAGGTGTTAACTCTTGAAACAAGAAAAGGAGACTCCTGCATTTTCCTTGTTTGCTGAATTTTAAGTTACAGTTCCTTCAGTGACTAACACACATAATCAAGCAAGTGAGAGGTATCTTTCATTTTGATGACTGGCTTAATCTCAAGCCAGTCATCAAAAGCCAGGTTGGAGAGCAGGCTTGGAGGTAAGGTAACATGCACATTCTCCTTATCTGACTCCAGATTTTAGTGATTAAGTTTTTAAAGATGTGAAACAAAGTACTGGAAAGCCTCCAGTTAAAATGTTTTAGCTAAATCCTTTTAAGTATTATTTAGAATGCCCACATGCTGTAGGTCAGAAAGCTTTTTTCATACTTTTTTTTCTGTACTATGAAGTGTGCCTTATCTGCTACCGAAACTGTCCTCAGTGTGCCAAGAGCAATACAGTTTGGCCACATGTATCAGTGTTCTCACATTCACCCCCTCGTCCACAAAATTAGCCTTCAACCTACAGTTCTTGTTTTTGGAACACGCATGTGCTCAAAAATTAAAAAAAAAAAAAAATCTGTGATAATTTGCTCAAGATTTCCATGAGAGTATAGCTTCCAAAAGGAGCGTGCCTGAATCTGAGTTTATTATTTAGGATCAGCTCTCTTAGCATCAACACAATTGTCATAGTAAGATTGTATTTGCAAAGAGGATTTACTGCTGGTCCAACACCAGTGCTTAAAAAGATTGATGAGTTCTCTTTTTTAATGTATCAAACAATTACTGGAGGCATATGCCACATGCAATGCAGGGAGATGTTTTCCTTAAAGATGATTTCCAATGCATTTTGTGTCCCTTTTCCCAGACTATGTCTCCACATAATAGCAAGATATCTTGTTATTCAATTATTACATTGGTAATACATACAATTATTGTTATTCAATTATTACATGGTCCTGGAGTAAAAAATGCTTAATTGTCCATGGGGCTACAGATCTCAGAAAATATGCTTCCCAGGGAAGGCTAGAGCATGGGAGCACAAGGACACCCCAGCTGCTTGATAGACTTTTGGGAGAACTTAACCAGCTTACAATAAACTTTGAATAAGTCTTGTTACAATACTGAAAATTACTTTTTGAGATCAGATAGCAGAGTAGTAAAGGCATTCATCTCTATAAATATCCAAAGATTGCTCCTAATTTGTCAGGCAAGAGCTGGCTGACATTTCCAGCTCAGTATCCTGTTATATAACTTGGTGTTTTAATTTAATGAGCCGAGGTAAAGCATCACTGTCAGTTTTCATTCGGTGGAATGGAATAAGTTAATGTTTCTGTTTTTTTTTGTCACAGCAGAGAATGGCTCAGGTTTAAGTCTCAACTATGGTATTGCTATGTTAACTCAGATTAATTGGGCTATCCATGTAGGTTTTTTTTTTGTCAATTTTTACAAATTTCCTTGTTTTTTTCCTAAATTTCTGTACCTACAACAACAACAACAAAAGGCAATATTCTTGGGGATTTCAGTCAGTTGGATTTTTTTATTAAATAATAATAAATTTGCTAAGTGTATGTTCTTATACCCGTTTAGAGGATATTCATTCAAGTGACTTGTTTTCCTCAAACTGATCATTCAGCAGTTAAAAAAGGCAATTCCAGCTCTAAAAGATAGATGGCACTGACTGTGTTTGGTACGAGATGGGGTCAGAGGGGGCAATCTGGACGTGTCCTCAGAAGGACACTTTAAAAGTGAAGCCAATGGGCCCTCGCCCTTTGGCTTCAGCTGAATTTGGGGGTCTCAAGGAGGGTGTTTGCAGAGCTTTTCTGCAAGGATGGTGGCGCTGTATTGCTCCAAGCATTCTTCTGCAGGTGTCTTTCCATCATGTTTTCATAAACAGTTGGGACACCTTTCCTCATGCATGGCACATGGAATAATAGAAAATTTGCACACATTTTCTTCAACTCCAGCCAAGCAAGCAACAAAGGCTGGTAATGAGCTAGCCAGAGACAGGCACTGATATTCCAGTAATGTGAAAAAGGTGCCAAAAATAATACTGAAAGCAAGGTTGTATTGCTCACATTCAAATGCTTGATGGAAAAGCTGAACACGCTTCTGGAACTGGAACACAACATCAGGTGATTACAGGGTACTCATAATTTAATAATGACGGGGCCATTTAGCAGAATGACTAAACACTTGTGGTGAGTCCCAAAAATAACTCCACTCCCTTCAATTAGGGCAGCCAACAGTTTAAATATAGGGAGTCAGAGGGAACCAAGTTAAATAGTATCACAAAACTCTAAGGCTTGTACTGAGGCACGACAGAACAGTTCAAATTGGAACAGGAACCATAACGTACTTCCCTGGGTTGCTTCTTCCAACAGTTAGTCTGCTACACTTTCAAAAACCGCAGTTATTTCCATAATGTGTTTGGCTTTTGCAGACAGATGCTGATTTTTTGCTATGCCTTTCTTGGCTTGGTTAAAGAGCTCTTTGTACCTTCTTAGGTACCTTCTGAGCTTCTTAGCTTATTATTTAGTGGACTTGCTTCCACTAAACACATGCTTTATTGATATTATGGATTCTAACCTCATTAATTCAACATGCCATGAAGACACATGCACCTTTCCAAAATACAGTTATATAGCTTGATGAAACTGGTACTCAAAACCTGAAATTTGAAATTTATTTAAGGAAACATTTTTGGCTGATAATTTATTTGAAGATTTCCTGTGTTTGCT
This sequence comes from Pyrgilauda ruficollis, assembly GCF_017590135.1. Lineage (NCBI taxonomy): Eukaryota > Metazoa > Chordata > Aves > Passeriformes > Passeridae > Pyrgilauda > Pyrgilauda ruficollis. Next base: position 28,278,807 of record NW_024519206.1, on the reverse strand, counting down.
TAATTTTTCTTTTATTTGTTACTTACAGATTTCTACAAAACTTCTTCCACTGCTTTTATGAAAAGTGATATTTGGCCTATTATCTAATAGCTAATCATAAGATTTTTTTAACCCATTTTCAGTTTTCCTGGAAGGACCTAAGGAATCTTCCAGTGTTCTGTAACTTCTCCAGTGCTTAAAGATCTGTGAAACACTGTAGGAAGAGTAATCTCTTCACTTTATATACCCAGGAGCTCTTAGAGAACACTAACAGATACATCCAAATAAGCATAGAATCTTGGAATCATAGAATGGCCTGGGTAGGAAGGGATCGTAAAGAACATCTAGCTTCAGTGTCCCTGCCATGGACAGGGACACCTTCCACTAGACAAAATAACTCAGACCCCCATTCAGCCTGATCCTAAACACTTCCAGAGGTGGGGCACCCATAACATCTCTGTCAACCTGTCCCAGTGCCTCACTATCCTCATAGCAAAGAGTTTCTTTCTATATACTTAATCAAAACCTACTCTCTTTCAGTTTGAAGCAATTTCCCCTTGTCCTCTCAGCAGATTCTTTTATAAAAAGTCTTTCTCCATCTTTCTTGTTGGCCACAATTAGGTCACCCCAAAACCTTCTCTTTTCCAGGCTCAACAAAACCATTTCCCTCAGCCTTTCCTTGTAGGAGAGGTGTTCCACTACATTCATCATCCTAGTGGCCTCCTCTGGACTCACTTCAACAGGTCCGTTTCCTTCCTGTACTGGGGACCCCATCTCTGGATGCAGCACTGCAGGTGGGGTCTCACAGAGAGGAGCAGAGGACAGAATCCCCTCCCTCACCCTTCTGGCCATGCTGCTTTGGAGGCAGCCCAGGACACCTTTGTCTCTCTGGGCTGTCAGTGCACATGGCTGGGTCATGTCCAGCCTCTCATCCAGCAGCACCCCCAGGTCCTTCTCCCCAGGGCTGCTCCATCTGTGCATCCCCCAGCCTATGTTGGTGTTGGGGCTTGCCCCAACCCAGGTGCAGCACCTTGCTTTGGTCTTGTTCAACCTCATGAAACTCCTAAGGGCACACTTCTTGAGCTAGTCCAGGTTCCTCTGGATGCCATCCCATCTTTCAGGTGTGTCAACTGCACCACTCAGCTTGGTCATCTGCAAATGTGCGGAAGAGACACTGGAACATTCATTTATGTTATCAATGAAGATGCTAAATAGCATCTTCAATACTGGTCCCAATAATGATCCTTGGTGTGTGGTTTTGATTTTACTTGGCAGATTTTTCTGATTAAAAGGAATTGTCACATCTTCATATGATACAAGCGTAAAGTGTGGAACCTTGTTCTTTAAGATAGAACCTGCTCTTTAACATCCACTTCCGTCCACAGAGTTCTTCCTGTCTCTCCTCCCTCTCTGCTGTTCATTATTTCCCTCAGCTTTGACCAGATAGCCTTTTTAAAGCACATACATCACATATTGAACATAATCAGGTTATGATTGTTGGTCCCTAGGCAACCACCATCTTCCAGGCCAGTGATTAAATCCTCTTTTCTCATCATAATGAAGTCCAAACTAATTACCTTATGTCATAGTCAGTAAAATTTTTAGGGAAAAAAAATTCAATAATCTAATGATGCTCTACTACTGGCTGCACAAGATCCCAGCACAAGCGTCCCAAATTGAAGTTTCTAGGAAATGAGAATGAGGGCATTTTTTTTTCACACACACCAGACATACCTATCACCCCCTTTTCATTAACTTCATTAGCAAACATGTTGGGACACCTATATTTAAGATCATGCTGGTTTAAGTTATTCACCAACAGCAATCCACCAGTGATGTGTTTCTTCCCTACCAAGCTGTCTTCAGCATTCTGTAATTAACATTCCTGTCAAGCAAATTGTCTCTCAAGAATGTAATTATAAGTGAGAAAATTCCCTTCCCATTGTTTATATCTCAGATTCTGAGCTTATGAATACAGGCAATTAAAAATTGATTCTGGCAGGGTCTTCCTCTGCTAAAGGTGGAATAAATACCCTGCACTGAATTCTATTCCTCTGCAGCTAAACTGCTTCTAGTATTTGGACCAGCTCATTTAAATGTAGTCTGAACATCTCTAAATTGCAGACTTCCATGCTGAGAGACCTTTCAGCTCACTGCTGAGTTGGGAGTGCCTTCACTACCTAAGGTTGAACTACTGCTCACACAAATTGCATATTGTCTCTGCTAGAATTATTACAAATGACCATTCACCAGTTAGAGATTCCTCATTTACTGGGGGTTTTTTCCTTTACAAAAATTAGCAGGTTCCTGCATTACTTGTGGGGCACTGAGGGAGCTCTCAGAGTTTTCTGTGAGAAATAATAAAACAGAACAGGACATTGTGTGCCTGTGCAGAGCACGATCCAGTTTTATTACATCAAACCTGGCTTGGTTCAGAGCAACCACAATAATGGACCTCAGTAAAATGGCAGCGACAGCTGGTTTACAGGTCTCAGACTGCGCCCTCCAAAGAAATACACAGATTGCATGTACAGTCAATGCCAGTTCTGTTCAATAAAGCCCTCCAATTTTTCTACATTATTGTTTAATAAATCCAAATAGGAAAAAGCCCCTCTGTCAAGCTGCTCAGATTTTCTACTCAAGAGCTGAGCATCACGGAATTTTAAATATATGGACATGTTATGGTCATTTAGTGAGGAAAGTACCTGCTGGTGCATGTGCTGGTGTTAATGAAATGCTATGGCAAGCACTGCTCAAGACACATCCTTATGGACACAGCACAAGTAAGAGGGGAGTGGAACAGATCATATTGAGGAGACTCCTTTTACAAAACGCTTATGAATTATAATTCACACTTGAAACTGTGCTTTAAATGAGTGTTCCACTTTTAACCCACAAGAAAAGATAGAGCCAAAAAACCCCACCAAGAATGTGTAAGCATTTATTAATTATTTATTTAATTTATAAATATATTTATATATATTATATATATATATATAATATATTAATTATTATTAATTTATTAATACTGTATCTCTGGAAATACAGAAAGAAGAAACAACTGTTTTCTTCTGGAATATATCTAAAAAATATTTTGTCTAAACTATTTCAGAGACTTTGGCTGTTTCTCTAGCAGTAAGTAATGAATGATTCAGCCATGGTTTTGTGAAAGTTTTGATGTTCTGGACAATATAGAAATGTCCAGGACAGGGACAAGATACTGAAATTGAAGTTGTGAGTTAAATCGATGTGACTAACTGTGATACCATGCTAGTTGAATAAAGGCCTTAGATGAGGTCCTGCTGAAGGTTCTATTATCTTTTGTTTTACTTCTGGAGTGACAATTTGCACAATTTGTAGTCCAAGACTCTGGTCCTACATTTCCTCTATCCTGGTTCCTCCAAGATCATCAGATCAATTATTCCCATTTCTGGTTTTGTTTTTTGTTTTTTGTTTTTTGTTGGTTTTTTTTTGGTTTTTTTTGGTTTTTTTTTTGTTTTTTTTTTTTTTTGCTTTACTCACTTCTAGCTCCTCACTGGGGAAAAAGCTGAGCAGGCCCCATTTGCCCTCTGGCCAGTGCATTTTGTTGGCTGCAGTGATACTTTTTGGCCTGAGTCAGTGCTGGCAGCCTCCTTCCCCTCAAGCTATGCAGCATCTGCCTCCACACTGGGGCTCACAGACAAGAGCAGCAGGCAAGCAGTGGCCAAGCCCAGCCACTCCTACTGAGCTGTAGCCTGAATTGTTGTTAATTCTTCAGAGTTTATGCCAACCCCAAAATTGTATCAGCTTCTTCTGTCTTTCTCCCTCCCTCCCTCCAGCAGAAATGGAATCCTCTCTCCATTTGGTAGCATGAGCGATGGAGCAGGGATGGAGATAGGGAGGTGATGGTGCATCTGGGAGAGGAGGAGAGAGCAAGGGGCACTTGTGAGACCAAGTGGAGAGAAGGAAGATGAGGTTTCATAATGTCTGTTCTAACAGCTGGATAAAAGGTGGTGTCATAATCTCTGTATCAGATGGATCATAGGGATAGATGAATAATAGGTGGTCTCATAATCTCTGTGTCAATAGATGGATTTTGACCCCTTCTTCTTCTAGCGCCCTGTATGCAGGATGCTCAGTATCCCTTCTGCCATCTGAAAAGAGAGCAAGAGCAGTCATCTCACTCTTCTATGTGAATAAATTAAAAGCAAAAATATTTTTTTTACCGTGTACCGTTCAAAACTTAACAAAATAATGACCTTCAGCTCCATTTTCCCTATTTAACATCACCGGTTCTTGATGGTGAGCAGCATCTTGTAGCGACACGGGCGCTCGGAGGCCCGGGACCCCCCGCAGCCCCCGCCCACTCCCCCTCTGGATCCAGTCCGTGTATTCCCGCCCGCAGCACTCGGGCCGGGCGGCTGCGCTCGGCTCCGCTCCGCGTTTTCCGCGCCGCGCCGTGCGGGGCCGGAGCCGCCGCTGCCCGCAGCTCCGGCCGGGAGCGCGGAGTGCCCGGCGGGCAGGGCGGGCGGACAGCGCAGGTAGCCGGGGGCGGAGCGGGCGGGAGGCTTGTCCTGCGGGGCGGGGGGCTCGGACACTCGTGTGAGGAGCTGGCGCCGGCTCGCAGCCGCAGGGGGCGGCGGCAGGGACGCGGTCCCGCGGCAGCGAGTGCCGGGAGCCGGGGGCTGGGAGCCGGGAGCCGGGAGCCGGCTGCAGACAGGTGAGCGCACCTCTGGCGCCAGAACAAAGCTGCGAGGCGTGTCCGAGGTGCCCATCTGGGGTTTGGGGATTCCCGACCTTGTCCTACACGCTTCGTGTCTGCCTGGGGGTTCCGCTGCATCGGGGGCTGGGGGAGGAGAGAGGGGCAGCTCGAAGGGAGGAAGAAGGGCGATCTGGTTTAGATCGTCTGCTGGCGCTGCTGCTGCGATCCACCTGTAAGTTTTTTCTTATTTTTATACGATCTGGTTGTAAAAGAAGCAAGTTAATAAGCAGTCCTCTCTTGGACATGTCTGCTGTCTGATCCAGCCGATGCGACACGAAATGTTTAATCATGTACAACATTGAAGAAAATTAGGCAAATGACAGTATTTTATCAGTACAGCATCTTGAACTTAATGTCTTATTTTAATGCATTTGTCTGCTAGAGCAAGCGTAACAAGATCCTAGAATTCCAATATTTTTATATTTATTTTTATTGCAGCTTGATCAAAGGTTTATATACCCCTCTAAAGAAATCAATTATATTTGGGATATGAAACACCCAAAGCTCTGCTTCAGTATTTGGGTGGGAGCACACGCTATAGCTGTTAACAAAGCCATTATACTGCAAATGGCATTGTGTCCTCAGATACTACTCCAGCACATCATTCCATGCTTGGATGCAATGTAATAATAATGATAAAGCATATTGATGGTGCACAGTTTGGTTTAGCCCACCTAGAAATGTTCAGTTTACACCATCTGATGAGATGCAAAGATAATCACTGAGTTAGTCCATGCATGTTGTCTCCTCAGGGTTGTCCATCATCATTCCACACACCCAGCTCTGTCTTTTTGTCAAAATGCCTGTTATCATTACCTGCTGAATAAGACTCTGGATGAGCAGATCATAGAAATTGAAAAAGCTGTGTACGGTAAGCATGCCTGGAGTGTAATATTCTGGATGTGATTTCAAAAGCAATAAAGGTCCAGTTTTACTATACATATTCCTTACTGTTTCTCATGGAGTGAAATTTGTTGGCTGGCATCAAACTGCACCTATTTCTATCTCCAGTGTATTTATTGAATAAGGAAGCATTTTTGGTTTCCAGACCACAGTGTAATCCTTTTACATTTCATTCTTTATGAATCATAATTTCCACTGCCTAAAGGTGGAGAGAGTCTTATGCTGAGCTTTGACACTCTTAACTGAAGTTCACTAAGGTTTCTTTTAAACCAAAGATTGAGAGCTCTCTTTCTAGTTGATATAGTTGGTCCACCCAAATTTTGATTCAGGATGGTCCTACAGTGGTGGAGGTGTGCAGTGGTTTTCTCAACCGCAAGAAACTGCAGGAGGTTATTTGTCCCAGAGTGAGGAGTTCAGCACTGGCACTCACTGGTGTGGGAAGCTGAGAAGGTCAGCAGTGTTAATGGTTTCTGAAAAGACTGGGTACATTCATGGGAGACAGTTCTGGTAGCTAAGTGCAAAAGGCAAGATTCTTCTGAGAAAGGTTTAAAGCCCATGTTTATGGGAAGCTGAAAAGGTGCTCTGGGAGAGGATCATTTTACATGCCTCATGCTGTTCTACTGCTTGTGAATCAGCTAATATCAGTCACTTTGCATTTCTGAGGGGGAACAATGAACTAGATAAGTCATTGATCTATTTTATGTGGCTGTTATATTTTTATGGTAATTCGTGCATCAAATTAGAATACTTTGCAGAAGTGAATTTATTACATGTAAGCATTTCCAGCAGAGGAAATGCAAAAGTGCATTTTATACTTGTAACAAAAAAAATAAGAACATAATAGAGATTGTTCAAATATAAATTGTTCAGCCTCAAATGTGAAGCATACAATACTGGAAAAAAACCCAACCACAGAAGAAATTGCTTCTAAGAAATTAAATTAATTATTTTTCCTTGCACTGTCCTATATTATTTTTTTCCTACAGTTTTTTTTTTTTAATTGTTAAAATGGTTTTCAGTACTACAGCTAGATTGGTGTTGTCTGTACAAAACCATGGATGGTTTGATCTGAGAATAATTAAGTAGCTAATAAAGAAGTAAAGCAACAGAAGGAAAATTTTGTAAGAAAAAATTGCCTATTAAGTTATAGCATTCTTATTCTTGCTGTCATTCTTTCTGCTTTTCATTTGCTTGCTACTTTTAGGCTTGCTACATTCATTTCTTAATGAATAAGTAAAGGTATTTTGAAGTAGTGGCAATTGTGTATATCTTCTGAAAAGTGTCAGTTCCAGAAAAATACTTCTATTTATATATTACATTGGATTGAAATCCAACGTCATAGCTGCAATAGCAATGGATTTCTTCAAAATTAAATAAGAAAAAATATGGGAAACTGTTGAGGAAGTTTTATCTTTGTGATACTAAGATCCCTAAAAGTGGTTTCTTAACAGATTACAGATAACTTACCTTTCTAATTATTAAAAAAAAAAAAAAATAAACCCTCAACAACTTTTGAATATATAACGTTAATGTGAGGCATAAATGATATACAAATAAAAATAATATCCTACTGAAAAATTATTTTCTAGTTTTAGTTACATACCATGGATCTTCAAATCTTCTTATTCTAGCATTTTTACCATCTCCAAGTGAGACTAGTATAAGCAAGGGAGAATGAGGCAAGAGTGGGAATTTCAGCCTGCCCACTCTGATGACGCTGCAGTTTTACTAAGATATTTGAGGCTAGTGATATAGAATGAAATGTATATTATGAGGTCATTTGCAGGTAGTCATAGGAGAGTACCCATTAAAATGCAAAGTAATGGAAGACTGAAATTACCTAATTTTAATAATGTTGTAACAAAAGCACTGTATAACTAAATGCACTGGACTTTGGCCAAGACACATTACATTTGACTACAGGCTGCAAAAAACTTATTTGATTATTTATTTATTTTCTGGCCTGAAAAGAATTTTCTGTGTTGTGTTTCAGCCAGCTTCCCTAAGACGTACAAGCACATTTAGACAAATGATATGGATAAAACTATGCATATTTCTCTTGCAGAGTAATGCAAAATGTATATGTTTTATAGCCTTCTCTAAGAGTTATGAAGCATGCTGTCAATGTTATTTATCATGAGCATAAATTAGAATGGGTTTATAAATCCTGCTGAAATACAGGGTAACAGCTAATTCTGAGGATGTTCTGTCTGTAATAGCAACCCTTTTTTTCGTAGCACTTTCCATGATGACAAAATTATTTAGTCATTTTATCAGTCATTTAAATTGGTTGTTTGTATTTTTTAAAGAAATTTTGTCTGTATAATTTTTTCTCCTCCCCCATCATCCACTTCTTCTCACTCTGCCTAGAGCCTGCCTACAGAAAAAAAAAGCAGACAAAACATTTTAATTCTTTGTTGTGGATGAAACACCTGGTGATGACTGTTCTGCTGCCCTCAATCTGATTGCTCTTGCTTCATGTCAAAAGGATAGAGGATGGGGTAGAAAAAGAAAATTGTTCTAGAAACAAACTGTTGTACTTCTTAGGCAGTTTTGCCTTGAGAACTGCTGATTTCTGCTGCTTGGTGGGTTACACCCATGTGTGCTGAGCACTTTGCTTCTCGATCAAAAGGTTTCCATCAGCTCTCAGGAGGGTTTTTAGCCAAGGTATGTGGTGCAGCCTGAGTGAACAATATTAGTGTTCTGTTCTGTCAGCTCAGGTCATCACCTGGGTGAATGGCCTTTCTTCTTAACTCTCCCTACATTTGGAACTCCTCCTTTAAGCAAGAGCCTGAGCTTTTTGCCTCTGGTGCCCAAGGACAATGATTAGTGCTCTAGAGAAGAATAGAATGCTGCAGAAATTTATTAAATTATTATATTAGCTCTCATCATTGGTTATAAAGGGTAGTATACAGAGAGGTAACTCCTTCCACAAAGCCAGTGGGAATTTTGGTTTGCTCCCATGGAGATTCTGGCCCCAGCTGAATGCTTCACAGCAGCCATTCTTGAGTGGGAACATTTGAAAGCTTCTGCCAAATTCAAGACTTCCATCTGATATCTGCATGCTGGGTATAGTTCATTGGCAACAAAGGATCTCTAGACACTTAGTATTTCTTCTCTTTTGCTCTTATTTTGCATTGTTTTATTACCTTTGGGAGAACTTTCAATTCTATCTATGTAAATGTGCCTTACAATCTTTTGTCTCCATTAGTTACCTTTCCAAAGTCATGAGAAGTTTGAGGTGTGTTTAAAAGAAAACAAATTCATTTTATTTTAATATTCAAAAGCAATACCCATACTTTTTTTTACTTAGGTCTCAAAACACCTTGAGAAAGATGTCAGCTACAGAGTTGGGAGAATTTCTGTGTTCTGCTAAGAGGGAGAGACAGAGTTTGACATGAATATCTAAAGTGGCTCAATCAAGGTCATACAGCAAGTCAGTAGCAAAACGTGGAAAAATTACTTGTTTCCTTGGGAAAAGGATATTCAATTTTACTCTTGGCCTTGCTTTTGTTGCATTTATAATGCAATTGCGAAGAATATTGCAGCATCAGTTAATTCCCTTTTTGTTTAAAAGCAGTGTGAATTTCTTAATGATAACTGTTGCTGGCTAACACATGGCATTTTAAAATGGAAGATTTCAGGAAATCATACATCCAGTATAAAATCTTGAAACATTCAATAATTACATCATCAGTACAAAAGAGCAGGGGGAAAAACCCAGTTTGTTCTCAAACCCCTTGCATTTGTGGCAATGTGAAAACAGGCTGCTGTCAAATAACATCTCCATTTCATAGCATTCTTCACAGTGCCTTTTTTGACAGAGGAGCTGCAGTCCAGCACTAGTCTTTATTATTCCTGCAATAATGGGACTCTGATAGGAGTGTATTTCATGTCAGTGATTTACTGTCTCTATTACAGTGTGACCTGAAAGCCATAACTCCTCTACCAGGGACTGGGGTTTGGAAGCATTCCAGGGCTGCAGCATAGCTTCCAGCCAACTCAGATTCTCTAATCCTGTGTATTTTTCACGCAGTTCAATGATTTTTAGCTTGTGCAGAAAGTATCAGAAATGTTTCATAAAGGAATGGCCTTTGTTTGGGCAATTCTAATAAAGCCACTGGTGCAACTAAAATGTGCACTAAGCTATTACAGTCTTCATAAGTCATTTTCCTCTTGCTTGTACCGTAAGTGGAAAGGCCATTTCTTGAGTGTCAGACAGCACATGAAAGCACAATGCATATGCTGTGCAACATTGTTAGCTGGCACTGCTGCATTAAAGTTAAATCCCTCAGTTTCTGGCACAGTGCTTCGCAGACTGTAAATAGCATCTTCTCTGTGTGTCAGTGCATGGTCAGTGGGGTTGCTGGTATAGATATAAACCATCTAAACAAAATTATTCCATGCAAGCTATAACATCTCATGAAAGGAAAGCAGAAGAGTTACAACAAGTAACATAAATTTGCAAAGAAAAAGTTAAAATAGCCACAGAGGATCATGTCACAGGATAAGGCCACACTGTGAGGGAAACCTTAAGGCTCTAGAAAGCAATCAGTTGTAGACATATCTGGAGGCCTCTGACTTCAGGGTCTGATCATGGTTGTAGGGAGAAGGGGACAGATGTCATGCTGCAGGAGAGGGAGCAACAGGATGGCTTTCCCAACACTGTGGGCTGGAGGCCACACACAGCTTTACTGTATTAACTTGATGGGAAGGGGACAGGTGGGGAGGCACCTGGATATCACCAGGCCCTTGCAGACCTGTGGACTAAAAAAGTCCATCTGCTGCTCAGGATTTTAATTTTTGCATAAGGAGCACTTGGTAGCCATTTGCACTTGGGTCTTGTGAAGATCAGATGCCCGTTTTCGGGGGCTGCTCACCCTTTTGTGCCACCAGCATCCCTTGAGCATCTTCTCCATAAATGAGCATCTTGTTCCACTGGTGTCCAGAAAGCAGCATGTACTAGTTCAGTTTTGAGTAATGAATGGGGTCCCTATTTTTTGTTTTATGCTTAGTTTGTACCACTTACTGAAATTTACTTCAGAGGCTGAAATTAAAAGCCAGGGACATTTGAGGGTCATGAAGAGTCTTTACAGTAGCTCAGCTCAGTCCCCATACATCTTGAGGTTTTACATTAAGTACAGCTCCTTAAATGTAGTTCTGAGAGTCTGGCTTCTCTGCTTTGTACTGGGACTATTTAGCATTTCTAAAATCACACATTGTCTACGCAGTTAAATTATATTAGCATGTTTTTGGGTTTTTTATACAGAAATTGTTGCTCTTAGGACAGAGGAGATATAAACAGCCAGATAGCAAATGGATGATCCCTCTTCATATTGGAGGATATTCACCAGAAGACCCAGACAGTGTGTCAGAATGTAATTTTCCCTTTCCCTGGTGTTATCCCTCTTTTGGATGTGTAGTAACTGCTCCTGACATGGACTTTCTTAGCCCTGTGGCTTTGGTCTAGCAGGTATATGCCACCCCAGATAGGTTCTCCCAATGACTGGGATCCAAACCAATTAATTTTTTCTCTTGGGCATGGGCCAATTCTCAAGTTTTGGCATGTGCTACAATTTGCTGTTGCAGTGAACGTCTCATCTGGGCTTCAAGTAAGTGAAACTACTTTAGTAATCTCTGTGGACTGTAAATTCTTGAAATCAATAGCTTCCTTTCAGCAGAGTTTAAACTGCTTTCTATTATGTGGAGCCTGACGCCATAACAGAGAGATGCTTGAGATGCTGATTGAGCTGCTCTTTGGGCAGCGGGTGACATAACAAGGTATATTTCTGAGTACAGGGAGCAAGGGGGCACGTGGTACTTAATTTCTAGGAGAAAATCTATCGCTAAGGTTGACCCAAAAGTAATTAGTGGTTCATTAAATTGAATTGGTGAATTCACCTGTACAGTCTATTAAAATATTATACAGTTTCTGTTTAATTTAGTACCACTAGCGGAAGGGCTGTGGATTACCTTCTGTCTACCCACTGAGTGTATGCTTGTTCTTCAGTGAAACAGCAGAGCAGCCTGGTAGCTCAGCCAGAAATACCACCATATGGCAAAGCTGAACTTCTCCCAGTGCTGATGTGGCTCCTTGCTTTCCAGAATCATTAAGCTCTCATATTTCTGAGTGTAAATGGGCACATATAAATGAGTCATTGTCCTAAATCCAAACAGCTAGATTTTTCACCATTTTCAAAACTCAAATGATGTCTTGTGTAAATTGTATTAAGAAGTAGTCTTTTTAGCAAATTGAATTGAAAAGGGCTTTGGTTGTGCTTCTGAGACTTTACTTTGTTTAAAAGGTACCTCTGCCAAGACCAAAATCATAGCAGTATACAGAGCTTTATTTCTCCCTATCCCCCATGTGCTACTTTGGGCAGAGCTTTCCCACACCCAGCAAAGAAAGAAGAGCTAGATGGCTGTTACATTTACTGACAGCCTTGGTGAACAAGAATAGGTACCCTTGGTTATGCCTTGTTTCTACTTTGAAGGGCTCCATTGGAAAACTCCAAGGGAATTCATAAGAGGATATTTATTTCATACATTGTAGCACATACTCACAAACTGTACTTCGTGTTCTTTTACATTTCCTTCCTAATGGAACATAATTTACTATAAATAGATGTCTTGATCTCTGTATGTCAGGAACACTGTTCAAGGTTCAGAATTTATTATAACTTTCTGTACTGATATGTATTTGAGAGCCCATCAAGAAAAACAAATGCACAGCTCAGCTACATAGCAAGGAGGTATTGAGCAAAGATGCTTAGCACATACTTTTAGTAAAAACATGCTTTGTAAGTTTACTTCCCTCGTGGCTGGTTCTCTCTCCTCTGTCGCTTTCCAAGGTCCATGTGTAACAGTCCAAGGCCATCTTTCCACATGTGGCACAGCAATACTGGTTTGGAACAGTACTGTGCTGGATTGCACAGTTTTGTGCTGCAGAACCTTGTGCATGTGTGAAACATTCTAGGATACTTACACAGGGAACTTTACATAAATAGGAAGCTGTTCTTCATCTATGCAAAACCTACTGCAAGAGCTGTGGGACCAAACACATCATCTTTGTTTTCTGCTACATCATGCTCTCGGTTTTTTCTTGTCTTTCTAAGTGTTGCTACAAGAATATATAAAAAATAGATGGTAGAACTAAGTGGAGCCAGACCTCTCCAGAGTGCAGTAACTTCTTGTGCTATTAGAAGCTCTATGGTCCTTTGAGCTACTCTATAAATCTTTTAATGGGTAAGTATGGAAAGCAGAAAAGGGAGAGAAAGTAGATAAAAAGTATATTTGGCCATGTGTCTACTTCTGCAAGTAGCTCATCAGATGCATACTGACTAGGTCAGCTTGGGTAATAATCTGAATCAAAGTGTTTATTGGTTTCTCTTGTAACAGTGCCACAATGCTGCACCTACAGGTACTGTAATAAGGGCAAAAAGGCTTAAAAACAGATAACCTAATTACACTGACTATTATTGCTGTGTGCTACTTATACATTTGTCACTTTTGCATTGGTCTGGCCACAATGTTGTCCTCAATATAATTTATTTCTTATTTTTGCTTGTTTTCGTCTAGATTCATAAAATAATCCATTTCAGCATGTTGGGTACTCATGAATGGTGCCTTGTGTCATAGATAAGTTTAGTTGGTTAGAACTGGGTGCACATAGTGCCAAGGTTGTGGGTTGATCCCCACAAGGGCCATTTATTTAAGAGTTGGACTCAGTGATCCTTGTAGCTCTCTTCCAACTCAGAATATTCTGTGATTCTGTGAAATATGCTTGAAAATAGGTGTTCTTTGCATCTCTTCTCCTAGTGGATAAAGTGCTTCTTCAGTAGTGGCACATAATTTCCAAGACAGAAATAGTATTATGTTCCTCATAATGTGGCACATTTCTGCCACAACTGTGAGAAATAAGTCCTGAAATCAAAATGAGCAACTAAGGATTAAATTCCTGTATCTTTTTACTGTTAAAGAAATAGCAAAACAGAAATAACAAGTAATTGATGTTAAAGATATCTTCAGCGAATGATAACACACAAGACATGAGGTGACATCTGTGAAATTCTTGGCATACCATGTGCATGTTTTATAAATTTTCAAAATGTTTAATTCATGTGGGTGGGCAGTTGTGTGAATGCTTAGTGTTAAGGATTTGTACACCGCAATGCATCTGTGCTGGAATGGGTTCACCTGACTGGTCTTGTGTAATTGTGGCCTTCATCTCATGTCAGAAGGTTGTGTGATCAAGGCAGAAAATGGTTAAAACGGGTTGAAGTAAAAAAAGGGGCCTAGTGACTTTTTTGCAGTCTTTCATTACAGATATACCTGAGGGAAAGTTGCCAGCAGTAGATTGTTGCATCCGATCTGGAAGCAATAATATAAATGTTGTTACTGGGTAATGATAATACTGTATGCTGTAATATTTATATGACTTTCCAGCAGCTTATTTGCTAAAAATTGGAATAATGCAAAGTAGTTGCATTGTACATTTCCTTTTTTTAAATAATGTCATTGTAATCATCTTTTGATTTTCTCCCCTTTGTTACAGGGAGAAAATTGAATTTTAGTCATGAGAAGAAAGACATATTTCATTTTGCAATCACTGCACTCCCCAGGAATGGGTTTATTAGGCTCAAATGCACAGGGATACAAAGTGTAATGGCCTAACATCAGAGGGTATCAGTGTGCTGAGCCCCAAGGGACATGCAGGGGCGAGAACATGTTCACAGTCATGGAAGCTGATCTATACTGTTCTAGCACTGATGAGATGTTAGCTGGCAGGAAATTTGCATGGGATGATTTTCACAGCCGTCACTTGTAGAATGTTTTAAACAAAAAGTGTGGGTCTTTAGCAAGGTGCCTTGTTAGGATGGGGGGTTTTGTTGTTGTTTTTTTAATTCTTTCAGTACCTAGTATCCATCACTTATTTTCTGAGTTAGAGAAGCGTGGCACTGATGTTGTTAAATTAGCAGAGTCATATTCATGGATCTTTGTTCTTGTCAGTCAGGATTGTGTGTGGGAGCTATTAGCTTCTGCATGAAGCTCCACAGAATAGATAAAATGAGTGAAATCACTAAACTGTTAACAACAGTGGTTACAGTGTTTGAAGAGTCTTGTAATTGTTTCTTAGGTTATAAGGATTATTCAAAAATGCAGCTCTTCACTGAATATGCCATGAATATTTTATTGAAATAAGAGAGAGTGAATATTCTGGTCAGAAAGGAACTTTGTCTGAGTGATGTGGTCTGCAGGTAGCATTCAAATACATGAACTGGCTTTTGTACAGCTTTTCTACTAACTATGGAAAACATACGTGCATGGGGTGAAGTTTTTTACTTACAATCAAATTTTTTAAGGAGATGTTGCTAATGGTTTGGTCAAACTACTTTTTCAAAGGAGAGCTGGATGTGACTAATACAATTATTGTAAGCATTTAAGTTAGTCCTTATCTGAGTCCTGAGGATGTGTCCACTTTGTCAGAGGTGACAGTCACTGCTCGCTGCCAGCTCGTGAAATGTGTAGCATTAATACAGGCTGGATAAGCACTAGCAAAGAAAAGGCATTCTCAAGTGAGAAAAAGAAGGGAAAATGCAGGTACTAGAAAATCCATTCCTGTATAGTGGATTGTATAATGATTTAATGCAAGTAATTTTCACATCTTTGTTGTGTGCCCTTGTGCTAGGTATGAGGGGTACTTAAAAGTTGCATGTTTATCATTCCCACATGATTGCAAAGACAGAAAAAGTCTTAGTTCCATGTGAATACCAAGAAGTTGTTTCAGTCATGCTCTAGATTTGACCCTATTCAACCAGTTTTCTCACACTACATGCTTAGGGTGTAAACCCCAAAAATTAAATGGTTTGTCTGGTTTGTAGCCTTGGAACTCCATGTATGTATCCCTGATGCCAAGCCCTCAGTATGCGGAGGAATATAGCACTGGCATATATATCATGCTAGTTTTTAAGGACACTAAACATCTTAGACCTCATATCATTGTTCCTGATTTGGTTAGAACTGAATACAGACATTTTCAATAGATTCGTAATGCATTTTCTAATAAATTCAGTTGGGTTTTTTTCTTTTTTTGTAGCAAAATTCAAACCCAGATGTAGTTTGGTTCCCAGTTTATCCCCAAATTCTTAAAATAAAACCCTTTCCCACTTCCTCTTCACACCTCTCAGAAGCTTTTCTTCCCCACCTCTGTCCTCCTTCCTTTATTTTTTATGACACAATCTTGTAATTTATGGGCATTTTTTTTTCTACAAAAAACAAATTTTTCAACAATTATCATTGTTCCTATCTGAAAAGGTTGCCTTTGAATAACGTGGTGCTTTGAATAACGTGGTGCTGCTCCCTCTTTTCTGTCTGCTCTCTCCCTCTACTTCTTTGCTCAGCTCCGTATGACTTTTTCCACTGACTTCAAGGGCCAGGCATTAACCCAGCAACCCAAGGAAAGATGGTTGGAAGTATCTTGGTGCCTCTGGAGTAATAGTCCTTCATACAGCACAATGATGATTCCATGTGTTCTTTTCATTCACTCTGTGTTACCACAGAAGAAAGGAAGCCAAATTTCCCACTGTCTTGTAAATATTATATTAGACACTGCAGAGAGGCTTTGAAATGTTAATACCCCTCTAATGCAGACGGATGACAGAGGGGGACAGTTTTGATTTGGTTGTGACTCAGGCTGTTCCAACAGGTCCCGGCAGAATTCAGAGAGCTGGGAGCAGACACCAGTTTCCTGGGTAGTAAAGGCATTTTACATGATTTTAGGGTCATCTTAGCTGGTGTTTAAGAAGGAAGAAAGCTACCCTGGGGGGCAACTTTGAGGGACAGCAGCTGTTTTTAAAAAGTGGTGGCAGAGCCCTCTGTTTAGCTCATGGATACCAGCTGCCAGCTTATCTGTCAGCCCACAGCAGTAAAGTGACTGTCAGCAGCGTCTCAGCTCCCTCAGCCTTCAGCAGGGCTGGATGAGGTTCTGCCCCCTCTCAGCACTGCAGGGGAATAAAGGAAGGAGACCGGAGATGGATGGTTTTCCACCTCAGGCCACAGGGACACGTGGCTTGCTGGTGAAGGGAAACTTGGCTCCCTGGTGAAGGGACTCAGGAAGTCCCTTGATGTTTGGTCTTCTGGTGAAGGGACACTTGGTCTCCTCATGAGGAGACAGGAGAGGGACAGGAGTGACCACAAGTGTTCCTGGCCCCCCCAGGAGAACTGAGAGGGCAATAGACCAGGGCTAAGGAAGGGGCATCTCTCACAGCAGTGGCTTCAGCTGGGAGGAGAGACCGGGCACAAGACTGTCCTTCTGCCTTCTGCCTTCTCTTCCAATACTCTTCTCCGAATTTTTTCCTGGCCTTTTGTTCTTTGATGACTCCTTCACTGACTCCTTCATTCCAGCCTTTCATTTTAATGATAGCATAGCAGTGAAACCGAGTCATGGTAAGGCCTGAAGGTTTCCAGCTTTAATCTGTAATGAAATCTAAAGAAACCTGTCAGGGTCTGACATAATCTCAGTCTCCTTCAGAGAGGGACTTGGGAACTGAGCTCTGGGAATCAATGTGTTCAGACCAATTGTGCTTTCCAAAGCAATGAATTGTTTTCATTAATTTTTTCCCCTCTTCCATTTCCCATAGAAATTGGGAAGATTGACCAAGACATATATAAATACAACACCCCAGGATTCACTGGCTGCCTATCGAGAGTCCAGTTCAACCAGATTGCTCCACTCAAAGCAGCTCTGAGACCTACCAACGCCTCCTCCCACGTCCACATCCAAGGAGAACTGGTGGAATCCAACTGCGGAGCGTCTCCACTCACCATCCCACCAATGTCGGCCGCCACCGACCCCTGGCACTTAGACTCAGGTAAGGTCACATTAACTCAGTGGAGCAGTTCAGAGAAGAAACCTGTCTGCCTTCCTCTGTAAAGAAAAGCAAAAATGAGAGCTAAATGATTGATAGGTGACTCTAGGGCTGTAATCACAGTAGGAGATGCAAAACTTGAATGACAGAAATTTGCCCCTACTTTTAAATGCAGTTACAGAGGAGGGGTTTTTTTTCCTTTTTTTTTTTTTTTTTTTTTTTTACAAATACTATGCTTTATTTTTCTTTTCTGTAATTCTTAGGTTATTTAAATGTTGACTTTTGACCTAACTGATGTGCTGGCACTTTCTGTGTAGTCAGCAAAAAGCTTCAAGTATATATAAATAAAGTACAGTAGCATTTCTTATAAAGTATCCCTAATAAGTGAGTATATTTCAGTCAGCTTCATACAAAAAAAAAAAAAAAAAAAAAAAGTAAATCTAATTTTAGGCATAAATGCATTTATGTAAAGTGCTAAAGTGCTGATTTTGTTTTCTGGAATGTCTACTTTCTGTAGGCCATGTTTAATAGAAAATCCCATTAGTCATGGTGGTACTCATCTTGTGCTGAAAATGCTGGAAGCCAAAACAATTTGCGGATCTCAGCAATCTCACCCTGCTTTGTGACTGACAGGCCCTGAAAATATACATTGTGGCTAACTTTAGAGGATTTTTTTCTCTCTTTTGCTTCTTGAGTATCAGGTTACCTTTAGATTTATAGGGTCAGGCATACATTGATGCTTCCCTTGCGTTTTGTCCTCATTCTGATTTCAATTGTAGAGTGTAAATTAGAACCTGTCCCGGCAAATTTGTTGTTTGAAGTGGTATAAAATTAAAATGCTAGAGGAAAAACTTGATTTTGATAATGATTAGTTTTTGAGCTTGCAGTTGCATCCATATGCCAGTTTTTAAATGAGAGGAGGCAGGTATATATGTCTTTCTCAGAAGCACATGTCAAAGTTGTACCTTTGAGGTTTGTTTTTTTGTGGGTGTTTGGTTGGTTGGTTGGTTGGGTTGGTTTGTTGTTGTATAGGACTTTTTTCCTTGCAGTGTCAAGGAACTCCTTGCAGCATTTCCTTTCATCTCTTCTTCAGCAGAGAAGTAGGGCAGTTGTTTCTAAGGAGAGACAGAGATCCTTATAGAGCTGAGGATCCCACACATTAATACAAGCAGTACCATTCTCTAAAACCTGCCATTCCCTCCTTGCTGCCATGCCGTACTACTGTAAGATTTCAGTATGTCTCTTCCCCACTTATAACATGCACTTTTCTACCTGAATTTTTTTCATCATAAATTAATAGTCCCTTCCTTCTCTGAAATTATTAGACCTGTTTGTACCTGAAGGTTATGGTCTGTACTCCTCTTTCTTTACAAACACATTTTCTGTAGGATTCTTCACTGGCTCATGTCTTTAAAAAGTGTGCCATAAACTCCTTGAGGATGTGCTGCTGCTGTGAATTATGTGCATCTAATGGGCTTTGGTTGTTAATTTTTGTTGGTTACTTTTCTTTCCACTTCATTTGAGTGCAAGCTAACAAAAGACTATGGTGGGATTTACTCAGGATATTTGCACAGCTCCTAATAGCTCCTGCAGTTCAGAGAAAGAGGTCGTGTTTGTCCTTGGCACATGCTATTATGCTTGACCCTGTGTCGGCTCAATCTCATCTTGTAAACTTTGTTGACCTGACAGATTACAATTTACACTTTTTCTTCTGGCTAAATTGTAGTACTTGGACACAGAGACAGTGTGAAGGATGTCAGGGAACATGCCGCATGCTAGTAGGTTAGCTCAAGCTGTCTGTTAACTTCTGTCAGTAAAAAATAGATTTCATTGCCATAGCCAGACTTAACTGTTTCAAGTCATGTGCAGACAAAGCTCAAGAAACCCAGCTTCACTTTCAGTAATTATTAGTTTTTGGAAGACTGGGAGCTAGGAATCCCTTGTCTTGTCCTCTCTGGTGATCCACAGCAGCAGGGGGAGAAGATCATATTGCTTCAAAGACTTATAGTGAGGGACTGCTGTACACCAAAGAAAGCAACAATGTCAGGTGAGTTGTGATGGTAGAAGTAAATTTCACAGCAAAGGAGTGGCATTTCACTGGTTCAGGAGTAAAAGGATTTTCAGGTGTTCGTGGGCAATGTCTGGCTTCTACTGTGGCTGGCATTTCCATGATACAAAGAGGAGGTATCTCAGCATTTACCAATATCAGTAAAAACAACCAAGTCTTTGTGAAAGTATCCGTGGTGGTCTGACACAGATAGTTCAGTCACAGGAAAAATGTATTCTGTAGACTGTGTAACCTTGAGTCATCAAAGTCATAGCCTGTCAGTCATCAAAATTATCTTCATCTAAATTAAAATACTTGGGTTTAGTGTCACTTTGCATTAGTAAACTGGCAGTTTCCACTGAGGATTTTTTTGTGTTTTCCAAACCCTACTTAAGACTTTCTAACACAAATCACGTTGAGAGAGAAAATAGAGGAATCAGAGGCATAAGTTTTTGGCTCCAGAACTGTAATAGTCTCTGTTGTCTCAGTGTGAATTTACTCCTTTACTAAACTGGTTGAAAGGACAAAGACAAAAAGCAACTTTGAAATTCACTGAAGGACTTGTAGTAATATTAAAGCAAAAGCCACTCACACTTTGCCACAAAGAAATGGTTGCAAATAACGTCTTTGAAAGTAGCAATTGCTATGTGCAGCGTTTCTCATCTCTAACACATTTTTATCTGTAATTTTTAGTGTTATGTTACCTATTTAATTTTAAATAATTCTTAACAAAACATGAGAGCTGAGGATAGATGTTTCATAGTGAAAATAAAACAGGAAAAAATTTGTGGGAAGAATCATATGGTTTAAATTTCATTCAGTGACATAGTCTGAACTCATCCTGACTCATATTTTGAGTTAAGGTTAGGTTTTTAGTTTTGTTTCTCAAATATTGTGGGATTGAACTTTGAGGATTGAAAAATGTTGTAGGAGGGGATCAAAGATAAGTGTCTAAATATAACAGATACACCAGACGACAAATGTAATGATCCTTTCACCTCTCAACTACAGTGCTGGATCAGATTTTGCAGATAATTACTAGAAGTTAAGCAGGTTCTGCCTGATGGGTGACCTACATGAAATGTTTTCTTTAAACTCTTCTGTGTAGTTACTGCATGAACATCTCCTGCTAGCTGCCAAACATTTTGGATGCCCTAACAGAGAGGCTAAAGGGAAAATCATAATGACATGCTTCAGTCACTTGACAGTTAACCTTTAAAAACTAGTTCAGGGAATTATCAATAAGGAGCCCTGTTGATTTTCTCCCCTGACAAATGAGCTGTACAGTTTGTCAATTCAGTTTTGCACTTTCTGTTAGCCTTGAATACACATATATTTCACATTTACAATATTAGATCTTTTTAAATTCCTTTGCTAGCCACCTCCCCACCTCTGGCTGGCATTTTGCCATGCTCCTGAGACATTATCTTAAACCATGATCTTGTTCAGCTTGTGAGTATTTTCACAATGCATAGTCTTTTCCTGTTGCTATGGTGAACCTTTCTTGGTGGTGATGAAGCACAGGAATTCAACAAGTCATTCTTTTCTGGAACGTGACTTTCTGCTGATTTAAAAGAAAAAGGTCAACAGTGACATCCAAGCAGATCGTCAATATAGTTCACTTCGTGTGTTTTCCTCCCATCAGTATTATCTCAGTTCATGTCAGACTATCCAATTTGCCTTGGTTACATCAATAGGAGTGTAGAAAAGAGGCTAAAAAGAGCCTGATCAATGAACATATCTACCTTTATATATTGTCCAAACCATTGAATTACCTATCTGGCATACAATTCAAAACAAAAGTTTTAATTTCTATAGCCTTTAACTGTATTGGTGTGAATTTTAATATCTATTATTGCTGCATTGGTTAAAAAAAAAGCTAATGGCAAGGAGTTTTTAATATCTCTCAGTTCAAATTAGCTAAGATATAGGTGATTGATAGCTGACACCTTACCCATTGTAGAGGAGCAAAAAAAAAAAAAGCCCAAACACTATTATTTTAGTAGTAAAAAAAAATCCACACTTGAAATGCCTTGTAGTTATAATTAGAAATTGCATATTATTGTAATGCCATTGTTCAGTGTGTGGGTGCTTTTATCTAAGGTTCTGCTTATTGCTAATGAAATTTCACCTCCAAAGTTTTCTTATTTATATAAATAAAGCATGAAAGAAACCTATAACATGGATATACCTCTCTGTTTTATGTAAAATGTGCTGCAGCTTGCCAAACCACCCAATCTTGAATTTAGTAAAAGCTGGAGATCCAGAAAGGCAAGGTACACACAATAGCTGGCAAGTTATGCTTTAGCAGCCCTAAGTTGTCATAGCACTCTGTAGCTGCAAGATGCATTTATTCTGAGTATGAACAGAATGGCATCTAGAGTATTTAACATGGAATTTAGTTAAACCTATATTAGCTTCAACATATTTCAAATTAAATGGAGCAGGATTAAATGCTGCATCTGCAACATTCTTCAAGTGGTGTGACTTTTTTCTGACTGTGTATGTTTAAACCCTAAATGCTCTTTATTTTTTGTAATAGTTGAAAGGTCTTGCCTTTTACAAATCAACAGCTTACTTTGATACCTATACTGAGCATGTCCTGCAAAATCATGTACCACTGTTATCGATATTAAAACAGCTGCTTGCAGGATTCTCTCTCTTTTTGTTATGAATTCATCCTTCTTCCTTTGATAAGTGATGGCAGAAGAAGGGAGCAACAGCACTGAGCACTGGCCATACATCCAAGCTCGCCTATTTGGCCAGCTAATTTCTTTGTAAAGTGAAAGAGAGCAGCCAATTTCTGCACTCAGAGGAAGTGTGACTCATATTACTGGTGGCAGTGCTGAAGGTCACCTTCCAGATTCAGACACCATGGGTTGAGTCACATCTCACCCCATGACCACTGGTACCACATCTCAGAGAGAAGAGCAGCAGCACCTGAGGAGAAGCTGGGTCAGATGTGTGCTGGTGTGGATGTGGCTAGGAAGATGGAAAACATCTTTTGCCCTTGTCAAGGGCTTGTTACAAATGGCACAGTGGGAAGGAAGGATCAAAGGTGTTATTTGCTGATGGGTGACAATGCAGCCCTCAAAGTGGTCTTAGGTCACAAACACATGAATAAGACACTCCTCTCCTGGCCACAGACATTGAAAGAGTCCTATACACATCAGTGAGTCCAAGAGTGTGAGCATGTAAGTTAGTGGCATGTGACACGTTACATGTGACATAAAGTTAGTTGACATGTGACAAAGTGCTCATTCTCTCTTTTAGGGGATGGCAGGAGAGCAGGGTCACTTCCCTAGGCTTCCTGCAAGGACACGCAAGTCCAGGCAGGGACACAGAGGAGCTTCACCACTTTTGTTCATGATGCAGCCTTACACATCTAAATTTGATCTTCTAGTGTTGGCAAAATTAGAAATAGATATGAAGGCATTTCCTAGAATAAAATGACGCTCCTCCTTTTTCAAGCATAGCAAACCTGTACTGCAATCAGAGAATCATGCCAAATTCTCTCTTCAGGGTTAGTGATTAGTCACAGTGGTTTGTTTGGTTTTTTTTAATTAACATGGCATGTAAATACTGGGAGGCTGTTTGTCTGCCAGTAAGGTAACTTAATATGTATACTCTTTATATAAGAGACTGAAGATGCACTTGCAACCTGCCCTATGGGTGAGCAGGTTCTTCCACTGCCACTCTGGTGCATTTCTGTGATTGTTTACTCTACTGAGAGTGACCAGCATTCATCCCCCATGCTCCCAATATAAATATTGTCTCAGAAGTCCATGCCCTTGACCTGAGTTGTTTTCAAACAAGAAGGTAGCACTTTTTGTTAGTCAGGAGGGATTAAGTCTAGCAGAAACTCATAGCTCAGATTCTAAGCACCAAGTGTTTCCTGCAGACAAGAGGGTAAGTGGTGAACATTTAAATGCAAGAGGTTCAATTTTTCTCCTGCCCATCAAACAGCTAACTAGGAAGAGCATCTGTCTGAAATTTGGCTCAATCATTGATTCATCCTTAAAGGGTTTAATTATGGTGCTTGAATTACTGCAAATCTCTCTATTGATTTGGAATAAAAATGCCTCCCTCAATCTCATGTAGCTCCTTCACACAATTATGCATAGCTTTCTCTTAACTTTAAGACTATATAATTTCTGTGTGGGATTTCTGACATTCTGTCTAGTGTATCAGACAGCTGGCAGACTGCCAAGCTTGTAAATTCTGGCATTCGTTGACAGACCAGTATTGTAGCTGTTTCATAATCAGTGATTTGAATATTAATGCTGCTACCTAATGTCAGGAGAAGGTGCTAGTACTAAAAAGAGAGTCTTTTCCATCCTTTGCAAAGACTTTATTTTTTACACAAGTACTAATCTTAACCAGGAACATAGAGATGGCATAAATTAGGGGAAAAAATGGAGTAGAGAAGGAAGCATTTAGATGCCTGAGCACTTCATATAACTGCTTTCTTTTTCCTTTCCTCAGGCAGAAACACACTTCCTGTGTAAGAGGTTATTCTAGATTACAGTCAGGTCATTACAGCTATTAAAGGGGGTTTTAGGTTTAAACTCTCCAATCTGACCCATTTCTTGTCCCCAGTCAGAGTCTTTCTCTTTTTTTCCTCCTTTTTTTGTACCTGCCATAAGTTTACAGATTTGTTTGGTATTCTTGGTCATTGAGGTGGATTTTCTGCTTTTGGGAGGGAGGGAAGGGGTGTTTCTTTCACATATTCCCTCTGGGTCCATTGTCAGTGATTAGCTATATACAGCCAGGCTTTGACCAGCATTAACTCCTCTGTTCCTTTGAGAGCACCAAAACACTTCATCTTCTGCATTAATTATAAAAGGAAGTATTTGTGAATCTTCCTTAACAGGTGAAATGTAAGCACTGCTCATAAAATTTTCGTGGAAGTTATAGCTTAGGCCAGCATGACTCTTGTCTGGAGTCATAGTGAGACTCTGTGTCAAACAGATGTCGCTACCAGGAATTAAAAGATAGATGAGTTTAGGTCTTTGATGGATGAGGGTGCTCTAATGTGCTGCAAAACAGTTGGAAATCTGGCAGAGCAAATGTTCAAAATACTAACCCTGAGATCCAACTAGCTGAAGTTCAGCTGCAGATAAAATCAAAAAGTGATGTTAAATGTCTGTTCTCCTTTTTAAATGAATAAAATTCTGTAGTTTACAACTACCAGATAGTAGTATTATGAAGTGTCTTGCCTTACCACTACTTTGTACAATTACTTGCTTGTGTGCCAAAGAAGGTGTGAAACAATCATACAAAAGAGAAAGCAAGGGATAATCACCTAACCCATCCCAACAGACAGTGCAGGAATGTTTTCAGTTTTGTTTCATCCAGGACTGACTGGGGGAGTTCAAGGTGCAGGGTTGGGTCTCCTAATAAGACACAAGTTTTTCAGTCCCTTTACTAGGAAGATTACCTTTCAAGATAAAAAAAAAAAATTGTACATCTCTCTTAGTGAGAACTAAGTGAGTGTACAAACTCTCTCTTTATCTCTTAGAGATAAAACTCCATTTCCTCCTCTCCTTAAGAGTATGGACAGCCGAGCTCACCTGCAGAAGGAAGTTAAAGGGTTGGTAACACAGCAATTCACAAATAGCTGTCTTTACTGGTTGGGTTGTCTGCTGTGTAGTGTTGAGTATTGTCCCAGTTCATTGACCAGGGAGCTTTCACTTCATTTTCTCCCAGCACTGCTATTGTTCATTGTTAGCATTTCCATTGTTCATTCTAAAATTCATGCTTGTTTTTACAGTAACATCCAAGAACACTTTCTTTTATAATCCCCACTTACTTTCCCACTGTCCCAGGCTTTTGCATGCAGAAGGGTGTTCAGAGGACAATGTTTCTATTAAGCCACCATTTTTAATTTATACTCATTTTGTATTGGAATAAAAAGTCAGGATTGGAGAGCCTTCACACTAAAAATGTAAACCCACAGTTTTGTATTCTCCATGATCTCTGTACATATATCTGTCTCAGTGGAACTCACCAGAAGCTGACATAAAAACCGCTTGAGATTCAATGAGAAGTTCTCAGGGAAAATAAAAAAAATAACCTTTCAAAATATTTTTGATCTAACTGAACATACCTAACAAAACTTAGTATAAGTAATTGGTCCAAATAGCACCAATGCATTGGAGGATTTTTTATCATTTACGTTAGGGTTTTTTCCTCTCTATCCCCCCAGTCAAAATGGTTGTAAAAGACTGAAGAAATTAGTGAATTTTGTTCCAACATGGAGATTTGCATGTTCCAAATAATTAGCATTATTGGCAACAGAGAGAAGAAGATGACATTTTTAAAATTAAAAGCCCCAATTTTCCCTCTAAGCAGCATGTCTGTTCTGGTAGTTACAGAATTGCTAAGTGGGTGTATTTTTTCCAATATCCTGCAACTTGTGCTAAAAAAAATTATTAAGTCTGTGACTGTGAAGATTTCTATTTCCATAAAGTCAGGAAAGCGGTTCATAATAGGGACATGCATATAACCCTCTAACACTACACTTGAGGCATCACTAAAAATTCAAGGAGTGACGATTGACCCCACATAGTATGCCAGAACAAAGCTGACCTTTGACAAACAGCATGGTTAATAATATACTTTAGGTATTTTTTGGGGTGTAAGTGTGAGTTTGGGTTTTTTTTAAACTTGGAGGTGTTTAATATTAAAATCTCTTCAGCCAAATTCTTGTTTCTCTACTTAACCTGATGTTTGTAGGACTTCAAGTAAAGTATGTTAACAGAGTTTGATGTTAAACAGTCCTCCCTCAGAATCTGCTCTCAAATGCCTAGAAAAGCAGGAGTAGGGGTAGTTTTCCTCCTTTCTGAGTTTTCAGCTTAGAGAAGTAGGAAAAAATAGATGTATTCATTTAAAAGATAAAAACATATGAACTTTCAATACAAAGTAAGACAAAAAAAATGTGCTTTAAAAGCGACAGCTTTTTTTCATACCGCTTCAGATTTCTTTTTTCTTTTGCTGAATTGCTTCAGTTTACATGTCATGAGAGCTCTTCCCAGAGCCAAACTCAGGTGGAGAGAAATGGATGGGATGGGCACAGGCAGTGGGATGAGCACGAAAGGGCACTCTAAGGGTTGTGTTGCTCACCTCTGATATAGGACTGTGTTATGGGGTTGTTTACTCCTGCTCCATCATTTCTGTGCATGTGTTCAGAGTTTCACTTGTGATCCAGTCCCTTCAGGAAGGGGAATGTAGCTGTGACTGCACATTAATTTCTACTATCAAGAGTCAAGCAATTAGGTTCTGTACTTAGAGTCTGTAATAAGGAGAGCTCTGTCATTTCAAACCACAGCAGTATGGTCTCACCTGACCAGCAGAGTTGACATAATTTACAGAATGACACCAGAGAGCTTGCTTTTATTTTTCTCTGTGCTGTGGTCCTATGGAGAACCAGATTAGTGAATGCATCTAGTGTCCAACACTTTCTCAAAATCTTAACATGTAAATGAGCGTTTGCTGTCGTTGCAAAGTCTATTCTTGGATGCTTGGCTGCAAAATAGAATTAGGAAGGAGTTACAGTTCACATCTTTTATTTTATCTTACTATTCTGTTTCTAATCAATGCCTTGATTGATGTGGGTTTCATGTTCCTTGTGATCACCTGATCTGGTGGTTCTGGTTGCTTTCCAGTTCATATTTATGTGAAAACCCAACTGGTTTTAGCAATGGACAAACACCTCTCAAAACTGTGGACATCTGTAAAGATGAAAGGACAAAGAAGTCTTGCAGCACAAAAGATTTAGTCTGAACAAGCTCACATTTCATTGATTGTTTTAGACCTGTGATAACTCTCACACTTCCTTTTTTGGAGCAAATCTAAACTGTATCTTCCTTTGTAGTGTGGTATATTTTAACCAAGACTTGCCCACTCAGAAAAAAAGTTCAGTTAAAAAAATTGCTTTCAGTGACTTATGTATAACATTCCTTAATGTGTCTCAAAATAAAATTTGCCTTTTTACTGTGTACTTCTTGATACTGCTCTTTACCTGAAAATGGCCACCTGGCTTTGGTTTTGGGTTTCCCCTTGCCTTTACCGAACAGCCTTTTGCTCATTTCTCAGCCCACACTCACCTTCTGGACTACTTTGCCAAGGTTATTTTTTTATCTCAATTTTGTGAATTTACAAAAGGCTTTTCTGTGGGATCCATTGTAAAATATTTTCCCTCTGAAAATGGTAGATGCAAAATCATGCCTGTCATAATGAAGCAGAATTAATTCACTCAGCTAAACCAAGCACATCTATCATCTTTAACATCTAATCCTAATTGTGCTCTGTTTATCCAGTCCCATCTTCCCTCTCCATTCATTAAGGGCTGCTGTTTTGCATCTGACTGTGGCAATGACCATGCTGGGCATGCTGAAGGATGGTAGGTCTCCTATTGCATTTTTGTGGTCATCTAAAGCTTCAAATGCCATTAAAATGATGGCCAGAATATGGAATTTGCCTGCAGTCAGTCTTTAATCACCCTTTCAGGTGCTGCAAAGTTTCTTCAACCCCATTTACCCTAATAGCAGAAAGTTGAAAAGAGCAAAGTATAAGTACAGACTCTGTAGGTTTACTCTGTGCTTATTTATACCATGGCCTTGTAAGCAGCAACCCATGAAAGAAAGAGAAAGCAAAGTGCACTGTGTCCTTTCACATAAATTAGCTTCAGGATGGTGGTGTTTGAAGCAAACCTGATGACCTGATGGGGAAAGACAGGGTGCAAACAACAGCAATGCAAAGAACAGCATCAGCCAGCTTGGATCCTGGAAGGGAAGCAAACGAAGGGATGTTCATAAGCCACTGAGGAGCTTAGCATTTCCTGGTACAGAGCAATCTGCCCCTGCACTAGCTGCAGGTTTTAGGAAAAGGTCTTTGCTGCGCTGTGACAGCAAACTGATGGCTCTGTGCCACAGCTGCGTGAGAAGAGGATTTCAGGCAGCTGGCAGGACATTTCTTGGGTCAATATTTAGCTTTTCAGGATAGATTTTCTGTTCCCCAGGACAGATTAAAAATCTCTTTGCTCTGTTCTTCATGTTTTGAGTCACACACATGAGACTCTGGCTACTTGGAGAAACCTAGATTTGTTTTAGGAATTACTCTTTACAACCTATGAACAGCTCTTTATATAGTCTTCTGTGTTTTTACCAGAGGATCAGTATTCCTGCTGTCCCTTTGTCAGCATGCTCTAATGTGTTCTTTCCTCTTTTAGTTCCTGAATTCCAGCAGCAAAGGAAGAAAAACTCCTTTTACTTGTCTTTTTGGTTTAATATTGCTAAGGAATCTGACTGTAGTAAGGTCAGAGAGGATTCCCCATGCGTTTGAATGATGTAACTCGTGTCTGAAATACCTGCACTTGGTACCTGTTGGGCACAATACTCTGTTAAGCTCATCTTGGAGGGTCAAGGACTGTACCCTCATATGTTCTTTTCTGCCTAATTGCTGTGGCAGGAATTGCCCTTTTGTGGTTCTTAGACCTCTGACCTATAGCTCTTTCTGATCTTTTGAGAAGCTACTGGAGAATTTCAAGGGAACGTCCTATTAAAAAAGGAAACTAGTTGTTTTCTTTCTCCTTTATCCATCTATAGTAATACTTCAAGTAAAAAAATTGATGGATATTTTTGCAGCAAAATATATTCTATAACCCCACATTTGGATGAGATTTTAGATACAACTTTTCAGTCAAAAAATCCCCATAATACACAAGCAGGTGACTTGGTGGCACAAGAATAATAGAACAGCAATTAATGAATTATGGTGATAATATCTGCCAACGCTAGTGCAAGTGCTTTAAAAAAAAAATTCATGAAAGTCTAAGCTCCTTTTTTCCCCTGTAGCACACCTGGTTCTCCGGCAGCTGCAGCAGGGCACAATTTTGCCAATCTGATGATGAGCTCTTGCTGAGCTAGTGTCCCCTGCTCCCACGCACATGTTCTTGTTTCCTTCTTGTCAGAGGGGAGAGTCTCAGAGTGAATCACACGTGCTTGTTGATCCGAGGGACAGCTCCTCCTGAGTGTGTAAGATGTCTGGGTGCCATGGAGAGCGGCTCTGTGTGGAGGCATTGGGGCCAGTCCTAGCAGCAGCTCTCAGACAAGATCAAGGATGGAGCTCCATATCCTGCATCATGTCCTTCCTTATCCTGCAGTGTGCCTCAGTGCTTGTTGAACATCACAGACTGTGGTCTTCCATCTGCCAGGAATCCCTTGTAGCATAGCCAGTGTGATGTGGCAGCTCAAGAGGGATCATGCTGCCATGAACAGCAGCTTTCCTCTTTCTTCACACTTCACTAGTGCCATTGTTCTTGAAATAACCTTTTAGAAGAAAATAAAATATAATATTCAATTGTAAGGGAAGGAAGAACTACCATTGACTGCAATGTGACCATTGTAAGTTTTCAGATTTCTTGTGTGAGGACACAGGAGACCAACTCTAAAGCAAATACTAGGACTTGTTAACTGCCTGTGGTTCTGCTCAGATGACAAGGGCCCTCCTTTTGCGTTAGTATGGCAGAGGAATTCCTTGTAATTTGGCAAACTGATGCTTTCCCCACAGTATTATTTGGCATTAGGATTTTCCTTGAGATATAGGGAGGGCAGGTTTAAAAGTAGGATTTCCCACTGCCAGCCCTTCCCTTTTAGCACTGCAAGGGTATGTTTATAAATCCTGTGCCAAAAAGTCTTCATTAATGGTCCTGGCACAGTTCTTTGGAGCAAAATCCAATGATACGGAACCAGGTATTTATTTATCTTTTACAATTTATAGCTTGATTCATTTCAGAGGGGTGCAGATGAAGGTTTTCAGGAGCCAGAGCACCAACAAATGTCAAAGGCACAAGTGCTGCTGGCAAAAACTGCTGGACAGGGCCCCTCTGCTGAGCTCTGAGAAGCGCACTCCTGTTTGTCCCCAGGCAGCCGGCCAAAATCCAGCTGCTGAACACACAGCTGGTTCAACTGTCTCCCAGAGTAGGCACACAGAGGGCTACTCTAGCCCCAAACCTCTTTTCAGGCCATGTGGCAAGCTGAAACCATTCATTCTTTTGTGCAGCTGCTTTACAATACAAAAGGAACTTTATTATGAGTTTTAGTCCATGGTAACAGAAATACAGTCAAATTACCTCAGCCAGTTTTTGGTATACTGAATGCATCACTGGTCTGTAAAGGCAACTGATTATTTCCAGGCACTATCACCTAATCTATCAAACAAGGAAAATACAGTGGGGTTTTAAAGGCTGCCCTGAGAAGCAGTTCATATCCTTGATGATTTTAATTTGCTCCAGTTAACACACTTTTAACAACATTTTCTCTATTTCAAAATCAATGTCTAAGTCCAGTGGCAAAGAAGGAATTATTGCAACTGCTCACCCATCTCCCTAGGCTTGCTTAGTCATTGCAGTGTCCAGTTGCTCACTATATGTCTCACTATAAAGAAAATGCTGATAAGTTTAATTAATGAGATTGCCTCTGTGATATTTTCTTGAGGTTAAAACCAAGGCCACCATCCAAATTCATCCAAATTCATTAAATTTCATCCAACTTTGCTGCAAGAAGTTTCTCCTTTTCAGGTCTTTGGCAAGTGAATGCTGGCACATCTGCCTGTATTTCCTCTCCTTGCCTGTGTGCTGGAGGCTCTCCTCATCCACAGCCTCCCATGCCTCAGCTCCTCCAGCTCACAGTCTTGCTCCTCAGCTCCAAAGCAGCTCCAGCAGTGGCCCAGCTGCCATGCTGGGCTTTCTCCCAAAGTGGCAAAAGTGCTGGCATGTGCTCTGGGGAGTGGCTGCTCTGTGGCTCTGACCAACAGAAGCTGCAGCCCCTCTCTTACCTTGGACTGTGCAGCAGCAGAAGGGATTCAGGTTTTTTCTTTCTAGGAGCTTGAATTTGTACCCAATGGTGGTCACAAAATCCTGAAAGCTTCTGAAGCTTTTAATAGGTAGCAGTGACAAAGGCAAAAATCTCTGTAATAATAAGTATGATCACACACTTTTAAAAGAGAGGGGTTTGGTTTGTTTTGTGCTTTTTTTGCCATTAAAACTTACTGACTTTATGTTAGTAAAAGACAAAATGTCTTCCTGTACCAGCAGCAATCCTTACCAAGGGTATCTCCTTTATTTTAATTTTATTTTTGTTACGAGGAGCAAGCAAGTAGTTCTGAGGGATTAGACAATATTAACAGATCTTTTTGGATTTATTCATCTATAGATAAATATCTAGTAATCACAGTTCTCTTTAAGCTGTATCTGAGGATGTTGGATGTATTTCTGAACTTTTACAGAAGTTTCTTTAATTCTCTATTTACAGCAAGTGCTGATTTTCCATACAATGGTCAAGCTATAGGAGATGGAGTTAACAGAAACTCAGCTATTATTGGAGGTAAGAAAACTGTCTACTTTTCTAAAATACTCTGCAGTATTTGTCTCTGATGGCTGAATTGCAGTTGGTAATAAGGCTACATATTTCCATATCCAGGTTTAGGTTTATTGCTTTACCCTTGATTTGCTGTGTCATTTTTCCTTTCTTATTTATATTTTTATTATTACTTATAACTTTGCCTTATACTTTGAAACCTTACAATATTGGAAGGATAGCATTGCATTCCTCAGAAAAATTCAGGCCACACTTGAACAGCCTCAGTTCACCTGCCCAATGCATCAGTTAATGTAAAGTGGCATAACATAACTCTGGCTGGTAACAATATTTTTTTTTTAATTTTATATCTTCATCCTAGAAGATTCCTTTGCCTGTAGAGAAGGGCCCAAACAGGAACAGTGTTGTTTTATCACATGGATACCTATGCCTAAGAGGATAACATCCATGAGACTTCTCTGTAACAGGGTTGAACCCAAAATAGACCATTGCAGGGAGAGCAATGAAGGCTAGAACTGATGATAAAGCAGGAACATCTGCAATTATGTGCAGCCAGTGCTTAGTGGGTGGTGTGATCCAACAGTGAACCAAGACAATTTTCAAGGACATGTAGAGGAGCTAGGATAGGTCTTTATAGCCCTTGACTGGAAAGTGAACATAGAGATTTCACCTTCAAAGGGCTGCCCACGTACTCAGCACCCTCTGCCTCTTGGTCAGTAAAGCTTAGGTCTGTAAAAAGGTATTAATGTTGAAGTTTTTACCTATGGGATGACAGTCACCAGCAGCCTTCAAGGAGCTGCAATTTGTATATAGTGGAATCTATATGTAAATATTAGTGTAGTGGAAACCAAGCAATTGTGGTGATGCCCACATGCCCAAGTTGCTTCAAATCAGCTCAGAGGAATTTTGGGATCCTTTCTTTGTGCTGAAGTCTGCAGCTGGTCTCACCAGGGGCATCTTTTCTTTCCTCCTGTGTGCAGGCGTCATCGCAGTGGTGATCTTCACCATCCTGTGCACCTTGGTGTTCCTGATCCGCTACATGTTCCGCCACAAGGGAACCTACCACACCAACGAGGCCAAAGGGGCAGAGTCAGCCGAGAGCGCCGACGCCGCCATCATGAACAATGACCCCAACTTCACGGAGACCATAGACGAGAGCAAGAAGGAATGGCTTATCTAAGCCCACGGGGATGGGGCCTGGGGTGGGATGTGAGCTGGGCCAGGGTGGGACTGGGATGACTCTTGCAGTGGAGAGAGAACACTCTGTGTCGGACGCTTGAGCACACATAGGATAAAAAGATCAGCACAACTGGAGGAGCAAGTGACAGGAAAATACCACTGAGACTGGAGGAAAAAAAAAAAATATCTCAAGCATTTAAGAAAAAATACTTTTTAATATTTATTTACAGCAAATTGCCCCTTCTGTATCCCAACAACTACAACAAAGAGCAGTTTTGCAGCTTCGGCATTGGTTACAATTTCCAGTAATACCTGTCTATATCTGTGTGTGTTTAGAGATGTTCTGGATACCTGTGACAAGAAACAGGGCTGGTTTTTTTATATTTTTAAAAGCTGTTTAAAATGTGGGTGGCTCTGTCCTGAGAACAAGTGGCAGCCCTTTTTTCCTGGCGTTGTGTTCCTTCCTGGCTGGCCACTTCCCTGCAGGCTGCCCTCAGCCCCGCACCTCGACCACATCACCGTTTATTTGGGTGACACTGATCCAGGGGTGGGATAGGGGGTGAGGACTAATGCAAATCTTATTCACCAGTTTCTCAACATCTCATCAGCCCGTGTCAGCCCTGGCAGGGCCCATCTTCTTGACCCAGGCACTTCACTGATTGTGTGCAATTCTCATCAACAATGTAAAAATACTGTTATTATGACTACTATTACTAAAGAGGATTATCATAAAGCACAGGAGGCTTTAAAGGGTTTTTGTATTATTTTGTTGGTCTCTGAGGGAGGATGATGCTGTGTGAGTCTGTAGACCTAGTCTGTTCCTGTGTCTTTGTCTATGGCACCAGGTCCATCACCTGAGGCACATGCCAAGTTAAACTTAGCTCTGCCTGTGGCATATTGGCATATTCTGTACATTGTAGTAGCAAATTAGAGCCAGACTTTGTTTGCTTCTGTTTCTTCTTAATAGGCTGCCATAAAACTATTAGTACAGCTTTACTCAGTGCATTTGAACCCATGGACTTTCACATCTTTTTTTTTTTTTTCAACTTGAGAATAGCAATTTATTCTTTAAATCCCTTGTTTCAGTCCCTTTGCCTTCACTGGCAGTGTTAGCACAGTCCAGAAGGTGAGGCAAAGGAGGCTTGAAAACTCTGCCTCCAGAGCACGTGAGGAACACACAGCACACAGGGCAAAGTTACTTCTCAATACAGAGATCTACTCAAAGTATTTTACTGTCTTTCTAAGGCATTTTTAAGAACAGCAAGGCCAATGTCAAGTACAGCATTGCATCCCATTTTTCCTCTCAAATCAGGAGTGTCCTAGTGTCACCTGAACAGCAGTCAGGCAGCTAGAAGGAAAGACAAAGGGGCAGCCTGAAGACTTAATATCCCTTAGTGGCAATAATTTAACAAAGCTTTAGCTTGCCCTCTGTAGAGAAGCATGATTCTCCTGTGGTGTGAATTGATAGGAAGTTAAGGCCTTAGTGGACAGGTTTTGCAGGGGAACAGAATGAAGGAATGAATATACTGCAGGGCTTTGCCATGTGCTGAAAGAACAGAACTGATACCAGGAATTTCCCTTTAAAAGTATTTATTCTTCTGACAGTCTTAGATTTGCTTTGTCTTTAATATTTCTGGGTTTAGTATGCACAGATTTAATTTATTTTTCTGCACAAGAAAGATTTCTTTTTCACCCAAACATGCAATCTACGACAATGAGCAGTGCCAGCATTTTTTATTTCATTATCTCTTTGGTTGCAAATTTCATTATTCTAATTGACACTTTAAAAACAGGGAAAAAAATCATATAGGGGAAAGAAAATATTGGAGTCTTACTGGACAAGACATTGATAAGCACAATTTGTCAGAAAGTCAGGCCAGGTAGTTCAGGTTTTAAGGATGGTAACCTAAAGTCCTGTCTTGGAGGAACATTATCATTGAACATAGATATCAGAGCAAATCAAGCCCATTAATTTATTCTATTTATGGATTTGAAATTAGCATACAAAAAATTTGCCAGTTTTAAAAGCAATTACTGTTTCTCAGGTAACATACATGGCAGAGAGGTTCAGGTAGGCATAAAAATTACCTCTGTTACTCTTGTGCTCTGCAGTCTTTTGCCTTGCCTCCACTATTAACCTCTGCCTCTCTTGCCTGAAATCACGCAGATGAGTCCTGGGTTTAATCATGGGTGTAAAATAAGTCTTCTTACCTTGGGGAATATCAGCACGGGATGGATCTACTCCGTACCACCACTCAGCAAACTACCTAGCAATCACAGATGTCTCCATAGGATTGAAAAGGCATTATCTTTTCTTTATGATTTTATGTTTCATTTTACTTTAATGGTATTTTAGTCCACTCTGAAAAACATCCTTGCCTGCAACTTCAAGCTACCAAGAGAAGTGAACAGAGCATCATTTGCAGAAATTGGCATTTTATTTGCAGAAAAAACACTCCTAATCTGAATTTAATGTCTGTGAGGAAGATCAGACTTCTGTATCCAGAGAGACTAGAGTCTTCTGCTACTTTATGTGGGAGAGACAGATTTAACAGCCATAGTGCAAATAGTGCTGAGGCCAAAAGCCTCAGCATGGCATTAGAAGGGAAAGATGGCTTGGTCTCCTTGTCTAACCAAGTTCTTGACAAAGCAAAACACAGTTGTCCCTGGTTATGGTAGTGAAGCCTGTGATATCTATTCACTGATTTTCTAAAAAAATTACCAGCTAATCTCCCACAACCCTGGGAGATTAAGCGAGAACTTCTGGGAAATAACCTTTGACCATTGCATAAGAAAGTTATAAATTAGCGTCTTAAGTTTGAAAAACAGTTCAAATTTCTGAAATCAAGTCAGGATCATCTGTACCTCTCCATTGGCTGGACACCATGGACCTTTTTCTGTGAAATACATTAGTGCTGTGTTAAAATACAGTCACTTTCATAACCTAGAAACCTTTAAATATTAGAATTCTTGTTTCTCCTTAAACTGGACCTTAGACATGATATCAACAAGCAGCTGTCTCTGTAGAGGGATTTGGTGACTTTGAGTGAATTCCTGCCTTTCTGCTTTGTATTTCATTTCTGAGAATGGTGTATGTTTATTTACTGATCATTCAGCATCCTGGCAGTGAAGCAGGAGACATAGTCTGTGTATTTTGCTAGCATTACATCTATTCTGAGAATTTCTTCCACTGCAAGCCTATCATTGAAGGCTGAAACAACATCCATAATTTATTTCACCCACTCTTACTTGTGCCAAAAATCCATGTAGTTCAACAGGTATGCAGGAACATCTGTTTGAGGGGAGAGTGGATCCTGCTTTTATAAAACTCTGTACTTTCCCCAAAGAATATTAAAATAATCAGTCTTTTATCACCTGTGTTTTAGCTGTTTCACCTATGTGAACTGTGCAGAGAAATGTAGCTTCTTGTACTGGTTTGGGAACCAAAGTGTCCCAGTTGTGTTTCTAAAGGGTCCTTCTTGACACCACAGAAAACAACAGCAAAATTGCCACCAGCAGTGGGGAGAGCAAGTCGGGCTGGAGATCAGGGCTCTCAATGTTAGTGAAATAATGTAAGCAATATTTTGGATTCTCGTTCACAAGGCTTGCAGACCACCAGGTAATGAGACATGGAGCTCCAAGGAGCCAAAACAATGGAAAACTTACTTTGATGTCAACCCAGCCTCAAGGAAAATCCGCAGTCCAGTCTGGCGGTTTTGAATCAGGTCTTTCACACACTGCTTATTCCGTATTTACTGATAGAAAATTCAGATGTATGAAATAGAAATATGTATCTTTAACTCGTACTGGAGCATTTCTGCTTTGTAATTTTTGTGTCTTAATCTTTACCTGTACCTTTTATATCTCTTCTAGCAGCTACCACTTCAAAGCTATGGCAGCATTTTAGGGTCATGCTCTAGCCAGCATGATATATGTGAGAGGATGGGCATCACAAATATTTCAGTAAGACTGCCAAAGCAGTGGTGTATATGTACAAGTTTATTGTACTGGTAAGAATTCATTTTAATTAAAACTATGTCCTTTAATGGCAAATGCATCTAATTTCCAGGGTATCTGTTGAAATGTGAAGCTAAGTTCAACAAGCAATAGCTTTCAATATGGTTTATCCCATGAATGATTTTACATTCCATCAAGCATGGTGATCCTGAAGGGATGTCATTCTTGAAAAGCAGAACTTAAATTCTGGTAATCAGATGCCATTATTCATCCTAGAGAAATTAAACAGAAACCTTGCCTTCTAACAGCAACAGCATGCAAATTAGAATTAATGAAGGGCAGTGTGTTTGTATTCATAAATATCTTCTGTGAATGTCTTTCCTTTTAACTAAAGTTCTATTAGAAAGCAGATTGGTAAATAAAAAGGAGGGAAAAAAATAAAAAAAAGACATTTGAAACAGTTTTAATCACCGTAACAGCTGTTTCCTCATGCTTTGTATATTCTTATCATTGCCTGTATTTTTAACATCTCTAGTACCAGGAAATCAATTTGGAAAGGACAGAAGTTGGAAAGGCTTCTTAAGAAAAGACCCCTTGAACATGAAAAAAGGTACCTCAGAATGCAGTTATAGATAAGAAAAGAGGGTGCTAAAACCAGGGAAGATTTATTGAAGTGCAAGTATATTCCTCCTGCATCAGTGTTACCTGTTACAAAGTGTACATCTGTACATGTTGAGGTGGGTAAAGGGTCTGAGAGCAGGGTTTGGGTAGAAATTTAATGACTGCCTTTCTGCTTTTTTCCCTTTCTGATCACTTTTCAGGTAGCAGCAAGCATTCTGCTTTCAGTTCTGCTCACATTTGTTACTGCAGATTCAGTGGCATTGCCTGCCTAACAAGGTTTACGTACTACAAATGACTGAGTGTGGGTTGTTTGCCTTCCTTTCCTATCAAAACTCTGTCTTTCCTTCATGAATGAGAGCCTTTTATTGAAACCATCAAGAACAATGTATGCCCAGCTCAACAGACTTGTGTCTGTTCCTTTTAATAAACTACTTTATCAGGCTTTAAAACATTTTTATGACATGAAGCATTTTATAAAAGAACTGTGCATTTATAAAAGAACTGTGTTAAATGCAATGGGAGAGTGTGAAACCTAGGCAAAGAGGCATCAGTGCAGCAACCACCTGAGTCAGAGGCACTGTTGCTCTGTCTACAGCATACACTGCCTTAACCACCCACCAAATCCCTGGATCCATCCAAGACCTTAACTTCCTTTGTGGAATATAAAAGTGGCAAAGTCCTGGTGGGATACTGTGTTCAGAACGTGGTCTGACCATGTTCTGAACATTCTTTTGTGCTGACTGTTGAAACCCCTAGAAGGAGTTTTATGCAGGAATATTTCTCATTTCTACAGAAAAGCTCTAGGACCAAGAGGTGGGAGTGAAGGTTCAAGTGTAAAGCCCGACTGATACTTGAACA
The DNA here is from genome assembly GCF_017590135.1 of Pyrgilauda ruficollis. Taxonomy (NCBI): domain Eukaryota; kingdom Metazoa; phylum Chordata; class Aves; order Passeriformes; family Passeridae; genus Pyrgilauda; species Pyrgilauda ruficollis. Next base: position 28,240,275 of record NW_024519206.1, on the reverse strand, counting down.
TTGTGACACAGAGGGTCTTTGCTCCCTTCTGCTGCCACTTGTGTCACTGCAGCCATGTGCGTGTGCACATGCACCTCCAAAACCTAAGGCTGTTCAGGATATGATGTCTGCACCACAACTGCTGCCATGGTGTGGGTGAATAAGATACCAAACTTGCTCCAAATCCATGAGTCTGCAGTGCTAGTAAAATCCCTCGCTCTTGAAATTAAGTGCAATTTTTAAGATAAACTCAGGCTGTGCCCTACAGTAGCAGGCACATATGATGCCTCAAATGAGACCAAGACTTGAACCTGGTAATGGAAAAGCATTTATTTAACAATCTGTAACACTGTTCTTTTAACTCTGACTTTCACATCTAAGCAGATTTTTCTTGAGGCACTATGCTTAAAACACTTATTATGCCAACAGCTTAAGAATCAGGAAGAAAAGGGGCCAATTCATGGCTTTTTTTACACAAGAAGTCTTTTTTAAAAGTCACTTACTGTAAAAAAAGTATTTGGTATCAACAGGTTCTTTCACAGAGAAGTATTTCTTTTCACTAATTTTCAAAATATCATGTGAGCAAAGCTGAGCAATTATTTAGGCACAACCAGAACCACTTCAGGGGGTAAGATAGACTTGGGAAATATACATATAAGCAAATAACAAATTTAGCATATCCTGCTTCTTCTGTGATTCAGCAGCTTCCAATAATGTCTATTTGTACTCCCACCGTTGTTGTTTCCTTAAGGAAGACCATCTGGATTAAACAACAAACATAAAACTGTGTACCTTTAGTTTTACCATAGATTAATATTCTCACTTGGTATGTAATAGCATATTAAGGAAGAGCAAATTGTTATTTCCTCAGATTCCATAGCTTTAATTCTGCTGTCTCCAAGGGTCAGAGATGTACTATCACCATATTAATTGTTATAATGCAGAGGTATTTATACTGATAATATTCAACAAACTAGCATTCTGAATTCTAGCACAGAAAAATTCTAATTTATTGAGAAGGTGGGTAGATAACATTTTCTGACAAGTGAGAAATGTAAATAACTGGAATTCACAGACACTAGAGCTGAAACCATTTGAGGGAATGTTTAGCATGCAGAAAAATAAACTGTACCAGAAAGAGTTTCTTGCTTTCCAGTTAGCAGCTTGGGATAGGTACAGTGCTGTGGCCAGTTATATATTGCCACATGTTCATTGCCTTTTTGGCCAAAATATTTGAGGTCCTGTCTTTCACATGCTTTCAAATAGGCTATTGTAAGAGTACAGCTGAAAATGTGAAACTTAAACAAGCTGCTCTAGGTTGCTGGTGAGAGTACAGAGTCACAAGACCCAAAGTCTTTTACCTTTTACTTTGCTTAGAAGAAAAGTCTCAGATGTGTTGCTGCCTGTCCCTGTCTTTTGTCACCTTTTCACCATCTTACTGAACATCACAGATTGAAAGGGACCACGAAACACCTTCTGGTCCAACATTTTGTGGGAAAGGGAACCTAGATGAGATAATCTAGCATCCTGTCCAGTCATAATATTTTTTCCCCACTGACTCCATTTCCAGGGTAGTAGGCTATCATCAGGCTCTTTAAGGCAGATAGAGTCAGTGGAGCAAGGCAACAAACTATTGAATCAGCCAGAAAACAGTAAATTTAGATGACTCAGGTCAGGTGGAAGCAGGCTTCATCTGGGGTATTCCCAGCCTAACAGCTGTCCTTCATTTCATCTTGGCTTTGGTTAGCAATGGAGCAACTAGTCAAGTATGTGTATTTTTCTAAACCCATGTAGAAATATGGAAGATAAACTTGGCTGAATAAAGACAAAGTAGCCATCCCCTGTATGCCAATGTTGGCTCTAAAGTGCACGTTCTCGTGCTTACAGTACGTGTGTCACTGAAGGAGTCTGACATTGCCACGGGCAATAAATCCTTCACAAGCTGAACAAATAGCCCTGCACTGCTTTGCCTTGAAAAACTCCTTTGGGCAAATGTTTAGAAGTAGATCTATGGTTTGCCATCATAAAACACTGGACACAGTATCAGCAGCTAGCTGTAAGTTATTTCTGTTGTAAAATCAAGGTCTGTCTGCAGAGTTTTTGTCTTGCTCTAATGAGACCTTTATCCCTGGAGCATAAACTACTACAATAGGGCAAAGTAACAAAGAGAAATTGCCTTTGCTGCACACTGAAACACAGTGTAAAGTCCCTTTCACTACACAGTTCCTGGTAAGAGAAAGAAGTAAGATCTCTGTAGATATCTAATGTTTCCTTTTTTTCAAACCCCTCTACCTATTGCTCCAAGGAAAGAAAATTGCTGACAGTTCTGGGTTTTTTCACATCTCTTTCTCTACTCTAGAAGTGTTCCCTCTCACTGACAAATTTACTACCTTTTACTGTCACCTTTAAACTCCTTCCCAGCCATGCTTGCTACATTGACCAAGGTGAAGCCTTTCACCTTCCTAAAATGTAATCATTGTAGTGGAAGGGTTATGTGCCACTCCATTCCTCTCACCTTTTATATTTGCAGTAGGTTTTTATCTGTTCATGGTACTCAGTGACTGAAAGTTCAAGTTTGGTTTCTGCCATCTGCGGCATTATTTTATAACTTGTTTGAATCTGTTCCAAAATCACAGCATTGCCTGGCAGAGAGAGTCTGAAAATTAGGCAGCTGCACTTCATTCCATGCAGCATGGTTACCTTCTATTGCTTAGTTCAAATTTTCCCAAGAGATATCAGTAATAAAATTATACCTGGCAAAAGCTAGCATCTATTTTTCATAGGGCCACAAGATGTCAGATTGAGTTCTCAGCCATCAGTTTCCCTTGTGATTTTGTAGCAGCTATACAAGGCTGCTGGTAATGTCCAAAGTAGGACACCAAAAATTATATTATAAAAGCTTCTAGTGATTTTAGTCTCTTGGAGTGTTAAAGGTCCAGCTCAACAGAGCCAACAAGTCAGCACTCCTACAGGTTTCTGTTATGAACACATCCAAGAAAACTCCCAACACTGGTTATTAAATAATTTTATTTTCATTGGATCAGCATCTCTGAGGGGAAAACCTGCTTCTGTATGTGGAATACCTGAGACACTACACTCACCCTATTGTAACTCCTGCATTGTATCTGATTTTTTGAAGCTCCAACTTCTTAAGAGAAGGGATCAGAGTCACTTGAATAAAGAAGGCTAAGGCATCACTTGGTTGCTACTAACTCTGAAGCACAGAGAACTGGCTTTCCACAGACCTGCTTTGCATGGTCAGTCTCAGTCATACACGAGCAATGGGGAAATTTTCCTCTGCTCTTCAGTGGATCAAGACTCATCAGTGGGCTGGCTGGGCAGGTATCACATAAATTATCTTCAGTCCTCATGAGCTGACTCACACATTGAGCAGCCAGAGTCCAGGGAGTTCCTCTGACACAACAGCATGATTTGGCACAACATTCCTGAAAGGCTTCAGCTTCCCAACAATCCTGCTACCCCGTTTGACTAGTGCTAATTAAGAGAAGCCTGATGGAAATTGCCTGTACTGACTTAATTCTACATGTGGATGCCAGTCATAACCAAGAGTGCTTAATTTAATGGAGATTAAATCAATTTGCCCCCCATCATGGAGTGCTTGGGCTGTGCTCAGTCTGATGCTTCTTACTGACATATATAAATAGAGATATAGAGATAAATAGATATTTTTATGGAGATGTTTTATAAGTGGCCTTTATTTTGTGCATGGTAACTATTGCCAAACTTGTTATTTAGGAGCTACAGAAATGGCTGGTTCTGCAGTTTAGAAAGCAATCAGCTGTCTCTGTTGCAAGGGACACCTTGGGTACGGGCTTGAATTTTGGTTTTTATTATTCAACTATGATTTGCATGATTTGGATTTGGGTTTTGTCTCAGTGTTGGGGTTTTTTTCTTTCCTCACTGGTTCTCTGGCAGGGATATATTGGGCTCAAGCAGGAACTTATTTCTCTGTCTTTGAGAGAAGGTTTGAAGCCATTGGTGCCATATAACATTTCAGAAACACCTGCCTTGCACAGCCTGTGATGTTGCTTAGTGTGAGGTCCTCAAAACACAGTTTCTTTAGCAGTCTGTTGGGGATTTCACAGCACAGTGAGATACTCTGCTGGCTTTGCATAACAAGATAGCAAACTAGCAACATCTAGCTGCTTTTTTATGGGTATTACCTTGTGAGCAGAAAAAGGGATCAGCAGAGACTAGGACACAAATGATGGTTCAGAATTAGATTCATATACATAGCACTGGCAAAAGATTATGAAATTTGCAACAGTTTTTCTTTTCTTTTCTTTTCTTTTTTTTTTTAAGTACTGTTTGTATGCCACATCTGAGTAATTAATCTCTACCAGCCAGCCAACTCTCAATAACCTGGGCTGTTGCTTAGGGATGGAAACGCAGTTGTCCTTTCTTACTGATCTAGTTCCTGCTGCTGTAGAGCAGTCATGAAAAGACAGGGAAAGACATGGACCGTTAGCTATCAGGAAAGCAAAAGCAGCCTCTCACCCCTTCCCTCCAAACCAGGTGGAAAGCCAGTCCCAGGGTTATGTGCCTACAAAGCTGGCCCAATTTCCTGTCAGGTGAACCAAGACCTTCTCTGTTTGCAGTTACTCTAGTCCACAGGTTTCTTTCTTGAGCACAATTTTCCCATGGGACGCATAACCAGGAGATGATGGTTACCCTAATTAAACAAAAATGTGTATATTAAAAAACATCCTAATCTGAAAGTATAGTGTATCTGAAATTCCTCTGTTATAGACACTTAGTCTAAAAGATTTATGGCTACATTTGCTATGTTATGCTTGAATAAACATATAATTCATTGAAATACACAAGACTGATAAAAGTAATATGATCTCTTTAAGGAGAATAAACTGTTTGTAAATTTATAAAGAGTATAATCTGTTAGGCCTTATTTGAAGTATGTACTGTGGTTTGGTAAAAGTACAACATTAAAAGAGCCTTGCCAGATGAGGAGTGGTTTTTTTGTGTGCGTGCGCGTGTGTGGTTCCTTTGGAATATTTGACATCTATTTAACACAAAAACAAAAAAACCTCAAACCTATACAAATTAAAAGAAAAAAAAAAAACCAACACCTTTTACAGACTGCATATAAGAGCCTGAGATAAAGTGCAGAGGACTCTTCATATTTCTGTGTACAGTGACTCCGTGGAGGGAACAGGTGAATCTTTTCTTCAGAATAATTTGGACCCAGTTTCTTTTGGGAAAAAAAAGTGGTTTGTTGCACTACTGACTGGCTGGAGATTTTTTTAAAGATGGTTTCATAACATCAATAGAAATAATTCAGACCAATGCACATACAAATATTGTTTATTTAATGGGGAAAAGATCTAAGTAAACTTTAGGCCCCTTCAGAGCAAGAGCTGGTGTGCCACAGGCTGTGGACACGTGGTCATTGAACAATGACTACTGTTGCCCATGGAGCTGCTCATCAGGGGAACAATCATCCCAGAGCCTGTTCTTCCTGCAATCATCCTCCTGCCCTGGCCCTGTGCAGACCTGCAACAGCTTTCTGGCACACAATGGGCTACTCCTACTTCTCCTGCCAGTTCTCCTTCTGTGTGCAGCCCAGCTGTGAGCACTGAAGACATGCCAGTACTTCCCATGGAGCAGAAAGCCACACTATTATACTCAGGATGCAATGGCCTGCTGCCTCTCTGTGCAAGGTTTTTGGGTTTCCTCAGCTGGCTCCCAATTGCAGGCAGCTCTTCCTCCCTCAGGCCACCATGTGAGCCCTTCCCTGAAATTCAGCAAGAGAAAGAAGGTCTGCCTGGAGATTTGAGGGGAGAGGGATTCTCATCTCTGACAACCCTCTGATTTGCTAGTGGAACCTCAGGAGGTGCCTTCAGCCTTTGAGGAATGCAGCCCAGGATAGGTCAGATCAAAGTGTGCCTCATGTCATGGTCTGGTTTTGTCATGCCCAAAAGCAGATGTCTAGGGACAACAATAACAAGGCAAGTCCATAGCACAAAATTCTATTTCCTTAGAAGAGCCTCTCAGCTGCCAGCCATGGGCAGCAAAAGGACTTTCAGGCCCAGAGGTGTTTTTATTTCTTTCAAACCTACTTGCCATGTGTTTGTGCAGAACAAGTGAGGTCTCCTCACAGCTCCAGTCCTTTCAAAACTTTGAATTGCTGTGTTATTTAATTTTAAAAACTCACCAGCAACTGAGCAAGAAGGGGAGCTTTCCTTTATGTCTGCTTGCTAATGAAACAACCCCACCATGACTTAAAGCAGACATGCAAAAGAAATCTCTCCAATCTAATTTGTGTTCTGCACAGTTCCAATTATATCCCTACAGGTGCCCATAAAGATCACTGCATTTTATAATGCTACACTGAGGACAGACTGCACAGCCTCGATACCCAGATAAATCTGCAGCCCTGTGTGATTTGACTTCTGACTGATACTCCCCGTCACCACCTAACAAGATTTGCAACTTGATCCTGCACCAGAGAATTTTCTTTTTTTTCTGTGACTTCCTCATCTATCACTGCTCATGGGGAGTCACGTTCCTTGCATGAGAGGCAGGCAGACAGACACTGCTTTTCCTCCCTGTTTAAGGACAGGCCCCAGCAGCATGGCTGCAGGCTGCCTGACCCTGCCAGCCCCAGCCTGAGCAGCAGCAGCAGCTTTTGGGGGAGAGGGGCAGGGGGGACCTGTGTGAGGTGACCCATCCAGGGAGTTCAAAGCGAGGAGAGGCAGCACAGACCAGAGCTGGAGGGCTTGCTGGAGGAAGAGCGAGACAACAAGGGGTGGCAGAGAGAAATATTTTTCCTAGGGCGCTGACAGAGCCTTTGTTAATTTTGCTGCAGCCCAGGAGGGCCTGGAAAGTCATTGAACTGAGAGCAAGGATGGAAGAAAGGGACTGGCCTAGGAAGGCAATGCAGACAAGGGAAAGACCTGCTTTGTTTCTCCTCTGAATCACCCATCAAAGCTGAGAGGTTGTTTTGTCTTGCTTTTCTTTGTTTTCAGAAGTTCCCTTGTGCTAGTTTGATTTTAGATTAAACCTAACTACTTGATGGAAAAGCACCTTTGGTATATTCACCTCAAGGAAGAACTGTAGACACTGCTACCCCAGGGTCCTGATCCCATGTAAACCAAGAAAAGCCAGAGGCACTTGACCTCTCCAAACCTCTCCATTCTCATGGATTACGTCTGTGATTTTCATGATGTATTTCATCAGCAGTCTCTTCCCAGAGGAAGGGTTTACCTCATCTTGACGACCAGTCTTGTCTGAATCCCTCAAGTATGGCAGTGCCCTGTGGGGGTTTGTGGAGTCAAAAGCCCGAGAAGGAGAGAAAAAGAGCAACTCTGACAGCTTCCTTTCTCCCACCAGCCTTTGTGCCCCTCCCTCATGCCTCTCGCAGTGTTTTGTTCCTCTCCATTTCATTAGTATCCTCAAGCACACAGCAGACTGAGCACTGCTTCTCCCCAAACTGTGAACAATGCAGCTCATCTTCTGTCTTTAGAGGACACAGTTGGAAACCCTAAAGATCCTGAAAGAGTTTCAGCTACTTCTCTTTCTTCCAACAGGCATAAAGTTTATCAATGCTGAAAATGCATCATTGCAATGCTTGCTCCTCTGGGGAGGTCAGCTTGGTTTTTATTCCAGGGGGGGAATCTTCTCTAGCTGGAAAAAAAGGGTTCCCACACCCTCTTTACTGATGGTTTGATCACTAAGATGAGGCAAAGGACTGCACAGATATAGCAGGTTCAAACTGCTAAATATCTTAGCAGAATACAGTGAAGGGAAGGGTCGAACCAAGGGATTTAGCTGCTTGATTTGATTTATAGGGACTATAGCAAAGAAGTATTTTAAATCCTATCAAACACGAAGCCTCAGAAGTCAATGAGACAGGATATCCCCTTGCAGCATTGTGCTGGGTAAGCCTGTTAATCTCCAAATCCTTCACTTGTTTCATGATGGGACGTTGTAGGCAGCTCACCATTACTGGCTTTTCTCCATTTGCAGATGCCTGCACATTTAGCTGGATAAGAAGTGAAGTGAAAGTGCTACTTTTGTGTGTAAGGGATTTGGGTGGAATACTTCTACTGTGCTGAAAGAAGGCTTTAAAAAAAGCAGGGTTTCAGGCTGTAGAATTTTTTTTTTTTTTTTTTTTTTTTTTTTTTTTTTTTGGTGGGGGGGAGCATTGTAGTTTGGTTTGGTTTTTGGGTTGTTGTTTCGTGTTTTTTTCTGAAAGAAAGGGAAATGGGAGTCCCTGGACAAGCATTTCTCAGATTAAGACACACTTCTGGTCTATAGATGATTCTTCTAGTGGTCCATGAAGACCTGCTGTAAGAAACCTCCTGCAGGCGCTCACACTGCCATGATCAGTCCCCTACCCCATTCGAGCCACCAGTCTTCACGCCAAGCACTGGGCTGTGTGGAAGCCGTTCTGTCCTCTGCATGCAGGGAGCTGTGAAAGAGGTGAACCTGTGTGCCACGTCCTAGGAACCTGGATGTGGGGAGCAGGGTGCCCTGAGAGTTACCAGCAGGGCACATACTCAGTCCCCACCACAGCAGGAGCATCACAGCAACACAGCATCTTCCTGCAAGTGGAAACAAATAGGCCAAAACCTTGCTGACATTTCCTGCCAACCAGAAGAAGGGTTTGCAGATGGACAGTGATATTGTTGACATGCAAAATGCATTTTCTCTGCTCAGTTGATGCCAATTCTAACTCAGCTCCAGTGAGGCTGGCTGCTCCCTAGGCTAGGATGGCTTTCCCATACAGCAGTATTACCTTTGTGAGTAGGATGGAGGTTTTGGCTGCTGGCTTCCCACAACTCACTTGGCAGTGAGTGAAATATAGCAGCTGCAAACATATCTCTGTGATCTGAGGGTGCAATTGCATCTGCTCCCAGAGCAGCCAAGGCCAGAGCTGTTTAAAGGATGGTTAACAAGGCACCAGCCCAGGCCACTGCGCCATGCAGAAGGGCAATGTGTTCTTTGACCAGTGTTCGGGCTTTCAGACCTAGGAAGGTGTTTTTCCTTAGTCCAGAACAAATTTCTAGACTGCCCTCCTTTCACCTTCCCACTTTTCTCTCATTTGTGAAGTCCACAAGGACTCTTTCATGCTGACAGAAAGAAGAAGTACTCTGATGCATTGCAATAAATTGCAATAAATTGCATTGACTTTTTTTTTTTCCTTTTTTCCTCTCCTTCTGCTACTTGTACAATTGATTTTTGGATGAAGCATGCAATCACAACTCACTCACAGTGTCACAGCAGGGACTGAATTACCCAAGGGAAAAGGGTTGGAGGAGAGAGAAGTCTGTGAAGGACCACTACATCTTCCTTCTTTTCTACAGAGCTGAACTGTTTTTAGGGCAATCCAATGCTAGGTACACCAAGGAGACACAGGCAGAACTTGAGCTAAAAGAATAGTGAAAAGTCTTATTGTGGCCTGTCACAAATGTGATTAATGACATCTGGCAGGCAGAAACAGGGGAAAGAAGGGAAGGCAGAGGATGGAAGAGTAGCACTTACACAGACAGTGCAGCCAGCAGCTCATGGTCAGACAGAGACAAGGATGGAAGGCAAGGTGAGCCCAAGCTGTTAGCATAATTTCATTTTTAAGGGCATCTAGGATGGGAAAACACAATGGCAGCCATTTTCCTGGGTGAAGAGGTTGCTGTGGATGGCAGTGTAAGGTATTTTTCAATTTCAGGAGGAGTACTCAGCATGATACAATAAGAGATAAGAAAGGTTTGAAAAAGGGCAGGGTAGATAAGAGAGAAATGCCAAAATATCTGGAGTCAGTTTAGGAGACTTTGGGTGCCACTGGATACCTCATATCCTCCAAATGGTAGGATTTCTAGTGCTAATGATTGATATTGTCACTAGGGACTCAGCCTCAGTAAACATTACCAGCTTGTTCTCTACATCACACTTCTTCCATTAATACTTGCATTTGCTGCAGAGGATGCCTTTGAGATTTATGGTGGAAGAGCAATGGCATTTTGGACTTCTGTCAGGAATTGCATTTTATTACTGGAATCTGAAGAACTGGGGGATAAAAATAATTAAAGCTGTTTTAAAAAAGTAGTCTAAATTGAAAGAGTTTCAAAAGCTTCCAGTAACAAAATAACCATCAGAAGTTAATATGCTAACAGCATCTGAGTATTATCTTTTATGCACTGACTGACTGGCTATGATCTAGGACACAGTCCCATCTCCTACAAGGGTTGGTAAGGAGAAATGAGGTAAAACCTGGTATAAAACATACTGGCCAGCTTCTCTTTTCAATGGTGTTACCTCTCTGTAAATCCATGTGACAGAATCAAAACCTGTGGTTTCAAACTGCCAGCAGGTCCTCAAAGAGGCTCTGCTTCTAAAGAAACACCATGAATCATTTTCTTCCAAAATATTTCCTGCTGTACAATGGAGCACCTGAATCAGAGTGTTTGTGACCTGGTGTAGGTGTGAGTGAAACAAGATGCCAAGTTAGTTATTCCATGACCTGCCACGACAATCTTTGCCTCCCCAGCACAGGCACAGTGCGACTGGCACCCTGCCATCCCCAACACAGGCTGATGTGCATAAAGGATTTGTAGTGTCAGATTAGGGTTTTCCTTAACCCTGTCACACAAGTATTCATTGCTGTATTACTGTGTAGCAATTCCTAGAGAAATCCACAGAAATTTCTACTACAGAAAGAAATTAACTGGGCTGGCCATCTGCTCTTTGGATTTACAGGCATTACAGTGCATCAGTTACATATCTCAACATGTCAATGACCTCAGCAGAGTCATAAGGCTCCACACGTGGAGCTTGCTGTAAATTCAGAAAAGCTCCTTAAAAGAGAATTTCGGGAACAAACACTAAATACAAAAATAAATTAAAAAAAAACAAACCAAAAAAAAAAAAAAAACCAAAACAATACAGCAAAAACTAATAAAGCCAAGCAAAATCAGCATATGGCTCACTTTCCTGTAGCATGAATACTACCAAGCACAGTGCTCCTCTAAGAGCACAGAGAGCAAGGGCTGAAGTTTGGAGTTTCCCTGGACCTTATCAAAACAGCAGGGCCTCCATGGAGTGTTGAGGACTCTCCGTGTGTGGAGACACGAGGCTTGACTCCATTTCAGAAGGCTGATTTATTATGTTAAATATTATATTAAAATACTACATTAAGACTATACTAAAAGAACAGAGAGATCAGAAGGCTCAACAAGAATAGAACAGAACAGAATAGAATAACAAAATCCTGTGACTGCTCACAGCCTTGGCACAGGTGGCTGTGATTGGTCATCAATGGAAAACAATCCACATGGACCAATCACAGATGCACCTGTTGCATTCCACAGCAGCAGATAGTAATTGTTTACATTTCTCTCCTGAGGCTCCTCAGCTTCTCAGGAGAGGAAAAATCCCAGCAAAGGATTTTTCATAATACCATGGCTACAATGAGAGCTCATTGGAGAGTCCAGGAAAGGAAGAAAAAACAGAAGATGGGAAAGCAGAGACCAAGCAGGGAAGGTTTTATATAGGCAGCCCTTTGTGAGTTTGTGCCTTCCCCCTTTTAAAAAGGGTAGAAGAAAATTTATTATCCCATCCCATTATTATACTGGGAATGTGTTGGGGAAAAGCTGTAAGAAAGGCTGGTTCTCATGTTGACACTGGATGTTCATCTGTGCAGGTAATTTAGCAGCCTTGAAAGATGTTATTGGAAGGCAAGATGCAAAGAGAAGGTGTCTGTTTACACTAAAGAGGTAAAAAGAGAGATGGGAACATTGGAAATCACGCAGTGCAATGGCAAAATCCTGGAAACTAGATTAGACTTTGTTCTCACTATGTTTGGGGTTTTTTTTAATGGAACCAAATATCTGTCTGTGTGTGTGTATGTGTGTGTGTGTGTGTATGTACATGTGCCTATTTTTATTAATATAAAAATTTCTTAGAGCAATTTAATCCAAAGAGTGCCATCTACTGCTCACAAGAGCAAGTTGCATGTGTAAGCACAGCAAATTTGTGTGCTGGATATAACTTCCTGCACAAAGATGGCTTTACGTTACGAGGACTTCAGGCATCTCAGTCCATTTTAGATTCTTCTTGGGACTAACCCAAAGCTGGGAGATCTGCTACAGGGGCCAGTACTCCCAGCAGTGCCACAGCTCTCCTGTCAACAACACTGAAAACTATTTTTTGATTTTCTTCTCAGGTTGCTTTCCAGTTTATCATCCCAAGGCAAGCTTAAACTGGCACTGATGTGCTTTGTGTGATGGCACACCTACAGCATTCAAGAAATTGGCTATCTAAAAGCACAGATGTGAAAGGGAAGGCTTCAGAATTGCTGTTTGGTACGCTGCTCAAATAGCAGGTTGCAGCCAAGCATAAAGACCATAAATTGCCTCTATGCCCCCATTACTCTTCCCTAGTCACTCACAGTTCTGAAGCTTGTCACAGTATCATTACACCTCTTCTCTTCTTGGCTGGAAGAAAAACCTACTGGGGTTTCCAGGGTGTTGCACTAAGGTTGGTGCTGCCTGTCTGCAAATAACAAATTGAAATGCATATATAAATGCATCTTTTGTAATATCTGTTCATATGTTAAAGCACAAATAAATGCCTTTCTGTGGACTGGGATTTTTTTACAGACTTGCTCAAGCTGGGCACTGAGTGACTTTTCACCTGATCTGGAGTATTTTAGTAGTTGTTACACATTTCTTGTTGCAACTGTGATGGTACAAGATCATGAGCTACGTGTGTGAAATACTCACATTCACATGTAAGGAGGGTGTTACTGTCAAACAGCTCCAGTAAAGAGAAGGAAATCTTTGTAGGTTACCTTAGGAAAATACAAATGTAGGATCCTAAAATGTCCTTTATCCCCCTAACTGGAAACTTGGATCATTGTGTATTAAATCAGCATACTCTGAGTCCTCTGTTCAAAGCAGATTTCATATAGTTGCTCTTACATAAGCAATTGTTGAAAAAATAACTAAATGCCAGTCATATCGGAAGCATCACATGCTGTTATTGAATCATGATGGGTCCAGATTTGTTATCTTAGAGTTCCTAAAATATGATTTTTGAAACACTGATACTCAGATGCAGATGTTTTCCTTTTTTCCCATGATATTGTAGAACATAAAAAACCACTTTATCTCATCCTGTCAGCCCAAAGAACATAGTACTGTAATATGGATAGCATGTTCATTCCTGGAGGATAACTGGTCCATTCAGGCCCAGATATGTTGCATGTGCAATAGGGCTGCTCCATTTAGGAAACACATCAGCATCTCTGTTACCCTTAGTTGTATCAACCCCTAAAAAACCTAGTAAGTATCCAGATCAAAGTTTATTGACTTGAGGAATAATGAAAACATCACATGTGACGGAGAGCCTCTTGTGCAGCAAAGCTGCTCTCCCATGCAAGGAGTGTTGTCTGGCTGGGGAACTGGATGGAGTGTAGGAAGTGGCACCTCAGTGGAGCTGCTAACCAGCACCAGCACTTGCTAGCATGATTAGCTTGTAGCTAGAGCCAGCCTGATTTTTTCACACAACCTGATTTATATGAGATGTGTGAACTGCCCTGTTTACCTCAATAAACGTTAATCCAGGAGTTAATAGTTGATATCAGATACTAATGCTAACGACATTCCTTATCAAAGAATGGCAGAAAGGAAACTTTCTCATTTAGGCAGAATTTGGCATTCAAAATATTTTCCAAGCAAGCCAGCTTCATTCAAAAAGCATTTTCTTGACAAGGTTCAGTTTCCATTAAATGTTTTGAGCTTTTGTCACTGAACATCTCTGGAAGAAAAATGTAACAAAAGTCCACTGACATCTGCCCAGGAATAAAAAATCCTCACCAGGTTCAGTGTCATGGTAATGAAAATTTCTTTAAGTGCTTAGCAGGGCAGGTCTCCCAGACTTTGCAACAGTCATGGCTGCTCCACTGGGAAGGGCAGCTTCTCCCTCTGAGGGACTCCAGCAGAGAAGCAGAGTGCTGTGGGGAAGGTGCCCAAGGCATTGGCCATAGTAGGAGCATCCCTGCTGAGTGGCAGGCTTTCCTGGGCTGCTGCAGAAAGGCATTGGAGGGGTGGCAGCAAGTAGCAAGGCCCTCCTTTACCTTCCTTTGCTGGTTTCTTGCTTCAGTTTCCAGCACACCAATTCAGCTCCACACCATGACAAGGCCACAGGATGTCACCCTGATGATTATCTGCTGCATGCTGAGAAGACATGGGCTATAATTTTTGAGAGATGTAACAGGCTTCAAGCTGCTTGCTTATTACAGCTGCTTTCTGGCCAGCCACCAGAGCATGCCAGGAATAGGTCCGTAACAGTCCTGAGAGGAGGATTAAAAGGGATAATGTGAAGTCAGGTAGGAAGGGGTAACAAGCAGGTGAAGTGGTTGGTTTTGGTCAAATGTGTGCCACTAACTGAAGTGGCATGCCAACTACAGAGATAAAAGAACTTTAGCTTTCTGCAGGTAACCTGCAAGAAGGAGAAGTCAAGCCAGCAGATGATGAGATGTAGATGGCTTACAGACAGGAGAAAAGTGCAGCAAGGCTTGAATGTTGGTCTGAACAGAAGCTGTTCCTGCAGCTTTTCCTGTAAAATGAACAGCGTTTCAGGAACTCTGAAAATCCTTCTCTAGCTTATTTAGGCAGGGGCTAGATGGCACTGTGTACCCAAAAAATAAGGTGTTAGTCACAGATTTCATAGTCAGATGTTTCTGTACAGGCTGTGAAAAGTAAATAGCAGCGATAAGCTTGACAAGACAGGAGGAGTACCCAGAGGACCAGATTTCTGATGCTGCGGTCATATATACAGAAGCCTTATTTATGGGTGAAAAAAAAGGAAGGACCCACTTTCTGAGCCGAATGTTTCACCTCTCTTTGCAGACCTGCACATCTCTTTGCAGTCCCTTGCCACCACACGTGCCTGGTGTGTCAGGCTGGTTGTTGGTGTTGGGGAAGAGCACAAGGCCCACAGGACCTTTCTGCCAAACAAGATGCTTTTCTGCCAGGAGAATGTGGAAGCACCAAGCACAGCTTGTCCCCACAAAGGGGAAGCTGACCTCCTCCCACAGTACCTGCAGGGCTGCTGGGACAAATGCCAGGGCATCCAAGCAGCAGATTACTGTGCCTACTGTGGGAAAAGAAAATTTTTCATCAAAATAATTGATAAGGCATGATAAAATGTAGCAAACTGCATTCAGCTCTGAAATCTAGTGGGATTTAAGACTTATAGTTGGGAGAAGGTAGGTTTTTTTCCCTTCCTCATTAAAGTCATGAAGGCAGACAATTCAGTTTGTCTTAAAACCACAAGAACTTTTCAGAAATTATCAGTTTACAAAAACCTGGTGTTTGCACACACAAATGTATATGGAAACTTACACTGGCAGGTTGTTTGGGGTTTGGTTTTTTCTGCTTGCCCCCACAACACTCACAATTTGAAAAGGTGGAAATGGTTCCCCCAGAATTACCCCATGATGATTCATTCCAGCAATTACCCCCTGCAGCTCCAAGTGTTGCTCTCTTGGTTAGGGTACATTGGCACACAAGTGATGGGAAAGAAAGTGGCAGCTTAAGCAGTGAATTCTTTACAGGCTTTACTCTTAAGCCCTACCACTGGTAGAAGCTGGCTACAATAGGAGGAAAACCAACCTGGATGGGGAGAGGAATCTGGTGTCCCTCAGGTAGTATCTTCTGAGGGGATCATTTGGCATTTTGTACGCACCATTTGAAGAAGCACAGAGTGGGCCACAGGCCACAAGCATCTATGGATGAAATTGCCATCATGTTATTTTTCCTGTCCCAAGAGTATTTGGTGTCTGAGTTGCAGATGGAAGCCTGCAATGGTGGGAAAGAAGAAGAGAGACCTCTTGAGGAAGGAAGCCATTCTCTGAATCATCTACAAATTACTAATGAACCCTCATCTGATATCCTGCACACACATTGATTGAGCTGCTGGGTCCTTGTCACAACATGCACCTTTTGATTGCTTTCAGCTATCTTGAGGGGATGAAAGCTTTACTTGCTTGTTTTGGCTCAGAAGGAGCTTTGTACCTCCTCGTTACAGGGGCTGCTGTCTCTGAGTTCCTCAGACCAATAATCCCAAGCAAATCGATGGTATGACTGACTCTTCCTTGACTTGCCTTAATGGGCATCCATGGAGATGGATACACAGATTAGGTGTCTTAGAAATGCTCTGCACACTGAAAATAATAGCATAAACAGGAACATAACACAATCTGGGTTGCTTTTCTATAACACTTTCCTGCAATTGCCATTTAGATTTTTTCTGAGACACCAAGGAGTTATGTTTTGTTAAACCTTAGGGAGATGAGTTCTGTTGCTCTAGAGAACTAAATGAGAAGTTAATGAAAAGAAAAAGTGTCCAAGGCAGTCGATACAAATAAGTGCAAGTGGAATATGAAGACCAAAGTATTTTGGAGGCCTACAGGAAACAAAAATGCTCCCACCAAGTGGGCAGGATTAAATAGCAACACCACAGTGGGAAATATTCTGTCATATCATCAACAAAGGTCTCTGAAAGCACAAATCCATTTTTAAAAATCCCCAGTGGATTTTATGCTACTTCCAGCTCTCCTCTTCCTACCTTTATCCTTCTTATTCTCCTATTTACCTACAGGGCAGTATGTGCAGTCATACCTAGAGCAGCCATTAACGCAGATAAACTGGTTACCAGCAGCGGTCAAGTCATAGGGCACATCCACATGACGTTTTGCAGGGAGTTATGAAGTTACCTGCTCTGAACTCCTGGGCTGTCCTGACACAGCTGTCCCCAGCCTGGGTGATATCCACAGCATGATATTAAATATTTGGAGCCTTGAGCAGATTTCTTCAAATGATTGATACATGTGCTGATGAGTCTTCATGTCCAAAGCATCAGCCACAGTCAGGTCCAACATATGCCCAAGCCCATTTCCTTGGCTTTCCTTCCTTTTTTTTTCTTTTTTTTTTTTTTCCTTTTATTCATCCCTACGCCTTCTAAAACACTGCTATATTAGGAAGTTTTAATGAACTATCAAGTTCAGTTTATCCTCTCCAACCACCACCTTTTCTTGCAGAAAGGAATGATATCAAGTATTTGCAGTGCTGCTTCATCCCCTACTCTACTCTGCTCTCATCTCCAGCAGAAGGAAGTTTGAGTTTCAAATTCATCTCACCAAGCAGGTCACCAAGCACAAAATATACTTACTATCTTTTCTCTCCAGCAATCTGAGAAACTTGGGCAAAATTAACCAGCAAGCAAGCAATTGCTCTGATGGCTATGGAAATGAGCCATTGCATTTTATGGTCTTGGCTTACACGGAACAAGCAAGGTGCAGTCTGAGTTCATCTCCAGATGAATCTTATTTTCAAGATCCAGCCCTGGGCAAGGTGGCAGAGCAAAGCAGCCATGGTAGGTGAGAGGCATGGCAGGTGAGTTGAGAGACTGACCAGAGCATTATTAACTGAGTGATGTGGAAATGCACTAACAGACTCTCGCTTCCATATGTAAAAGGATGTCTCAAGGGACTGGTTGAACTGGTTGTGATGACTGATTTACATAAGCAGAGCAATGAGAATCAATTATGGCAATGCCAAAATTTGTCCAGAAGTGTGGATTTATCCAGTGTTCAACCATGTAAAATAATAGGACAAAAAATTTCAGCAACTGTTCTCCTTCTAGAGCATGAAGGAGAAATCACACCTAAATCACACATTTGCTTTTAATGGCAAAGTTAAGCTGGGCATTAACTTTCTCCTGTGGCTCCTCAGGAAAATTGCAAGCAATTGCCCAAGTGCAGGTTCAGCCAGGGTGTGTGCAAAGCTAATACAGAGAGCAAAGGTGTTTGGGTGTAGCTGAGGGCTTATTTTGGTCTGGAGCATAGCTATTAACAACAAAAAGCATGATAAGAATGCAGTCAGAGTTCAGCGTCCTTGCCTAAGTATACAAGACTGAGAGTTTATAAAAACACATTCTTACATATGCAGAAGGTAAATATACACCAGCCTCCACAAAAGCATTGTAATAATTTCATAACTATGATAATTTAATAATTTTAGAGTGTATCAAAGCTTTACAGTCATCCTGAACTTACAGGTTGCATTACAGGTAGCATCACCACTGACCCGGGTGATGACCTGATTAGCTGACCCAGGACTCAGGGGAACATACAGAGAAGTGAGAGGGTTTCAAGATTAAACTCTAAACTTGAAGCCTGAATCTGCTCAAATACTTCTATTATTTTTTTTTAATATATTACATAGTTATTCTGCAATGCTAATTTTCTAAAGCCTGTAAATTATTTCCAACTATATAAGTTTAGACTGTATTTCTACAAAGACCACAAGATATTTTTGCCATCTCATGAACTAAATATTTTGTGTGCTATGTGGATGCAGTCAAAGAATGAATTATTGAGCAGTTGTCATGGGGCTTTTTGTGATTTACCACACAATCATTTAGAAACTGCAGCTTCTGCTAAATTCAATTATTTCTCTTGCAGCTTGGCTTTTAAAGGTGCCATGTTTGTCTTACATTCAAAGCACTTTTCCTCTGCCCTCGAAGAATTAAGAGAATTTACAGGATGGAGGTTAAGTGCTAGTAGTAGGATTAAAAAAAAAACCAAAAGGCATTAAAACCATTAAAAGCAAGTAACACAAACTGCAGATGAACAGCTAATAAGCTGAAGAAAAAATACCTGATTTAGCTTTCATACATGCACCTAATAATCCCTGAATATTTTTAAGTGACTCTGGGATGGGGTTTATTTTCCAGTTATACTGCTAATACAGACATAAAGTTCATTTAAAAGTATATTTTTTAATATTACTGAAAGTATTAGAAATTTTCGTGCAATATATCACAAATGCATAGCTGAATTCACACTTATAGCACCAAAAGCTCTGGGCAGTCATTATGAAAACATAGAAGCACTTCCAGGAAAAGAGGGATGTGAGCAGGAGTGATAGACCCACTGGCTTAATCAAGACTGATTCTATCATAAAATATATATATCTATACATATTACATATACACACTCACATATCTATAGTATGCAATAGATGTGTATGATATATAGCATATTGTATACCACATATACCACATATTACATTACATATTATATTTATATGGTATGAATATAGTACGTACTCTGGATTCTGCTATGCTATGTTGTGTTATATTATTACATTATTTATAGATATACTTACTGTATTTTAATGTTTCCTTGATAGTTGACTATATTAGAAATGTCCAGAAATTTACAGAATCAGCTTTTTTCACCATGCTTCTGCCAAACATGCCTTCTTTTACCAGACCAGTCTTTCTGAGAAATCAAATGCTTTTCTGTTCTGGATGGATCAGCTTTAGGGAAGGTACAGGACCCACATGCACTGTCATGACAGAAAGTCAACTTTTGCACAAAGTTCATCCCCTCTGTGCTTTCCTGTGGGAAAGGGTTGCAAATGAAAGGGAAATATAATATTTTCAAGACAAGATCTAAAGCAGACAGTAACTTGCCTTCTGCATTTCAGGAACTGCAAGGATATTTTATCCTGATTATATCAGCTGCCTGGGATGCTTATTTTCTAATCTACTCTGTAAAGATAACTCTCATGCAAATTGTGCCTTTGGGGTTAGAAAGATGGGCTGGTGTAGAAGCTATCAGGCTGTTGTTACTTTTCAATCAGTTTGAAGAAATTTCAGAAAAGGTTGTGAACCATGTGCATCCTCTCTTAGACTTTTATTTAAACTTTGTAATGATGCATGAGAGAACCCCCTGGGCAAATACCATGGTAGTTCAGCCATGGTCTGATGGCTATTTTTTAATGTGTGGTAGTCTTGATAAGTGTACTTGATAAGTACATTAGACCAGGGCTGTTGATAAAGAGCTCCTTGAAGCAAACAAGAAGTAGTGCCTTATTTTTGTGGAAGAGTTGTAGTTTCCACAGGAGGCACTTGGACGACTTTCAGCTAATCTACAGCATGCCTAATCTCCATCAATGCCCAAGCTGTGACCCATGACATTCTCTCATCAGCTTGGCTTCTGTTGCTGAATTGTACAGCCACTTATACTGTAACACCATGGAGTTCCTCAGCAACATATTTGGGCCAAAAAAACATCAGAAGTGCAGATCAGATGGGGCTTTGAGCAACCTGGTCTAGTAGAAGTTGTCCCTGCTCATGGCAGGGGGGTTGGAACTAGATGACCTTTAAGGCTCCTTCCAACCCAAACCATCTGTGATTCTAAGTATGTGTATACAACGTGAGCTTGTGTGCATCCTCATATGTGCACAGAACATATGTGTGTGTAAACATGTGCAGGAAGATTTGCATATACTAAAATACATGTACACAAAAACTGGGTACAGAATGGACTATTTCAGTCAAATATTTATAAGCAGAAGATCTCATAAACAAAAGCAATTTACCATACTCATCAGTGACGAAAAACCTTTGTAGGACAGTGCTCTGGAACCTGCAACATCCCCATTACGGACCCTCAAAGCCAACTTTTGCTCTGCCAGAAGATACAATGCAGGCAAGTCTTGCCCACTTTAAAAATGTTACTCCCAGACTTGCGGTTTTCTTAGCACAGTCAAGTTTTGGTTTTAGAACTGCTGATAGTATCTTCAGCTAATACTTTGCATCAGCCACATTGCTTCATTTAAATCAAACAACACTGCTGCTAATCCAATCTGTTTCTCAATCACACAGCCAGCCATGTACTTAGTGTGGTCCTGTGCTAAGGTAGTTTTAGGGAAAGTTTCTTTGTATGCATCTATAAACCACAGTTAAACATAGCATGAATGATGAAGTGGCAATGAGTTGCCAACAGAACATCAATAGACATCAGCAAAATGTCTCTGATTTCTCACCCAGCCCTGGGTTCCTCACAGAGAAGCTTTCCGTGGGTTTGGGAAAACTGTTTACTCCTTCCAAGCAGCAATAACCAAAGAGAGACCATGAAAGATTTTGCAAACAGGGTACATGTTTTATAGGTATATGCTCTAGCTTGTGTCAAGAAGGCCAGGAAAGGTGGAAGAGGGTTGCAGAATGGCCCATGGGTTGGATTTTCTTCTTGTCCTCTGCAGCACACGATGACCTGAAAACACCTGGTACTGATGCTACTTCATTCTGAAGGCAAGTATTTGCTGTGCAGAGTACTTGAAGGGTGAGCAGAAGTTCTTGCTACCTGTTGCCAGACCAAAGAATTTACCCAAGGAGAATAAAGACTTCATTATTCCTTCTATCTCAGAAGAAGAAATATAGTAACATACTTCTGGGATATCCCCCTGCAATAAAGGAATAAATAAATAAATAAATACATACATAAGTTTAACAAAAAATCTTTATTATCTGTATTTACCTAAATTGCATTTAGAGACACTGGACAGATCAGAATGGAGATTATGCTCTGAGATAATGAAACCAAAAGTATCCTACTTGTCTCTGTGGAAGTGCAAAATACAGATATATTACTTGCATCTGACAAATAGTAGCTATTATATGAAACAGCTGGAAGTCAGCCCATGTTTGCCTTTCACTGCTGATCATCTTTCTATTCATCCTCTATTCTTTCATGGTAGACTGAAAAATACTTGGAAAAAATTATTAACTGATAACTACACATATACTCACACCCATGTCTCTGTCTGAAAAATACCATAGTCTTTCCTTGCATCTAGAATTGAAAATAATTGTCCTATATGTAACACTAACATTTATTTTATCAACATTGCTGCTAATTTGTTATTATTTTACACAGTATCCTAAGAAGCAATTCTTGTGTTTGGAGCACTATGAAAATTGCATTTTTATTTCACCTTTCACCAATACCTGTTGTTAAGAATTCGTCCTTCTGGATAAAAGAGAAAAAAAAAGCCCACATCTTTTCTTCCAAGATAGGAAATAACATGAATTTATGGGGCAAATAAGGTGTTTTATAGGTGCCTAACAGCTGTTGGGGACAGGTCTGTACTCAGAAGTCAGGAGGAGACAGTGAAAGGATATCCATGGAGCTGGTTTTAGCCACAACAGCAGCCAGTATCTTCCTAGTCCAGGGGTTGGCTGGCTGAGGTCATTAGTTCCATTTCCTAGCGTTTGTTAAATGATGAAATTAAATTAAATTGCAACCAAATATAAAGTATGGAGACTTGAAAATATTCCCTCCCAAACTGTTCTGCTTTAACGGATCACTGGCTCATGGTTTTTTAGCCAGTTACACTTTCTGATAGCATTTTAAGAGCAATGACTTTGATTCACTCCCATCCCCATGTCAACAGGAAGGCTTTTAATTTATTATTTTCACCAGAATATTTTTTGTAGCTTCCCTTCCTGTGTCAGTATCTGGAAGTGACACAAAAAAAAGAAGATTTCCATTTGTGCATCACGGAGCATGTCCACCTGGTTTAAGGTGTGGAAGTCAACATTTAATAATCTTCAGATTGAATAAAAATAATGATACTAAGGAAGACAGGTAAGGAAGACAGGCTGGCTGCTTTTTTTTTTTTTTTTTTTTTTTAAGATCTCAAAATTTTATGTTACAAAGTATTTGCTGACAGTAAAAACAATATATAACGTCTTTTGCAGTTTTTAAATTAATAACTGTATGGGTACTTATATAAACTTAAGGAGCAGTGATTCTTGAACAAATTAACTAAAAAAAAATAAACTGTCTGTTCCTAGATGCAACTAAAATATGAACATAGAAACTTCTAGAGAACCTTGAAACAAACTAAAGGAACTGAAGGCTCTATGATACAAAGCATGACCATCAAGAGCTTTCATTGTTCTCTAACTGGGGCATATTCATTTCTGTTAATACCTTCTGGTGCACTCATCATATAAAGGACTGGACTTAAATGACTTGTGCAACTGACTCAATAAATTAACTATGTTATGTGCTAGGCAAAAGTGTTTCAAAGTCTTTGTGCAATAAAGATAAAAAATTCCTTTATTTTTTTAATTTGAGAGCTTAAGAGCTGTGTAGGGTGAGAGTATTTTTTTCTTTTTTTAAGTTTTATTAATCTTCCCTTAGAAGTGTGAAGAGACATGGTTATGTTCAAAAGATTTGCCATACTGAGAAGAAATTAACTAAATTATTACTTAGTGAGATAACACTGTTACAGTTTCATTGAACCCTTTAAAAACTTTTCCATGATACCTGAAATTGCTTATTTTAACCTGGCATTTATTTAAACTGTTTAGGTATTAATTTGTTCCCTGTTTTATGAGTGTGTTTTCCTTTTGTTTTCTTCCTTAGGATCAGATTCACAGCTGGTTACGACATATGCCATTAGAATTGGGGAACTGAAAAGGTCAGTGTTAGATATAGCAAAACATCAAGAATGGGAACCATTTTTCAAAAAAATCTGGAATATCTTCCCTCTCCCTGAGCTCTTTCACTTGAGGAGCTTTCCAGATCTATTAAAACAGATGTGCATACCAGGTTATGGCCTGTCATAGATCACCATTCACCACGGGTGACAGTGCAATCTCCTCTGCTTAGCCAGATTTGACCTAGAGACACCAAGCAGCTGAAAAAGCTGACACAAAGCTGGACCAAGACACTGTCAATGTGTCAGGCACCACTGTGGGGAGCAGAGGTTTGGAGACAGTCTAGTATGTGGGTTGTTTCACCTCTTTAAAATGGTCATTTTACTTCCCATTTCCAAGTGGAGACAGCACCATGCTTGCTGTGAAGCGAAAGCAGCAGCTGAGCAGAGAAGGAAAGGGCAAGGGGGAAGAAAAAAGTTTGTCTGTAAATCTTTTAAACATGAGCTTATTGAAATGTTGACATCTATGTGGAAACAGCCAAGAACAAACCAACCTTCTTGAAGAAGCCAGCTGTGACCTTCCTGGTAAGTGGAGCATGTCTTTGTGGGGACAAAAATGTTCATGAAAGATTGTATGAAATGAAATGACGAAATTTACATATATATATATGTAAAATATCTTTAGGAACTTGGTATTTCTATGTTAGCTTTTATTTGAATTGATAACATTAATTTTATTTCTATTTGCAACATTCCAGAGGGGGCGAGCAAAACCAAAGCCACAGCATCTAAGTCATGGCCTAAGCCTAGGCTTAGAGTGGAAGTCAGATCACAGTCATAACCCAACCCATGTTACCTGGGTATGATAGCATCCCCAGAATCTGCCCTGCTTAGGATGCTTGGGTTATTACAAAATACTCCTGCTAATGAAAACAAGTACCCCAGAACAGCCATCAGTTTTATCCTCATAGCTGGTGGACCATATATAACTCATGCTAATAATTTTACATTTCTAAATCACAGCAAATCCATAGTTTTCCATTTCTAAATGGAAAAATGCAGAAATCACTGTAAAAGATAAAATCAGACAGGAAACTTGCAGGTGAATAATTCCATTTCTTTAAGCATCTTTTGTAGTATTTTCTAAGCATTGTTTTAATTGATTTAAGGTTATCCCAAACAGTGAATGTGTTCTTTCTGTTCTGCAGCAAATCTGATTAGAAAGCCAGTTAAAATTAAGAGGATGCTATTTTGACATGTTAGTCTTTTTTTCAGTCTCACCTCCTGCAGTCTCAATCCCCCTGAACACCTTGATCAGCTCAGGTTGGATCTGCTCCTCCTTTCCACTCCACAACTGCTACAGCCTAGTGAACATGTCATTGTTGGACAGCAGGATACAACCTCTGCTGCCTCTCTCCCTCCCTTTCCTTAGGTAGGCTTCATATAGGTCCCTACTGAACCCCAGGAAGGCAACACCTCTTCTGAGGCCTGCAACATCAAAAGCAGGTGAGTCCTGACAGAGCTTTCCTGCTTCCATACCGGCCTCTTTCCTACTGCTGACATTCACCCTTATCCAGGCAGTAATCCTGCTGAGATCAGGCACCATGGCCAAAGACCTGCCCAGCAGCAGGAGGGCAAGAAGGTTCAGCATCAAGCCAACCACTCCACTTCTCCAGACCTCACTTCTGCCTTTCATAAATAGTCATGGTCTTTTCACTGTGTTTTTGAGATCTGCAAAGGAATTTGAAGGAGTTATTGATGCCAGCTATAGGCACTGCCAAAACAGGTTATTGTGTATGCATAGACTTAATCCAGCTTTCAGATGATATGGAGCTAACAGACCCAGCCACATCCTTATAGGCCTCTGCCAGGTATGTTACTCTGGCTTCTGTAATGATATGCCTGCAGGAATGCAAGATGAAGCAGAGCTTACAACAGAGACACCCTCTGAAAACTTGGGCATGCCACAAACAAAATTATTTGCCTGTTTGTATTTTGTAAGACTACCCATGGTACCATTGCACTATGTATATTCAAAAAACCCAAGGATGACCCATAATTAATGAACAGAGTTGACATCTGGAAACCCCAGATCTGAATGATGCCTCTCCCAGGTTTTCTATGCAACTTGTACCAAGCTCCTGCAGATAAATATTTCAAAACCAGTGGCCTGACTTTAGATACTCTAATAAAGTTGGTGTGTTTGCCAGAGCCACTTAATTTAGTTGCTGCATATAAGCTATGCAAAAAACTGTGGGTACTCAATAATTCTGATAATCAGGCTGCTGTTTTTCTTTTAGGTTACTAAATTGAGATACATCTCAGCACAATTAGAAATTCATCTTTGTAAACCTTGTTCTCTGTTTTGATAAAATTTGCCCTTGAGAAATGTTATATAAGCATGTAAAGCCTAGATGAATATCAAGTTAAGGACCAGGAATAGCATATTTCTTGTCTGTGTTTAATTGTAAAATGGAGCTATGGGTATTAACCTGATTCACCAAAGGCATTAATAAGCACATCCATTAAATTTGTATATTGTTAATCTTCTGTTTGTGGCTCTGCAAGATCAAGGACTTTTTGATCAATTGAAACTGTCCCCTGAGCCTATCCTTCACACCAATGATATCTTCTCTTTTTCATGTTCCAAGGATTGTCTTTCAGTCTTTGAAGTCAACCTGAACATTTTCTGTTGTGTTCTGAGTCTTATCATTCATGATTCTCAAAGGTAAATGAGACAGAAGACAGAGTTAAACAAGTTTGGAAGACTAAAGAGGCAGTAAAAAGAAAGACACAGATAACTGGAAAAGATAAATATGAATGAGTGAAATGCAAAAGGTTAATTTCAAATTTCATAAGAGCAACAAAATACCAAAGAAGAAAAGTTCAGAAATGAAAAATATCCAGAAAATCAAGGACAAATGTCCAGAACTAGTTTTGTTGTTTTGCTTTGTTTTGCTTTGTAATAGAAAATGTCACATAGCCTACTAAAACATTTAGGATTTAAATGGAAAAAAAAAATTGAGGTAATGAAATAGAAAGATTAGTAAAGAAAGACAAAATAAAATGGAGAGAAGGGAAAAAGAAAATATTTGTGGTGACTTATATTGCTTTTTTAATTATAGAAATGCAAATACTTAGAAAGTTACAAAGAAAGACATCAGCCCTTATTTAAAAAGTCATGATTACTACACAGTTTAGCTGTAATGGCTTTGGGACTCCTCAGCTTTTCATAGATAAAATCCTCACTGTTCAGTACCTAAGAATGCTACAATATTATAAAGCAATTGCAGCAGATTCTGTGATTACTGTGCAACAATAATTCAATAACTTTTAAACATGTTCTTAAAAATGCAGGAACTTGACATTAATAATTATTAATGCAATAATATTACTATGTAGTTTTAATGTTAATATTTAATATAATATTAATGCAGAAACAGTATTTTTCTGATATAATATTATAATTTTTTTATCTTCTGTTTCAAACAAATTTCTTCCCTGGGCATATTTATTTCTCTGGGCATTTAATTTCCCTGGGCAGATCCAGATGTCACTGGTTTCTTGTCTGACTGTGCTAGACCCAGCACCAGAGACAGAGTTCATAACCAAGTGAAGAAGGCTTAAAATTGCCCATGAAAAAAAAAAAAATGGGGGGGGCTTCACAATCAACAATATCTGTCCTGTTCTGGTGAGTAATTGCCCTTCCTATTCCTGGCTTTGATGTCATTTCACAGAGCTGCAACAGGGTACGAGACTAGCAGGACTTGAGCACTTCCATTGTTGGGCAGAGTTGGTGGGATTTACATCATTTTAGCATCATGAAGGTAAGGTGGTTGTCACTCCTGTACAAGTACTTTCACTGGTACTTGTTTCCCTAAAACTCTCAGCAATCACTGGTTAGAGCAGAGGTTAAAAACTTGTCCAGTTCATTGATAGCTATAGAATGGAGAACAGTCTCAATTCACGAAGTAGCTGAGTCCTTGCTGAAATACATTCCTGCATCTAGTGATCTCTGCACAGGCTGTGGTGTTTAAGTTCATAAATATTTGCTTTTGATCAACATTTAAACACAGAGGCAGTGAACAGTTCCTGGTGCTATATGAGGTACTGAAGGGCCTGTGATGTTAAATACCAGCTCCCTGCCCATCTCTGTCCAGCTGGGTGTGTGTTACAATTCAGGCAAAGGGGCAGTTCTGTATTACTTCAATATGTCCCCTTCTCTGTGCTGCCTCCATCTACCAGTACAACACTTGCAATACATTTTCCTCTGACACACCACATTTTTCCAAATGCTTTCAGTACTGAAGTTTCTCTATTTTTTTTTTCCCAGAGCAAATTCTGTAGAGCTAATAAAGAAACAAATGAGAGGAAGGGAATCTGTTCCTGCAGGCCTTTGAAAAGAAATTTATCTATTTCAACTTGAAAATCAGAATTCAGGTAGTATTTTTAACACCATGTCCATGCCTAACTTCTCTTTTAATGCATAAGGGGCTTGGAACCTATGTGTTTTGGGAAGTCTCCCTGTGTACTTGCCTCCATCTTTAGATGTGAAAAACAGGATCTTAGAATTTCAGTGCCTCTTGCAGTTTCTTACAAAAATAGTGCCTCCCTACAACACGGATGCACTTTGAAGAGAATTGCACAAAATTATCACTGAAAGATTCTTAGATCCTCTCTTGTCAGGATCTTATAAATTAAACAGAAATGTTAACATGCTTTTTTAGTTGCTGTGGTGTTTCTGCTATTGGTTTATTCTGGTATGTTGATGGCTTCAATCAGACCAGCTGATTGCTTTCTGTTAGGCAATATTTCTGTAAATACTTTTGGTATTTTATACGTATGCTGCAGAAATTCAGACTGCACCTGCAACTAGCACTATGTTTTCAACTCTTTCACTGATCAGTTTTTCTCTGTCTCACACTCCTAAGAGAAATCAAATCTTTTCACTCCATCATGAGCTGCTATAAAAACTTGCTTCCTTGAATTTTTCACTTTCCACTAGCAATACTCAGAGCTGAAAAGGCACAACAGCTATATGGAACACTCTGCAACCAAAGACTATGCTCATGAAGTCATGGAAGAATAATCTTGCTAAGTTTCTGTGCTTTTTTATAAAGGATCACATTTTCAAACTTGGAGCCATAATTGTTAGGCACTTCTATAAACCTCCTTCAGTGCTGAATACCAACAGCAGGCACAGAAACTTAGATTTCCTCAGCACCTCTAAAAGTCAATCTACATGCAATTCGGCTGCACAAATATGAGGCAATATACCTAACCCAGCTCTGAAGAGTTGTGCTATGCTATACAATAAACTTCCAGCTTAAAAGTGGGACATTTCAAACCCCCCTAGCTATACTGAAATAGAAACTATGCCTGTTAAGATACCATTATTGAACGGTTCCTTTCCTCCTCCTCTCCTTCAACCAATCCACTATCTTTGGAAGCACAGGCACCATCTATTCTGGGCACCACTGAGTTCCAATAGAGCAACACCGGTACATTAATGACCTCTGATGAAAATATCCTAATAACCAGCACATGGGAGTAACAGAGAGGGTGGGAGTCCCGTTTCTTCACCACATGCCCCCACACATACGCAGATTACTCATGCCTAACGGCACACAGGGACTGCGCTTTTTGCTGGAGCCAGAGCTCAGAACCTACCCATCATCTCCTCCCGTTGCTGCATTTACAGCTTTTATTTAACAAGAATTTAGTGAGACTGATTCGTGATGCCTGGAATTTTGGAGGGTAACAATGTCAGGGACAGCAAACAAAAACAACAGCCACCATATGTCCTTGAAGAAGATCACACAAGCCTTCTGACCAGCCTCAGCAATGTGAAGCAGCCAGGACTCGAGCATCTCTAAGTAATTTGTAATGCTTTGTAAAAATGGCTGCCCAAACTTAATAGGGGAAGATCTGTCAAGGTCTGTAACTCCTACCTTTAAGTAAATTCTCAAAATCTTAACAAGAAGGAATGAGGCTAATATAAGACAGTTACAGTAATAATACTTTCATAGAGCTCCTTAAATCTCTAAAAATTGAGAGGTCATTACAAAATAGGAAACACTTGACTTTACACGATCTTTATAAGGGAGATCAGTATTGCTTTGAAAAAAAAATTAAAAACTGACATATGAATCACTTTATTAAAAGTTGGTATAATTTTAGTGTTTGTTTAATCAGAAGTAAAGTGAGAACAGATCACAGTTCTGAAGTAATGGAGGCTTTAATGATAGGGATTGAGTCACTGAGCAAATGAAAATTTTTTGCTCACTAGAGATTAATTTAACAAATACTAATTAATAGTTCTGCTAAGTGCTAGTTTCTGAATATTTTGAAAACCAGATCAATAACTAACTATACTTCAGTAAAATAAGGTGCAAGAATGTAGATTCACACTTAAACATCTCTCTGTGTGTACTTCCTTCATTTGGACAGTAACAGCTTTTCTGGAGATTTCTGTAATAGGGTGTAGCCTATTGGCAATGGTAGTCTTCTGCTACTGAAATAAATCTTGGTTGCTTTTCCAATATTAAGCAATTGGTACTCAGGATGTTTCAAATTAAATGGAAAGTTGTTCACATTTGTGTCAAAGAGGAGTGATATTTAGCATCTCAAACATGTTTACACCAGCTGCCCTGCCTGAATACATAGAAGTTTTGTGGTGGAGCTTGGCTGCAGTGATGCATCAGATACTACCAGACATTGACCAAAGACATTGATGTTAAATATTTGGCAAAACCAAAATTATTCACATGGAAAACTAAGTCACACTTAACATTTTATTCACTTATGTGTTCTAAAGCATGGTAAATATTCTTAGAAAATCCATTGAACACACTTCTTGAACGGGGCAAATACAAAAAACCAATAAAACCCTGAGTAGCCAGCCCAGCACGTGTTGTCTAGAGCACCTTGGTAATTATTAGTCCCAGCTTTATCAAGTGATCTTACACAGAATGGAAACAAAAGGAACAATCAGTATCGTATTTACTGGTAAGAACACAGGAAAAATAAGATGTCTGCAGTCCAGCAGCTGGTCTGTGTTTGGCCTATAACTCTACAGCTTGTGAACTGGCCACGCACAGCGTGTACTGTGAGGGTGTACAAAGCACCTGCATGCTTTACTGACTTTGATGTCATTAGAATTATTTCCAAATGTTTTCATATGTTGTCCCCCAGGGATTAGTTGCCTTGGGAATCACCTGTATTATTTACCATTATTTTCTTACTGACATAGCGTGATCTTGACTGATAGCCTTAACTGGTGCAGAGGTGGGGGTAGTGTACTTTTTCACTATCAGTCTCATATTCTGATGTAACAAAATTGCCATGATTTTAAAGATAAGTAATCCTTCCCAAGCATACTGCCAAGCTTGTGTTAAAAGGTCAACATTTATGCTATTTTGTGTCTTCAGCAGAAAAAATAAAGCCAACAGGAGTTAAAAACTGATCTGCATAGTGCCGAGGGGTGTGTAGTGGCATAACACTTACCCTGGATATGGCATCTGGGCCCAAACACTACATGTAGCTCTCGACAAAACATTTTGTTCTGTTGTCTTGCTGTATTGTATAATTGAAGTCTATGAGGCTCATACAGATAGGTGCAGTCATAATAATAGTAATAACAATCATTATTATTATTATTATTATTATGTGGGAATACCTTGTTTCCAGAAACCAAAATACAAAACCAGAGGAAAATTAGCACGTTTTCAGTTTTTTCGGGCTACTTTTGTGTGTTTATTTCTAATGGGGCTAGATGTGTTTTGGTAATGTCTCTAAGTAAATGGCATTTTAACTGTCCCAGATTTTAATCAAGTTTAGAGCTATCACAATTTCTATGATAAATTTCAAGGAGTGGAGGCATTGTTGCCTGTAATTATTGCTCAAGTGTACTTATAATGGCTTTTTGGAGCACTAGGTTTTTCCCATACTAATACAACTATTATTAATTTTATGTAGTCTTTTCTTTAGCAAAGAGATAAGAGCATTTATTATCCAGCAAAGTGGGCTAATATTGCAATGATATGCACAAAATCCTCTGTATATTGTTGAATTTAAAAAGCAAACATAATGACAAATAACTAAGAGCATCAGTCATAAACAACACAATGTACTTGGTTTATTTTACAACAGCAATTTTAATTCCTTCATAATTGACTTGCAATTTACCATTTTAAGAAAAAAATGTACATCATCTATTACTATCTGGGTTTTGTGTCCTTCACTCTGAAAAAACACAAGAGAATTAGGGTAAAATTTATTACTTGCTGTACTGAGTTTAAGTCTACCACTTTTTTCTTGCAATGATGTGAAAGTAGCTGGTATTAGCCAACATAATGGGTCTCCAATCTATAAAGATTCATCAGGTTTTTCTCAGACTTCTGAGATAGGAACATTAAGGCATTTTGGCAGCTCTCATTAGGCAAAGCACTAAAATCTGTCTGATCTAGACAAGAATCACACAAACTATTTTTGGACATTTAGTGATTATACTACCTCAGCAAATTAGCTCAAGGTTTTGACTTTACTGAACCTTTAAAGTCTAGAGAACAAGTCCCTGTGGTCAAGAGGCCATCCCTGTCCTTGGAGGCCAGGCATTGTATACAGCTGCAAGGCAACCCTGTCAATTCATCTGGACATCCAGACTATGTAAAGAAAGGAATTTATACCATGCGTATAAATGAGTTCTCACCAGGGCTTTACACAATCCACATCTTTCCTATGGAAAGGCTTGGAGCACTTCAGAAATCTCTTCTGCTTTTGTTACAGAAGGGATTTAGAAATCTTCTGGTGTTCATTAACATATGTCTAGTTTGGGAGTTTACCTGTTGTATTACTGCAGCTGATCTCAAATGCAACACACTTCACTGATTGCTGCTTAATTTCATGTTGTTAACAGGCCAGTAAAGCACTCAGATCCCAATTTGCTTTAAGCCACGTGGACTGAACAGATCTTCCCTGCAACACTCAAGGAAAACAAATACTTGGCTCAGTTGTGTAGATCAGTTTTAAACACCTCAGAGAAATATCACTGAAGGAAAGGATCCTGTATAGAGAGTAAAGATTGTGACTTTGAGAACATATCACCCCAGCAAGTTTGTTCACACCCTTGGAATGCATAAGGACTGTTGGTCTCTCCCCCATAAGGTTTATTTCTTGAGTGGTTTATGGAGGAAAAGGGAAAGCCATCCTTTGTGTGTCATTGGAGATGTTGGTGTAGGTTACTGAAGATGGATGGATTCCTATGTGAAATAAGGAAACACTTGTGTCTGTCTGAACAAACTGTTCTTTTGGGCAAAACACCATTATTCACATTGAAAAC
Source organism: Pyrgilauda ruficollis (assembly GCF_017590135.1). NCBI lineage: Eukaryota > Metazoa > Chordata > Aves > Passeriformes > Passeridae > Pyrgilauda > Pyrgilauda ruficollis. The sequence goes on along the minus strand of NW_024519206.1, from coordinate 28,207,677 downwards.
AGCAGTAGAAAATGTTACTGCCTCTGCCCACTCCTGGTACAAAACAAGCATAATGATCTCTTAGAAACAACCAGGAAGAAAAGATGCAGGCACACAAGCACACATCTATACCTATGCCTGTATCTATTCCTCCAGTGAGCTCCTGAGTTAGTGCAAACAAACCTCACATTCCAGCAGCATTGGTAAGTGCAATGGAGGGCCTATGCTGAGGATCAGCTAGAGACAGCAGAGCTGTATCCAGACAAAGCTGGAAGAAGCTGCAGCAGCAGCGCTCTTGCAAGAGCTGCTCATAAGCAAAGGCAGGAAACAGAAATCATGAAGGAGCAGCTTGTTTCCAATTCATGAGATGTCCAGAACTGGTACCAAGAGGGAAGGGTCAACCCTAGAAGTAAAGGCTCAAGAAACAGTAGCCTCCCTAGCTGGGAGAACAGCCAGGCCATGGAGGAAAAGAGGCAAAGGATTGAAATCTCTGTGTCAAAGAAATACATTGCATGTTCAGTAAAGGTCAGCACTGCTGAGTTTTGCAGTGCCAGGTGAAAGACTGGTGTCCTCTGGCACTGGCTGATGTGTCTGTATGTGAGCCTCACTGTCAGCCCCACAGCAAGGGTCTTTTCATGGAAAGAGCAATTTTCAAAGCCTGTAGATCCCCAGGAGGTGCTGGAGCTCCTGTCACTGTCACAGGTATCCAGAGACCCACAACACAAATATCAAAATCAGGAACTTGCAGAAATTTCTGTGGCAAAGGCTACATTTCAGACAGCTTTTCAGGTATCATCTGATTTCCTGACCACACAAACCACCTGTCTTCTTATCATTTCTGCCAACATTCATCTTACATTGATGCCATGCATTGACATGTACAGATAACACATTAACTTACTACAAATCATTCTCTTAGGGATTGTTTCAGACCAGAATATTAAGGGGTTGGAAGGAACCTTAAAGACCATCTACTCCCAACCCCACTGCCATGGGCAGGGAAAATTCCCACTAGAACAGGTCTCTCCAGGCCTTATCAACCTGGCCTTAAACACTGCCAGGGTTGGGACATCCACAACCTCCCTAGGCAACCTGTTCCAGCACCTCACCACCCTCAAAGTAAAGAACTTTTTCCTAATACCTCTCTCAAATTTCCCCTCTTGCAATTTGTACCCACATATTTAATATATTACAATCCACTAGGTTTACCTGTCAAGCTAGTGAGAAGTTAGTATACAAACATTTCCTCCACCTACTTTCTTACTAAAAACCTCTACAGCACCTAAACCACAAGGTTTAAGCACATAAACTCTGAAGTATCATAGCACTGAAAGAAAAATCAGAAGCTTGTCAGTATTTAAATACACTACAAAAAATCTCCTGCCACACTTCTTACTAGACCTTCCTACTTTTAGGAATTCTGTGTACAGAGGTTAGACTCAATGCTGATCAGAGAGAATCTAAATACCCTACAAGAGAACGTGTCCTGTGAAGCATCTCAGTGGGCTCAAACCAAGGAAAGTGAGCCTGAATTTTCAGCCTGAGGAAGAATGCAGTAAAAATAAACTCTTGCTTTGAATATGCTGAGTGTGAAAAGCCAAGCTGTGGCTTGTTCCTGTGACACTGCTCTTCCTTGTTCTCTCTCCCTCAGGTAAAAATATAGTGAGAAACAAGTTAAGTCCAAGGAGCAGTGTTCCTCTATGAAAAATGTTCATACAGAACATCAATTTCCTTCATTACACATGCTGTGTCTGTGAAGAGCTGCCTGTTCATCATCACAAAATATCAAATAACTACGGAAAACAAACAAATGAAATATTAGCTTTACTAAAGATCAATGAAAGAGAGCTCAGCTACATTAGCAGCAGATTAACTACTACTCAAAATTAAAAAAAAAAAAAAAACAAAAAAGAGAAGCATAACCAAGGTTGTCTTTCAGTCTGTAAAAATTCCTACAAAGAAAGAGCTTTAATGAGTTAAACCAATGCTAAGTCTTGGATCTCAGGCCCAAGAGAAACGTTCAGCCCAGTGAAGGACAGGATGGAAAAAGAAAAGGCAGTGGATCCGTGCATTATTTGTGGCAGTCAATAGCAGAGGCATTAGTAGAAGGAGACCATTTTTGATTGAAAGCTTTTAATCTAGAAATTATTGCAAAGAAAAAACCAAAACAAAACAACAACCCAACCAAACAAACAAAAAAACTACCACCATCTTCTTTCTATTATGAATTCCCAGAGCACATGTGTGCCTTTAGATTTAGGAACAAATACTCTCCATTTTGGAATTTAAATATCCTAAAGTTGAGAACAAGGTGACTATTTGCTCATCTTCTACGCAAGGATACGTTAATATTCTTTGCTCTGGATGGGCAATGATGCTTCACTTGTCATGATCCCATTCTGCATAGTATCTCCACATCCCTATTTGAGGTCAGAACTGTTAGAAGTGATTAGGCCAAAGTGCTCATGGGAGCAAAATATGGTTGTAGCTCCCTTGTAACTCAACTTTCTTTTCTCTGTTCCTCTTCTCTGCTCTAATGTTGGAATTCAGACCGCTGCAAACCTCTAAAAAATCATCCAGGTGACAGACAACCTGTCAGAGAAGAGAAAAAAAACAGAAGGCTTGAGGAGAGCTGGTGTGCCCTCTATACACACGTTTGTACACATATTGCATTGTTCCTGCTGGTGATACAGCCAGAGTGTTTGACAATTGACCTGTGCTTATAAAAGGAGCAGATTAACCAAAGGTTACCATGTTTGTGAACGCTCCTAGTCTGCCTTTTTATTCAATATAGGAGCCTGGCACTACCTGTCTGACACATGCAGGGACTGCCCTTTGTGAAGAACAATTTGATCTCTGCAAAATGTTTTCCATCTTCCCGCAAAGGTTCACAGCACAAGAAGCAGCAGAGCAGTGGAATATCATCTGTCATTCACAGATTCTTTTGGGCACCTTTGAATTTGGAAGCACCGAAGATATCTCTTCTCAGTTACTTTATACAAATGTGCATGACAGACTGAGCCCAAGACTGATTTACAAGCAATCATGGAAAATCCTGAAACTCAAATGTTCTACTCAACAAAAAAGCTGAAGAAATTGGTAGTATTGCTCACATACTGTACAGAACTTTCCCAAACATGTTGTTTTTTATTTCCTGTATCTTAGCTTTCAACTCTCCCAAGAAGAAACAGTAAGGAAAAACATGACTGCAACCTCTCACTAGCTCAAAAACAGAGGCTCTCAGAGCTAGGGAGCAGCTGGGGCTCAACTCAAAACCAGGAATAAAGTATTTAAATGGGGAACCACCACTTAGGAGCTTAGCCAAACATTCTTTACCAAAGCACCAAGGAAAACAAATCTGCCAGAAAAAGCAAGAGATGTTCAATACAGCTGTGCAACCTTTACCAAATCTGGTTGTCATCTACCCTGCCTATACCAAGCCTGTCTTCCGGGATGTATGGAGGAGGTGGTGTAAGTAATTACTCTTTTCAGACCACCACTGCACATGTAACTAGCAGGGAAAGTATCCCCCAAATCAGCCCAGACTCCTGAAGGTAGTAATAAACTAGCAGTCGCTGCAACTCTGTGTCTTTGAATGACTCAGGCTTTTCTTCTTTGCTGAGGGAGCTACCTACTTAAACTGACTGCAAACATTGTCATGATAATTTTCTTGCTTAGTGTATGCTGATTCACTGCTGATGCAACAAGTGTGAGACCTGCAAGTTATTTTGAAAACAGGCCCCTCTCAGCAGCACCGCAAATTCATTTTAGTAAAAAAAAAGACTGGATTTCTCTCATGAAGTCTGTCTTTGAAATTCTGGCTGCCTCAGTCTCTAAGAGAAGCTTCTGTCCTTTTACGCAAAGTATATAAATTCCATTGGACAATTCAAAATGCATGAGCCATCCTGCTATGAGTAATTTGTTAATAGGTATTTTGGCATTCAATTCCCTGCATTCAGTTCCCTTTTCTCTCTGTGATCACTTACCTTGCTGCTGGAATTCTTTCAATGGTTGTATGAAGGAGCCATGTTACACACCATGTCCGAATTGTCTAGTGAACCTTTTTTTATGGCCTACCTTTTCAGAGTGTCAACTCAGCTACCACTACCATGAATAAAATCAGAGAACTGTGCCTTGTCTCTATAAAGTGAGCACAAATCATAATGCAGCCCTGGGAAAAAAGATAAACAAATTTTGATATTCCAAACTGTCACATCTCAGGCTTGTACAGCAGTTAATCACAAAAGCTAAAAAAAAAAAAAAAACCAGTTTAGTGCAAGATGGTGCCAATTCAGGTCTTTCTTCTCCCCTTAGTTTGCTCCCTTCCTGTCATTTCTCTTTCACCTTTCTTGCTGTCTATAGCTCTCTTGTCCCCTTGTTTTAGGCTTTAAAACAATGATGCCTTCACCTCTCGCAAAGAGAGTTGCTGTAAAACACAGCACCAAGACCTAACTTTCCAAGACTGAAAAATCAGTCCTTATTTTTCATTATCAGACCACCCTCCTTTGGATTTGGTTCCTGTTCCCCAGACTATTTTGTTTGCCCTCACTGTCCCAATCTTTAGCACACCACGCTGATGCCAACCCACACAAACTGTCTTCTACTACAACTCATGTATGTCAGCAAACCAGAGATTTAGTCATGCCCAGGAATGGTATTTGCAAAGTATACCGACACAGGCAAAATATGAGCGTCGTGATGCCACCCAGCTGACTGAGACAGTGTCCCTGCTACACATTAAACAAGTTCCTCAGACAGTGCTCCTTAGTCAGCACTGTCTCATTGGAAGAGCTTTGTCACTGACTTTGCTTGTGTCCACTTCAGTAGGCTGGGCTATGGGAAGGCATTATTATACAGGGAAGTAATTTTTCCAGCACCAACATGACTAAGGACCATTAGCTTTGAGAAGGCAAATTTTCAGAAAAGGTGAACAGCTGGTAGAACCAGAATGCAAGTGAAGCATTTTGCAAAGAAAAGAAATCTTCTCTTTCTTCCTATTGCTTCCCCATTTCTCTTTCCTTTCCCAGGAAGCTACTGAATTTAATGGGTTTAACTCTCGATACTAGTATAAAAGATAAGCACTTTTTATAACATCTTTTACAAACCTTGGGTTTTTTTCTTCACAACACTGCTCCAGCAATATAATTCCAGTCTTCAGGAACAAATAAGACAGAACTGACTCCAAAATATTAATTTTCTGAAACGTCTCTTAATTTTAGTATGATTTTGTTCCATCAGTTTCATACTCTTAGAAAGAAAATATAACTGTCCCACTTCCAATCTTCACTTCAATAAGTGAAGCAAGTTTGCTAGGAGGTTTACGTTTTAGTATCATACATTAAAGTTATCTACAGTAGGTAGTTCTGCTTTAATTTGTTTGCAGATTGCAAACAGGTTCATGTAACTCCATATCCCTCAATAAGTCAGATCAAATGCCGTCACACATCTTCCAAGCAGCTCACAGCTGAACAATGTAATTTCCTTTCTTTCAATTTCTACCCTGTTCTCTCTGCAGTGTTGTTTCCAAGTTGTCTTCTTACTACTCTGAAACTCACAATTACAGAAATATTTCTATGCTCTTACAAAAGCCACACTTCAATCAAAGTTTTCAAGGCAATGTTCATGCACTTAGAGGCAATGATTCCTGATGTGAATAATTCAGAGGAGCTTCACAGTTTGGTTGAACACTTGCTAGACAAAGACACACTGTTAACTCACAGCTGTACCATCCATTCGGACTCCCAGACTTAGTGTGGTGTCATTCACTGTGTACAGGACACTTTAGAAACCTGTGTTTCTCATAAATACAGAAGCAGCTGGTTAGCTATGGATGGAGGAAAGTCTTACCATGTCATCCTGAAACACATGGAATAGAATGTTAAGGGTTTGGAATGGACCTTAAAGATCATCTAGTCCTAACACCCCCTGCCATGTGCAGGGATACTTCCCTGGCCTTAAACACTGCAAGGGCTGGGGCATCCACAACCTCCCTGGACAACTTATTCCCTTGTTCCAGCACCTCACCACCTTCACAGTAAAGAACTTCTTCCAAATATCTAACTTAAAATTCTCTTTGTTGAATTGTACCTATTACTCTGTGTCTTATCACTACAGCTCCTGACAAAGAGCCCCTCTCCAGCTTCCCTCTAGGATTCTTCAGATACTGGAAGGCTGCTGAGGTCTCCACACAATTTTCTTCTCCAGGCTGAACAGCCGCAGCTTTCTCAGCCTGGGCTCATGGGAGAGGTGTTCCAGTCCTTTTATCAGCTTCGAGGCCTCCTTTTGGCTTGCTCCAACAGCTGCATGTCCTTCTTATGTTGGGGACACCAGAACTGTACACAGCACTCCAGCTGGGGTCTCACCAGAGAAGAGTAGAGGGGCAGAATTACCTCCCTCGCCCTGCTGGCCCCAATGCTGCTTTTGATGCAGCCCAAGTTCGATTGGCTTTTTGGCTTGAGAGCGCACACTTGCCGGCTCATGTTGAGTTTTCCATCAACCATCACTTCCAAGTCTTTCAGCTCATCCTTCAGCTCTTCTGGCACTGGACTAACTTGGGGAGGGGTCGCAGCAACGACCCCTCGGGCAGGGCAGGGCCTGGCAGCCAAGGAGATGGCGATCGATCGGTCGGTCGGCCGGCCTCCCCCGCGGGCAGGCTCCGCCGGAGGCCGAGGCCAAGGCCCAGCCCCACCGGGCCCTGCCGGCGCGGGCAGCCGCAGCCCCGGTTCCCCCGCCCGCCGTGAGCCGGGGCGGGGCGGCTGCGAGGGGCGGTGCCTCCGCGATCCCCGGGCCGCGCCGGGGGGAGGCGGCGGCGGCGGCGGATCCGGGCCCGGCGGAGGCGGAAGGGGCGGGCGGACGTGGCCCTGACTCTGCGGGACGCGCGATGCTGGTGAGTGCAGGGAGGCCGCGGCGTTGTGTCGCAGCGAGGCCTGGCCCAGCCTGGCCTGGCCCGGCAGGACGCGAAGGCTGCGGCGCGGGGCCCGGCACTGAGTCACGCCGCGGGGAACGGGGGCAGGGGCGGTCGGGCCCGGCCCGCCTGCCTTTCTTCTCCCGGGCGCGCTCCCGGCCCCGGAGCGCGGGGGCGGCGGTGGTGGCTGCCCGGCCCGCTCGTGGATCCGGCCCCGGAGCCGCGGGCCGGGCCGGAGCGGGGAGGCCGCGAGCTGCGCACTCAGAACGCATCGCCCCCGTCGGGGTGCGGGAGCGCCCCGCTGGCTGCCCCGGCCCCGCAGGATCTGCCCGACCGCCGGGGGGCTGCCTGCTCCCTCCCTCCGTCCCCGGCCTTCCCCCGTGACCGCGGCCCCCGCATGGCCAGGGCGCCTCGGTGGCTGCCCCAGCCTTCCGTCCCGCCCCGGCGGCTCTCAGACCTCGGGCCCGTCCTCCCGCAGCCCTCGCTGTGCCCTCCTCAGCCCCGGGACTGCCCACCCCAGCCATCCCAGGCCCTGCTCCTCCCACGCCTCTGCCCTCTTTTTTCCCTGTGAGCTTTTGTCCGTAACCTCACCGGACACTGTTTTGGGGAGTTCACCTGCTCTCTGTCCTCCCTGTCCTTTCCTGTGCTGCTTCCTTTCACCCTGTTCATCCCAGCAATACCCATAGCCCTAGTGATATTCAGGTCTGTCTGGGAGCTTTTTGGTTGTACCTAGAGACATTCCCTAGTGCTCACAGTACCATTGTGGCTGGGGGATTTTTGCCACAGTTCATCTTGGTCAACTTCTCTAGGTTTCTCTTGCTCTCAAGGAGTGTGCGCCAGGCTTCCCCTTGTTGCCACCTACTGTTGTGGCCTTACCAGAGAAGGTGCCCCGTAACCTTTTGTTTTTCTGTTTGTATACTTATTGTCTCCATCCAGATGACTAGTCTTGCTTTTTTTTTGTTTCAAATAACCAGCTCATTTGTTTCCCAGTAACATTGCCACTGCAAGCTAAGTGTGTCCTGATTGGGATCCTTTCCCCATCCTTCTTGTTTCCTCTTGAAGTAATATTCCAGTACTGTCATTACCTCTCTGTTACCTTTCCCCTTCCAATTTTCTTCTGCCCAGTAACCATTTCCTTCTTCATGTTTTTCTGCCCTTCTGATCTTACTTTCCTGTCATTAAAACCTTCCTCGTCATCTCACCTAATACTCTTTTCTTTGCACATACTCCTTTCCTCTGTAGATTCATATGCTGTCTCCCCCACTTTGTATTTAAATCCTCTAGCTATGCCTTTGAGGAGAAAGGAATTTTACCTTAGGTTATCTGAATACTTGTGTTCTGGTTTCAGCTGGCATAGAGTTAAATACTGAAAGGGTAGAAATTAATGACTTGTTTTACCTTATTTTGTTTTTATTTTTTACTGACTTCTTAAGCAACTTTTCCCTTGGTGTGTGTGTTCATATATAATCATGTACCTCAGCCCTAATACAGACATGTGCCCTGATGCTACTCGGGGAGAAAAAATTCTCTATTGGAAATCCTTTTGGCGGGACTGGGAGGAATAGTCCATGGGGGCCAGAAATACTTGGTGGCTACATAGCTTGAGTTAGGCCAAATAATGTTTGTGATACCATATTGTGAATTGGTACTTAGTTGAAATGGAGTGTATTTGGGATGCCTCCTCTTTGAGGAAGTAGCAAGATACTATACAGGTACCACGGTATGGAGTTTTTACTCACAATGAACTGCTGTAATGTTGTGTGTTGATGATTACGTGTCTGTGTGGCATCGGCACTTTGTGTTTCTGATGGTGACTTCAGCAGAAAGAAGTCTTTTCCGTCTGCTCTGTAGCTTCTTGTTTTCAGTATTTGTTGTTCAGCTTCTTATTTTGTGTGTGTCTTAGTTGCTTTGGTTCTTAAGATTGGTTACGTTTCACAGTCAGCTCATGACCACATGTTTGAGGTGCAGTTTAAACACTGGACACACTTGTCCCATGGAGGTGTGGTGAGCACATTTAATCTCAGGATTAATTCGTACACCTAACTCTAGAATCCCAGTTCCGTGCCTTGCATTAACAACGTCTCTGGAGGAAACTTTCCATTGCTTGTCCAGGGATCATGTAGAAAACAGTCTTAGTTTGGCCTCCTAAATTAGGCATGTGAGTTTTGCTCTTTGGCTGACAAAATAGTGGTGGTGGTTTAGCAAAATGATTCTTCTTCCACCTTGCTCCTTTGGATGCTGATTTGAATTGGCCTTAAAACTTGGGCCTGTTGCTCAGACAGTTGGCATGAAAAAATCACATTGCTTTGTTGTGTTATTAAATAACCTAAATTCATTTGAGGTAAATGGATGCACACCCTTATTTGGGTACTGCTTTGGGGGTGCCTCTTTTTTGATTTAGCTTATTTGTAGTCTTCGTGCAAGCTCTTGGATTTTAGATGTATTATTATGAAAACAATACTTAGTCCTTAGAGAAAGTTCTCAGATACTAAGCTTAAGAAGTGTTATCCTACAACTTGTGTGTTAACATCTCAGAGTACTGCTTTTCATCACTTGTGGTTCTTAGATAGTGCCTAGTTTTGTGTAGTTACAATTATTTCAGTAGGGCCTAACTTAATGATGAGTCATATCCCAGGTGCCAGTGGTTGCATGAATTGGAAATACCTGGAATCTTCTCTCTTGCCACTGAAGTTTGATTTTTTTTTAATTAATCAAAAACCCCACAAAATTGCAGTGAATGAAACAGCTTTAAAGATGCTCCACTTGCACTTACACCACTCTCAACATCCAAAATTTGTATTATGAACATGAAGTGAGGGATTTCCTAGTAAGAGGTCAGTGTGTTACCAGCTTTGCTGTTGTACTTCATGTGATGTCCAACAGGGTCTGTCTCTGTGCATCAGAAGGACAACAGGGCAGATGTCCCACTTGGATGAGATATCAGGAGAATATGCACAGGCAGTCATAGCAGCCTGCAGCTTGGTGCAGTCTTCAAGCTGCACAGACCTGGAAGAAAGAAGAATATGGAAAACTTGGCCTTGGAAGTTCTGCATGTACTTTAGAAATGCATGATCTCATTTTAAATAGAATACTTAGGTGCTAGCATGTTTTTTAGGTAAGAGTACACTAATAGGAAAGTTTTAGTTAACTGTATTTTTCAAGCTTATCTCCATATACAAAGTGGCTGTTGGAACCAACATTTAGAGGCCTGGTTACAAATTATAATCTATTCAGCATGCAAACTTAAACAGCTTTTTTTTTTTTTGGATTGTTGTGGAGACCACTGAGTTTCCCTTGCTTGATAAAGGAGAATTTTCAGTAAGAAAATACAATTATTGCAAAATTATGGAGACATGTTGAGCTTGTCTACATGAGTAACTTACTGTTTTATTGTAAGAGTTGTAGGTTTTTCAGTAGAAGAACTACTAGAACAAGAATAGATTGGCTGTTCATGTTCCTACAGCGCTGCAGTCCAGACCTGTTACAGACATGACTAAATGACTTGGTAATAAAATTGCTCTGAGCTGATGTGCCCTGATATAGTGCTGTAACTTGTAACCTTTAATGTAACCACAGATTTAAACACTCCTTGTGTTATCCCAGCTTCTGTAAAGAGCACTGCTTTAGGAAGTTATCTGTATCCCAGTGGGTAGTTCTCTGTCAGTTTTCTCTTTACCCACAGAACCTCTGATGTCACAAGAGAGAACCTCTTCCTGTTGCTGTCTTACCTCTTCTTGTAAATGATACAACTCAAAATCAAATACATACTTTTTTAGCTAAACCAAGCATTGATTACATTCCACTTTACTTAATGTAGTGTTTTTCAACCTCTTATTTATCTGTGAACCTTAGAAAAATGAATGAAGGCTACTGTAAAAATCGGAAAATAGTAATTTCATTTTGTACTTCAGGGAATGGCTGTAAAGTCATATGTAAATTTTTGCCAGAGTGGTGTGTCTTTCTGTCCAAATTTTCTCTACTTCCTTTGCCACTAGTATCCTGAACTTGTAAAAAGAAGCAGGTGATTCTCACTCTCTGTTCTGTTCTCTGATGACTCATACCTGGAGCACTGCATCCAGCTCTGTGGCATCCAGCACAAGAAAGACATGCAGTTATTGGAGCAGGTCAAGGGAGGGCCGCAGAAGTTATCAGAGTGATGGAACACCTCTCTTATAGCTGAGAGAGTTGGGGTTGTTCAGCCTGGAGAAGAGAAGGTTCCAGGGTGACCTTATTGAGGCTTTCATTCAGTGTATGAAGAAGGGGGATTATGAGAAAGATGGAGAGAGACTTTTTACAAAGGCCTGTAGTGGTAGGACAAAGGACAGAAATTTTAAATGGAAAGAGGATAGATTTAAATTGATTACAAGGAAGGAATTCTTTACTTTGGTGGGTGGTGAGGCATTGGAACAGGTTAACCAGAGAAGTTGTGGTTGCTCTGTTTCTGGCAGTGTTGAAGGCCAGGTTGGATGGGGCTTTGAGCATCCTGATCTAGTGCAAGATGTTTGTCTGTGGCAGAGGGGTGGTTACTAGGTGATGTTTAAAGGTGCCTTTCAACTCAAACCCTTTTATGGTTCTTGAATAAACAGTGTAACTTCAATGTGATATTCTTCCAAAATCTCAGGAAAAAAAAATTATCTCATTTTCTTCCCCTTTGGAATGTTCTGGTTTTGGAATCAAAAGGTTCCCTGCTTTAGTTTGGTCTAGTGAATACAAGGCATTGCTTGACAGCAGGACTAAGAATAAAGGATTAAGAAAATACCTTTTCTCTGACATCTTTGTAGTTATGTGCTAGATTTGAATATCAGTTCAATACCATTGACTTCTGTTTTTCTTTAAATTAGAAGTACCTAAAGTTGATATAAAATTCTCCTTGTCTTTGGATTTCATTAGATTTGCTCTAGTTTATGTTGCAGTATGTTTCAAGCTTGGTGTTATTGTGCAGAAGAAATGGATTTACATGTAGGATGGTGGGATCATGGTGATGGAAAGTTTCTGCAGTGCAGGGAGCTCCTTGCTCTGCTTTGATAATGTACTTATCTTTTGAAGACATGCACATGCTTCTCCTATTTTATTAGAGCCTGGTAGAGACTTTGCTACTGGGACCCAGATGTATTTGATTCAGTAATATACAAGCTGGAAAAAAAAAGTGAAGTTTTTAAATTTGAAGAAGGGAGCTAGCTACAAAAATTTAGGTTATTAGTAAGGCAATTTCAGCCATAACTGAAGTCAGAAACTTCTTATATTTTTAGTATGCACTTGATGTAACTTGACTTTTTGTTCCTCTGTGTTTCAGGTTGGACGATATCTTAATGTGGATTAGAGTTCAGAACTAAGGCTGATGGTGTGACCTTAGTTCACCCTGTTTTGCTCTGTAATTTAAACTTAATTTCATATGTAAATTTGCAAGCTCTTGTAGTCTCACAGGCAGTGGAGACTGTCACTTGGAAGTTTTATCTAAAGTTTGGAGGACTGAATTAGGGACAAAAAGAATTTTAGGAAATAGTTCATAGTTTGTAAGCTGTTAGTCTTTTAATCTTGCTTTTCATGGTAATAATTTCATGGGCAAATGCTCTGCTTGCTTCTGGGTAGCCAAAGGATAGACTTTACACTGTACAATTGAAAATGCTTTTTTAGAATGTTTGGGTTTTTTTTAAGAAAACCGACTGTTCTCTTACTCTCTTTTTTTTTCAGGATAACTTTGAAGAAGCTTTGTTATTTCTGAAAGTGTGCCTGTGCTAGGATGCTGTCACTAATAGGAATTGTATAAAATCAAAGTTTATATTCTTAAGTAGTTAAATTGATTTTGTTAGATTCTAATGCAGGCTTAGCTTTAAAACTTAATGGTGCAAGCTTAATCAAAAAGAAGGAGGATTTAAATGTGGGTGTTAGGGATGTGTGGCAATTTTAACTTTTACAAAATTAAGTTAAATTGTTTCACTTCTATACCAGGGGTGCCTGTTGCAGTCATTAGAGATCAAACCTGATTAATAATTTGCTGAAAATTATACTAAATTTAAGGAGAACTAACTTTTTGTGAGGTATAAATTCTTTGCTGTAAGTTAAGGCTGCTAGAACTCAGACTTTGTAGTTCAACCAGAAGAATTACATACAAATCCCCTTCTAGATTTTAATGAGAAAGTTCTCATTCTTTTTTGGCCTCACTGTATTTAGGCATCTGGAATGAAATATATGAGAGGTGTACTGTTCATTGCCAGCAGTGTTTGCTGCATTACACCACAGTAGGAATCAAGATCACTAGCACATATATCCATGCACATAATGGAGGCACGATTTAAAATGAAAATAAGAAAATAAAGAGGGAGCAGCTTTCACAGGTCGTGATTTTGTCACATGCAGGAAATGAATGTAAGTAACTGCAACAGTTCTTGATTTATCCATTATTTGTCACTTCAGAATGAAACATTAATATGAAGGTGATTATGGGAGGAAACTCTTCAGTATTTAAGCTGTGCTCTTGTAGTACATTCAAATGTCTGAAAATATCAGACTTTTTGCAAGATTAATCAGTGTGACCGTCATCTTTATTTATAAATTGAAGTGGCAAACTGGATTGCCTTGGTCAATTGAGCTCTTGCACAAATAACAAGAGGGAAGAAGTTGTAAAGTTAACAAGCTCTTGGGAAGAGATTCCAGCCAGAATTGGTTTTTGCTTTTAGCGACATGTGAATGTTTTTTTTTTAAAGTTATTGGTAAGAATTGCTGCCTTCCAAGAGCATGGAAAAACTCTGTGTGGAAATATTATTGCAGGTGAAAATTCCTGTTTGTGTCTTTAACAGAGCAGTGTGAAAGTGCATATTGTGGTGCATTGAGTCCTGTTATAATGTTGGGCGATTTGTGTTAGGGTTTACAAACTTGCCCTGGATGTTCTGGTGGAGGCATGCTGTGTCTGAAGCAAACTGTGAGACAACTCTGTTTTCTTGGTGGAGATCAGTAGGATTATGATGTTTTAGATTATTAAGTTGGATTTAGTTGAAGTTTTGATGTCTGGTAAGGTCTTTTGGGAAAACAGTTATGAGTAAGAATTGTCCTTGAGGATCATTAAGGTCTCTAAACTGGCCCAAGGTATTACAGAGTTTCCAGCCCTTCTGTGTTTTTTCTTTCTGAATTGGATTTGATTTAACTCCCTGCTGCTGTTGTTTTGTTTTTGTGGTTTTTTTGGGATGGTGTTTGGTTGGGGGGGTTTTGGTATGGTTTTTTGGGTGTTTTTTTGCCCCTTTCTAAGGAAACAAGGCATATTACTCTGTCTTCTGCTTGGAATGTTGGGTATCTAGCAATTTTCATGGCTTGTCCTCCCTCATTTTCCTTTTCTGCATCTTCCTGACAGATTCAAGAAGTGCATCTTCATGTGCATTATCCTTCATTATTTATGTTTCTTTGGGTTTCATTGGGCTTTGTTTAGTCTTTTCCTTTCTTGTTTGTTTTGGTTTTTGTTGGGTTTATGCAGGTTGTATCATATATATGGTTTAAGCCAGAGAGAAGGTGGGAATACTTGAGACTCTTTATCTTATTGTGGTGGTTTGACCCTGGTTGCATGCCAGGTATCCACCAAAGCCCCTCCATCAGTCTCCTCAAGTAGACAAAGGAGGAAAAATACAATGAAAGGCTCATGAGTTGAGATAAGGACAGGGACAGATCTCTCATTCATTACTGTCATGGGCAAAACAGACTGGTCTTGGGCAAATTAATTGAATTTATTATTAATCAAAATCAGAGCAAGTTAATGAAAAGTAAAACAAATTTTTAAAACACCTTCCCCCAACCTCTCCCTCCTTCTACCTGCTCCCCACCAGCAGCACAGGGAGACAGGGACTGAGGTATCGTGAGTTCACCACAGGCTGTTTCTACCACTGCTCAGGGAGAAGAGTCCTTCCCCTGCTCTGACATGGATCTTCCCATGAGGGACAGTTCTCCATAAACTTATCTTGCATCAGTCCTTCCCATGGGCTACAGCTCTTCATGAACTGCTTTGAAGTGCATCTCTTTCCACAGGGTGCAGTCCTTCAGGCACAGCCTGGTCCAGCATGGGTTCCCCACAGGGTCATAAGTCCTGCCAGGAAACCTGCTCCAGCATAAGCTTCTCTCCCCATGGGTCTGCAGGGCCCCCCAGGAGCCTGCTCCAGCATGGGATTCCCATGGGCTCACAAGCTCCTTTCAGGCATCCACCTGCTCTGGTATGGGTCTCCTCCATGAGCTGCAGATAGAAATTTGCACCCCTGTGGACTTCAGTGGGCTGCGAGTGGGAATCTGCATCCCTGTGGTGCTCTGTGGGCTGCAGAGGCATGGTTGTTTCACCATGGTCTTCACAGGCTGCAGGGGAATCTCCACTCTGGTGCCTTGTCCTCCACTCACCTTGGTGTCTGCAGAGTTTCTGTCACATAGTGCAATTACATCTGTGCAATAATTTATTTTCCTTTTTAGTATGTACTCACAGAGATGTTACTGCTATATCTGGTTGACGCAGCCTTGGCCAGTGGTAGATCCATCCTGGAGTTGGCTGGCGTTGGCTTTCTTGGACTTGGGGGGAGCTACAGCCAGCTTCTTACAGAAGTCACCCCTGTAGCCACCCCCTGCCACTACCAAAACCTGCCACACAAACTTACTACACTTCTGTAAAACTTTTTCCCTTCTCTTCAGTGTGCCCATATCTTGACTTGATTCTTTTTGTTCTTTTCCTGATCTGCAGCATTCCTTTTTCCAAGGTGTAAAAGCTGAGTGTTTGAAGAAGCTATGAAGCACATTAACTGCAGGCTCAGTTAAAAAATACTGTAGGGTCTGTGTCCTGTTTTTTGACACAGGAATATGCAAGACTTTGGGTTAGAAAGGACATTTCAGTTTAGGAGCAATCTACAAACTTTCTACATAAGGATTATTTCATCAACAGCAAAGTGAACTCTGAAGATGGCCAAGCAAAACTTGAAATGTTTTACCTATATAGTACTTAAGGATGTAGTCCCTTGCACTGTTTTCCAGATTGATGTTGATGCAGTAAAACAACCATAAAACTTCTTGTTTGTGGGATTCTAAATATTGACCAGAGTTTACTTTGGCTGGAGTTGCAAAAGGGAGAGTTTGCTTGTGTAGAATACAACAGCAAACCTTGTTGAGTCTAGATCTAGCCTTTGTTCGTGAAGCAGCATGTATATGTTGGAGTATGGTTTGGGGTTTTTTGTATTAGCTGTGGCGTTATTGTAGGGAGATACCTGTCAAAAGCTGCTGGAATTGTTTGTTCAAGGAAGACAAAGGTAAAGCTGTAAGGAAGAAATAAAGAATGTTAAAGAGCTGGTAAAAGAATAGGCAAAGAGAAAAAGTGGCACACTCCAAGTTTCTTGGTTTTATTCTGATTAATAGTTACTGATATTTTAGAAAAATACTTGTATTCAGGCATACAGATAAACCACATGCGTTAAAAAGGCTTTTAGTGAAGACAATAATGGATAATTTAAGTAAATAAGAAAAGTGTGAAAACTGCAATTCCAAGTTACTTACATATATTGTGTTTAAATTTGAATGTAAAATTGAATTTTAGAGTCTTTCTAGCTGTGAAGAACATGTCCAGGCTTTGTTTTATTTGTTCAGCTGGCAACTGTATGGTTGGCACATGAAGTAATGTAGGAGTGTATTAATTACAGTGCTTTAGATATCATTGATCAGAGCTGTAAAACACAGAGGAGGGGGCGTGGGGAGAACATTGGAGCCCAAAACGAAGTCATCGTTAGGGAGGTACAGTATTAACCACCCAAAATTTGCACCAAATTTACACAACTTGGTCTTAAATTACTGCCAAATTACGCATGCTTGCTGCTGCATTTTTTTTTTAAATGCTGCACAGAATTTTTTACCGCACAAAGACAACTTTTGGGAGGGAGGAATGCCTGCATACATCTCTGCCATTTCTCATAATGAACTGAATTTAACTCCCTTGAAAATGAGATGAGTTAAAGCTTTTCACACTACTTGTAGCTCAGTGTTTTATAATAATACAGAGAACTGAACATTGTAATTTTTGTCATTTGTCTCTTAAATATCTTTATTGAAAAGGGAGAAAAAATTCTAGTATTTCTCTTCTGGTATCGATTTCTAGAATAGCCATTTTTTACAATAGTTGTGTCATTTTGCTGGGGCACAGTGAAAATGTCTGCTGTAGGCAGATTCTCCAGATGTTTATTAATTACACATTTGTAGCATGTGAAGTGCTAAGGACATTATGCTTGTACCTAATCTTGCTTTAAGAATTGTGTCATGTGAAGTGCATAAATTTTCTACCTAGCTCATAGCCTTTATATTTAGTGGCCTAAAATAATTCTGGACAGAAATATGAGTGCTATATAATGTTGCATGCAGGACCATGGCTCAGCTAAGCAATGTTACAGTGTAGAGCTCATAACGCTAACACATCAGCTGAAGTCAAGATACTTTGGAAACTTCATAATGCTGAAGGTTTTTGAACTTATTTTTAGTGACGTTTGTTCCACCATAACTTGTTAGTGAAACTTGCTTCTCTTCCCAGATGGGTTTGGGTTTAGTATGATTAAATCCAGTCACTTACACTCATGCTATTCGACATGACAAGAATGTTTTCCTCACATTTGAAATTAGACAAGAGATAAAATAAGTCTAGAGGTTGTGCCTCTTTATTGCATCTTTAAAACAGTGCTATCTGGGCTCTTGTGTCAGCTGGGAAACCTTGCTCTGAACCTTTTAAGTTCTTACCATGCAAGAAGCTGACAAGTTCAAATTCTATCTGTAATTACTGAAGTAAACTATCTTAAGTATGTAATTTAGAAATAAGGGGTTGTGGGAGAGCAACAGGTGATGCACAGGCCTTGGAGCTGTAAAGCTGAAAGTTGTATTGTGTTAGGATGTAAAAATTAGGTATTTGCTCTAGCAGATGGCTTGGGATACTGAAAATCTGGTGGAGGCCTATTATGTTTTTTAGATAAAAGCTGGTTAACTTTCACATTTTCCTGACCACCTCTTCCTGCATGCACATAATTTTCCAAAGAGGTGGGATATCTAAAAAATACTCTTTATTATTAGATTATCAACAAAAACAAGCCCAGTAATTTCTAATGCAGTGTGTTTCTTTGCATATGATGTTTATCTATCATGATGTGTGTCCCCAAGTAATGAAAAAGAGGGAGTAACATTTCTTTTAAGTCTTTCAAGGCTGTTTTAAAGTTTTGGCAGAAGTGTTACTTCCTTTTGTTTGGACTGTTTTAATTGCAGTACTTGAGTGCAGCGTTGAAAAATTGGCTGGCATCGAACACTATCATCCTGCTGCATCAAATTGTGCATATATTGTCTGGAAACTGCAAGGGTGATACTTCTCATACAAATACCACTGCTCCTGAAGCTATTATGAAGTTTGGGTTCTCTGGTCCAAAGCTGCAGAGTGAATGTTGCAACTCAGGCAGCTGATTTTGTCCTTGAAGCAGATCAGCAGCAAGTCTGATCTGTTTGGGCAAGAAAGCGCAGTGATGGTCAGTTCAAGACCAGCCTGTGCATAGTCCTGCCAAGAGCACTTTGCAAGGGAGAGAGCTCACTGGTTTAAAGCTCATTACTTAATGGTGAGGTTTTAATTCAGACAGTTGCGCACAGTCTGGGCACTGAGAAATCTGGCTTAGGAACTTTTCTCCCTCTTTTTAGCAGTTGGGATGTTGGGTGAAGAGATGCAGTGTAACTGCTGCAGACTTGATTTGACCTTTGAGAATTGTTTACAGAGGAAAGGGTTTTTTGTGTGTGAATCAGAATAATAGCCCTTTTCACATGAAGCCGAATATCATATGTTTGTGTATAATAACAACTGTGCCAAGTAAGAAAGCCTTGTGTTACCCCTGCTCTTTCTATAAATTTAATACTATAGTTTAACCACTAAGTACTAATAGTTCTTCTCATAACTATGATTTTGTAGTAAAGTATTCCTACATATTGAAATTTTATTCTTGTTAAAGTAATATACTAATAATTACCTTTCTATTTTTCTGGACATGAATAAATCGGGAAGAAATTGATAGTGGCTTACAGAATTATTAATCTATTGTTCTATTTTCTGATTAATAATTAAGTAGTAATTAAGTGGAAGAAGTAAATTGTTTGAGTCTAGGAAGTTAGCAAGATGGTACTGTCATTCTATATTCATGTGTTTAATTGCAAAATTCAAATTGAATGCCAATCAAAGGATATTGAGGTAGTGTCAATTGCAGTGGAATTATGACTTATAAATAATATTTTTATATAGTAGACTGCATGTGAAAAAAAACCCCAAAATTAAGTTCTTTTTCATAGTGTTTTTAATAGCTACATCCTGACTTAAATACAGAGGTTTGTTTGAAGGAAAGGGTGGGTGAATGAGGAACACCTTGAGTTGAAAAGATTCTGGGAATAGGTAGTATTCATAGATGCACCAGGGTACATAAAAACTAGGAGATGTTTAATTAGAAAGGAGAGTTAAATATTTCCATCATCATAGAGGGGGAAACTCAACATCTGCTGGTTATGCTTTCTGCTAGCTAGCAAGGGGTTGGCCTTTTGTTAGTAGCTCTTATAGAGCAATTAAGTATTTTATGTTAGGTACATCAAAACGTGTTTTACACAAATGCACTCTAACCCCAGGCTGCTTGCTATTGGCAGATTAATAAGCAAGTGACAGTCAGTTATTTCATACACATACGGCAGTTGCCATGGTGTTCTAGATTCAGAACCATGTCTTCTTTAGTACCAGATATAAGAAATCAAAGGGTTTCTGCTCTCCTGGATTGTAGACATGAGATTAATTTTCTTGCTTTTGTTGCGATACTACTTAGGATCACAGTCCACAACTGTGGGTGTGTAGCATGCACAGAGCATTTCCCGCAGTGGAGGTGAATGGCCACTCTTGGACCTTTGTTCTTCCTGGCTTCTGTTGCTCAGTCCTGAAAGTCCATCATCGGTAGTACTGCAGCAGGTTCAGTTTCCAGAAATTAAAGAAGTTAAATACAAGCAAGGTATGATCTAGATTGCACTTCAGCACTGTGATGCATGATTGTCATGTGTCTTTAATAACTAGCTTGCTGTAATTAGAGAAACAGAAATGGCAGGGTTGAATTTTAGGTGTGTGTTTTCTGAGATGTGCATTGATTGAATTCTTGCTTTTCCACCTAGTCCTCTGAGTAGTTGTTTCACCTGTAAAAAAGAAAATTAGCTACGTAATCAGTTGTATGTCAGACTGTATTGAGACAGTACTTGTTGCTGAGACTCACATAATGAAAATCTTCTTGGTGTTTTTACTTAGAGCTGGAGATTTAAATGTGTATGGGTGATGGGAAAGCAAAGGACTGTAAGGAGTGATAATTTCTGTGTTACTTTAGTAAGATAGTCATTGACTGAAAAGAATGAAAAAATGTTTCTATCTCAGCTGGTCTTTCTAGGGTCCAGGAGAAAAGGCAGAAGAGAACTTCAGATAACTGAGTGGCATTTGGGGAGGGTATAACAGAATACTTAATTTTCAGAACTCTGTGAAACCTGGAGTGGAACATGGAATAGCCTAGAAGTGGCTGTGACTAAGTACCTATGACTTAACTGTAGGTCCTGAAAGAATATATTTTATTTTCTGCCGCTCAGAGATCAAGGACAAATAACAGGTTTATTTGGTCTCAGCCTATACTATTCTTGAAATTACAGAAGGGTTCATATGAGCCTTGGATGGATGACAGATTTATCATAAAGCTGTATTGTCTGTAGAAAAATGGAAAGCCATAAAGTTTCACTGTGGTTTGGGTATTCCAGTCAGTGAGCTCTAGGGTGTAGAATGACAGAGTGGTTTGGGCTGGAAGGGATCATCTAGTCTAGTCTTGGACAGGGACGTTTTCCATTAGATCAGGTTGCTCAAAGCTCCTTTCAGCATGGCCTTAAACACTGCCAGCATCAGGCATCTGCAACTTTTCTGGGCAGCCTGTTCCAGTGTCTCACCACCACCCTCACAGTAAAGAATTCCCTCCTTATATCCACTCTGAACCTACCCTCTGTTAATTTAAAACCATTTACCCTTTTCCTGTAACTACAGTTACTAGTAAAAGTTTTTCTTCATCTTTCTTATAAGCTCCCTAAATGAATGGAAAGACTCCAGTAAGATTAAGTTGGTCCTGACTTAGTACAGCTCTCTTATTTGTGGGCTAATTTTTTACATTGTCATTTTCTGATATATTCTTAATTTTGTTGCTTTGGAGGATAAGACATGTTAAAATTGCAAACATATTTTTATGGACTTGTGTAAAAATGGATCTTCTCTGCTTGATGTTTTCAGTGGACCTTTCAGGTGAATGTGTTCCTTCACCATAATATCACAAGGCTGAATTGGTAGCCATGCTTTCACTATGTCCCAACTTTGTGCACTTAAAACTCTTGGGAGTAGTGCATTTTCTTACTTTCTGATTGCTTCATTCACAATTCATTCGATATTTATTCTGTGTACTCCTATTAGTAGTTCTTTCTTCCCATTATTGACTGTATGTTCTCTTGCTGGTAAAATGACATTGAAGAAAGTGGTGTTCTTCTTCATAGCAAAGAAATTAATGTAAGCATATGCTTGCCAGATAGAAAAATTCTCTGCTACCAAAATGCCTTGTCCTTTCAGGTTGCCTGTAATAGTACAAGTTTGGAAGAGTTATTGATAACTGAAGAAAAAAGTTATTTGTAATATCTTCTGGTTAATCTTTGACACCCATAAGGATGTTTATTAAATAATGAGCTACCACAGAACCCAGAGCTGATCAGAAGTTTTGGAGTTTTACTGTTGAATGAGAAGGAACTATTTACACTTGCTGGTAAATAGTGTCTGCTGTTTGGAAAACTTTCTACTGTTATGTTTTGTTGTTAGCATTAGAGTTTTGTTGTCACCTGCACTGATGTAAGTAACTACAGCCTTTGGATAGCTCTGGGTACTGTCATATTTTGTGGTGAATTGCTAAATTATGTTCCTTGATTTTGGTATTTCACATCTTAAGATGGGTTTCTCATCTGTGTAAACGACAATATTTCAATGAAATAATAATTTTTTTATCTTTAGTGTGGATGAATTTAGACTGTCATATAACATGTATGTTTTCTTTTCCTGTTGCAGGTTATCCTCCTGGGAAACATCACTTTTCGTGTGTAAAGAATATCGTGCTGAGTTGCTGCAGCTGAGTTTAGAATGTTACTTGACTTGTGATTCTGATGGAGGAATAACAAGAGCTCAGGCTGCTGCACTGGAAGACTTTACAGGAAATACAAAATGTCATCGAATAGGAGTCAGAACCCGCATGGACTTAAACAGATTGGTCTTGACCAGATATGGGATGACCTAAGAGCTGGAATTCAACAGGTTTACACCAGACAAAGTATGGCAAAATCCAGATACATGGAACTCTACACGTATCCTAGTGCCTATGATAGCTACTGCCCTCACTGCTGGTAGACTAGAGATAGCTTTTTACTTTTTTAGACAGAAAATTGGCTCCATAACTATTTCACTTAATGGCTTATAAGAATGCATGGTTTTGTTTTGAAAATTGGCCTTTACTGTTTAATATTGCTGGCAAATAGCAGGAACATTCTGTTGTCTGGAAAACTGGCTTCCATAATTATTAAGGCTACCTCTATATTTCAGGTTTGATTACTCTTATCTTTAATAGAGCACATGTTTAAAGAGATTTTATAATAGGTTGAATTTTGAGTCCACAATGCGCATGAAGAAAACAGAAATTCCTCCTCTTTTTTTCTGTTAGTCTCTGGTATTATGCTTCAGGTCTTACTGATAATCATGTCCAGTTACCTGGACATTTTTCAATTGTCATTCTTTATGTAATACTTTACTCTTGACTTGATTGTGTAATTTTCCAGCTGGAGTGAGAATATCTCCAGTGGATTTTGCTTTAATTCCTAGCTTGCATTGGAGAGTTATTTTCCAGCATCTCTGGAAAATACATTCTGGGTGTTGTTATAAGATGCTGGAAAGGGGTTAGTTAGCCTCCTTGTTCAAATGCGCTGAGGTACTGTTTGGGAGATTATAGGAAACTTGTTTCTATCAGGTAGTGTATAAGGATTTTTTTAAACTAATCTGTAGGAGAACTGTGTCTCTTGTATTATGGCTTCAGTGTTTGACTTTAGGACTTCGTTTAGAAAGGAAATTCTTTTTTATTTCACCTATAAGGTGCCATGTAAATGGATTCAATGACCTTTGTTTTGCATCTTTTGTTCTGCCTTGAGTCTTGTAACCTTGTATTGCTCAGTAAAGTCAGCACTGCTTAAAAAGGTGGTGGTCTATACACTTTGCTGTACATATGATAGAAATGATAACTAAATACATTTTGTATCATTAACTAGTTCTGCTGCTTTTCTCTATCACTATTTAGAGTTGGGTTTTTTAATGAAGTTATAATTCTGAACTAATGTCTATAGCTGTTGCTGGCACTGATTTGGAATTGCAGCATATAAAATTTTAGTATGTATTAATTTTTTTTGAAAGGACAGAGCTTCAAGGCTATAAACCAGTCAATTCTGTGGTTCCCTGGACTTTCTAAGGAGATAGAAAAGATTACACATTGATGCTAAGATTATATGTACAGAGAAACTTTTCTATCTGTGCCTGCAGAATCTGCTCCAGGCTGTGGTGGGAGAAGTACTGAGCAGCCTGCTGAGTGTTTCTAGGATACTTCTTTAATAGCAACGGGAAGATGGAATAACATTTGTTTAGGGTCAGTACTTTTCCTAAGATATAAAATTAGTGTTTTCTTCCAGCACTAGGTTCAAAGTTGATTTTGACTCAGTGAAACAAGTCTGTAGAAGTTGAATGTCTGATAGAAATTTGACATGCAGCAGAAGCTCTGAGAGTTTTTTCTTCTGAGTGCCTGTAATATAGTCTTGTTCATGAGGTCCGTTAAGCAGGACAGCTGAAGACTAAGTACTGATTATAGTGGTAATGGTTAAACACTGGCTTTTTCCCTCTCCTGATGTTCTCAAAGATGCTCAGAATGAAGTTGTAAAAGGGATATGCTGTCTATTACTTACTCATTTCCTCCTTGTTTCTGCTTTGAGGAGTTGTTGGTACAAAAATAAGGATTGTTTTTGTTAATTTCTTAAGTGAGTTAATTTAGGTAATTTTGGTGGTCAGCTTGGACTTTTTATCCAAGTTTTTGGACTTTAATATAATAGTTCGATAACATAGAATATTTGATACTGATTAGGCTGAGTATTTAGTCTCCTATGCAGATAGCAATGCATTTTGCATCCTATACCAAGTACCTGTGTTCAAAAGTTGTGCTTAAAAGATTACATCCCTTTCAAAGCAGTAACTGTGACACATTTGCCCAGTCCTTGTGTACAGCAAGTCTTGTAGTCTGGTAGACTTTTATTTCAGGAAGCTTTGCTTATCAACCAGCTTAGTTTGGAAAGCAGGACAGCTGCAGATGAGTTTCAGTTGCAGCTGTAATTGGTCTGAAGATCAGCTGTACTTAGAAGAATGTCTTGACAATTGACAGTTTAGTCTTTCCTCATCCTCTTTTGTCCTCTTTCTTTCTTTCCCCATCCACTCCCTTTTTTTTTCTTGCCGGGGTATTGCTTCTGAAGTGGATTTCATTTCATCCCTCTAATTTACAAGAGGGGAACCGTGCATATAAGCAGACATACCTTCAGTCATATATCTGGTATCGATTTTTCAATCAAAATTTATTGGAAATGTAGAAGATTTTGTTGTGTCTTGGTCTAGTCCCTCTGGAAAAGAATTGGAATAGTTATGCAATCCAAGCAGTTCAGACCTCTGTCACACCTGCACTTGTTTTCTTTGTTCAGAGGTCCTCTTTGTGAAACAGTAAATTCGGTCTCTTGAGTACAGGCTGGAGCCTGTGCTTAAGGTGGGTTTTTTCCCCTTCATTTCAGTGGGAGCAGAAACAAGATGATTATTCCAGGAGTTTTCTATATCTGAAATTATTGAAGAGGTGAACGAAAAATTCTGTTTCTGAATGGTAATTACCAAGTTCCTCATCCATACTTCTTGTAATTTGGATTTATTTGTGCTTTTAACTGCAAGGTACCTTTTTTTGTGAGATCAGATGATCACGTGTTTCCTTCTTATGCGGTTTGTTGTTTTGGTGTTTCATTTTTTCCCCCACATGTGAGATTCTTGAAAATGAAATCTAGATGTTTTTCTGTTCCTTACCCAGATATTATGTAATTTCTACTATTGAAGAGCCTAGTTGTTCCTATAACAGTAATTAACATCACCTGACAACCAGTATTACCAGCTAGCTCAGAATTACATGCCAAACATTGACTTTATTCCAAAAAGAGAAAAAGCCAATAAAATTAACTAGATTTCTAGGAACAGACCTAGCAGCACTACTAATATTGTGAGGGAAGGGCCTGTTCACCCTGTTTTCCATTTAGTGATTATTAGTTTGGAGGCTGTGATCCACAGGACTCGCTTGTAAAAGTCAGTGTTTAGGGGTATATGTATACAGAACATCTCCTGGTGGCATTTAGTCTGTTTAGAGGAAACTTCAATTAGTCTATCCAAGAGAGAACTGTACTTTTGTATAGCAAATTTTTAGTTTCTGTCTTGAATTGTTGGTTGAAAACTTATTAACTGATTTACTAGAATTATTCTTACTCAACTTACTTATATTGCTGTAGGCCACCTGTCTTTATAGCCACCTCTTCTTAACTCCATTTGGCAGTGATAAAATATTCATACATCTTGTGTTATTTTCTTCTCTTTTGGCAGAAAATTATGTCCATTTTTCAAACAAATTGTTTGGTGAGCCTGCAAATTATTTTCCTCAAACCTCATGGTATGAGAGGATGAAGTGGGGTTTGCTGGACATTTCTATTGAAACCCAGTGGAGAGAATGAAAGGGATTTATTACTTTTCTTGTTTCATGTATCTTAAGAAGATTCTCAGGCCAAGTACTAAAATGTCAGAAAACTTTGCTGCACTGTATCAAAGTAGCATAATTTTTCACAGTGACTTAGACAAAGAGCAGAGTAGCTTTGCTAAAATACTTTTTCTGTAGAAGCACACATCAATTATTTTCAGGTATCATTCTTGAATGGAAAGATTAGTGGTGTGCTTCTCTGTTGTGCACTTTTTGAAATGCCAAAATTTTGACATAAATTCATGATTTCACTGCCCTGATTTACAAAACATAACCTGAGAAGCATTTTTAGGGATTCTTTTCAACAAGCTAGTTAATTTATGCCCATACAGAACAGATTAATCTTTTCGTCCAAATTTAATATTTGAAGAAAATTTGAGAAAAATTAAAGAGTCCAGTTGCTATTCATTTATAACAAATGAGATTTATATCTGCATGAGGATATCTTAAAATGTTGTCACTGATAAAAAGAGTTTATAATACTGTGGAAGGTATGATGTGTTTGTTTAACTAAGATAGAAATTTTAGTGTTCAGGTTGGCTTTCAAGGTCTTTCAAATGCTATATACATAAAAATTACACTGTTGATTTCAACAGGTTCCTAATATACATTTGAGTAGTTGATTGGTATCATTATCATATAGGTCTTATGTGGAAATTTGAAGAAAATGAATGAATTTATTATGACTTAAGATTTGCTCAAGTCTTATACCAGCAAGTTGGATCTTACAAATGTGTTTCATACATTATTTCATTATTAGCCATCATTAGTAAATATTTTCAAAATAATTGCTTGAAGTTTGTCAAAGATGGGTAAAGGCTATGCTGTTCTGTCATATTTCATTATTTTATGAAAAATCTTTGATTATTGTGATTCAGTTTTGTTCACTTATTTTAACAAAGCGGTGGCTACTGAATAACCATTGAATCAAATGTAAGTAACTGTAGATCAGAAAAGGTTATTGTAATAATTTTATAAAATGGGAAATTTTTTTCCCTCATATATTAGCAAGTGATATAGGAAAATAATGTGTTGAACATTAAATAAAGTGTAGTATGCTTGCACTTCAAAAATACCCGATGACTCAGGATAATCTGTCCTTTCATAAAATAGAAAGTCTAAATATATTTAACTTTTTTTTTCCCCTGTGAGTAGATTCAGCACCAGTAGTATATGTTGACCATGCAAAACGATGAAGCCTTTTCCTGGCATCCTTTGCCAAGATCTTTTGTAGTTGCTTCTATTGCAATCTTTTTTCCTTGTTGAATTTCTGTATTTTAGTAGGATTTTAGATCAGCAGATGCGTATTAAAACTGTGAAAATATTTAATTTTCTAATCACATGAATCTGTTGTTACCAGGCAGCATGGTATGTTCTTGTTTTTTTTCTTTCTGAACAGATTATTGTGCTCTTTCTATGCAGAAAAGATATTGAGGTGTTAGGGCATGCCCTTCTTATTTACAGCTCAGACACTGTTCCACTTTCTCTTAAGATTCTATCACTCTAAACCATCCTTTCACTTCAATGTCAAATTGTTTAAGGTCACTTTGGATACATCAAGGCAGCCTCTTCTGTCTGCTAGTATTAGTCCTGCATATATGCAATATCCCATTTCATAGGACTTCTCAAGTTCCAGTTAGTGCTTGTGTGAAACATGAAGGCAGAAATAAATGTATTTGTTGACATGTTTCAAGGGTAAATAATAGACCTTTTCTTGTGTGGAAAGGTACATATAATTGTATGCATTTGAGTGTATTTACAAAGATTGCATCTTCAGTTTGAAAGAAGGGCAGAATATGTTTATATTTGTGCAATCATTTCTTTTCTTTATACACTCTTCCACAATGATTGCTTGCTGTTCTACTTGCTTTTTATAGTAACCAATAATATTCTGTTCAGAACCAACCTCTGTCAATGCAAAGAGAGAAGAAATTTAAAAGCGGCCTCAGTTATGGAGGTTCTTACACTCCCTGGCATAAAGGCTGTACACTTTGTTTATGTATTTAGCTTTAAAATTGTGTTTTCCTTGTAACTCGGTGCTTCTTTGTGATGCACTTGAGTTTATGTTGTGGAGAGAGAAACAAGAAGTTATCTGTTAGTCTTCAGATGGCTTTTGCTGAAAGTGTCTCTGATCTCAGACTTGTAGAAACGTGTTTGAGCTGAGTTATGCCTGGATTTTCATAGCAGCTGCATGGCTGATGCTGTAATAGCTTCTCAATCTCTTGCCTCAGTCCTTCCCTGGCTAAAATGGTTTGTCTAAAATGCAGTGTTTTAGCTGAGCAGTTGTATCAAATCTAAGGACTTTAAATGTATCAAAATGTATCAATTGAAACTTAATTACAAGTGGTGAATGTGGGTTTGGGTACAGGCTCTTAACTTTGTTTGTTTGCTTTCTCTGAATTGCTTTGTGGGGTGAACCCTTACTGGATGATGAGCAGAACATAGATAAAACCTCTTGCTGATACCTCCCTGAAAAGAATGAAGATTTCTGGGGTGTTTGTTTTACTGCTGCTCCTTACAAAGCTAAAGTGAGTGTTCAGAGCACTTGCTCTGAAAAGCAATTGGGTTTTTACAACCTTATAATTTCAAAAACTCATGCAAAATTCCTTCATCCCGTTTGACTCACAAAACATTAAAGTCATGTAGGCATGTCCGTTTCTCTTAACATCTTCTCTTATGTCTGGGGTAATCCAAACTAATCTTCTGGATTTCAGCATGACTTGAATGGCTTTAATTTTGAAGAAAATATGTAAATATGTTCTTTAGCAAATATAATAAGCTGTGTTGTTTGTATTAGAAGTGATTCTACAGTAATACAAAGCTTCTATAACCTTCCCTAGCAATTTTCCTATCAATGTTTGCAGTAATTCTCTATATGATGTTCTTGCATGCCTTTGGTGTAATCAGGGAAAATGCAGATTTGTGACAGAAGTGGAATTAGTCTCAATTTAGTCCTGCAGGCCATTTACTGAGCCTGAAGTTAATTACTGCTTAAGGTCTGTGAAACAGCAAATTTATGCCTAAAACTGATCTTTATAATAAAGAGACTAGAAGTAATGAAAGAGAAATTGTGATTGGACAGTTGTTTGGCTTGAGTTATTGTGGGCATCTCTGCGCTGTAGTTTTCTGCTGTGTTCTGTTAATTCTGCTTCCTTTTCAGTTCCTTTAATTTTACATACCTGTTCCTCACACAGACTTCTTCCAGTTATGTTAATTTTTCATAGCAAAATAAAAGAACTCTGGAGACCTGGCTGTGCTCGTGAAAGGTGAACCAGTTATTACCTCAGCAGAACTGTTTTCTTTTAAAAACTTTAAGACTTACGCAGAACTGAATGATTTATACTTATCATAATAGAGTCTGAATGCTTTCTTGTGTGTTGAATTACACAAGTGGTAGTTTTTCTTATATAATTTTGGTTTGCAGTTGCTTCCAGAGGAAAAAACCTGTACGGAGTACTTTGGTACTTTTCGAGGGCAGAGGGTAGATTAGAGTTCACCATGGCATGCTCAAGCTTGTGTTTTGTTGGCATACTTGCTCAAAAAATACATGCAGTGCTGCTGAAAGAGCCTGTTTCACTTCCCCAGTGAGGGCACAGAAGTTCAGATCTGCTCACCAAAGGGTCTGGGGCCAGGGACCCTGGTTGTAGTGTTGGTTACCTCCTCAGTCCTCATAACTGACTGCCATGCTACCCGAAACCAGGTGGCAAGTAAGCTCTCCAGCGGGATTGTGTGTTAGGACCATTTCCTCCAGTGGAAGTGATCTTGTACAAGGCCATAAATCCATTAGGGTGTGGCAGCACGGGATTTTTTTTTTTCTGCTTCCTATCTTTAGAAAGTGAGCCAAGGCTGTCAAAAGTAGTGTAAGTTATATAGTGACAGAGGTGGTAAAATTAATTTGTCTTTGGCTATTTTTTTGTTTGAAGACTTTTTGAGGAGAACAAAGTTCCAAAAAGGATTTTTCATCTTGAATTATTTTATAAACTTTCTTGCAGTTTTCTACCTCAAATTTATTTTAGACAAGTAAATTAAATTTCTCCTTCCCTGTGGGGAAGGTGTAGAGGTTAGAGGAAATTGATCTTGATCTCTTCCTCTTGAGGGTGGTTTGTCTCCTGGGCCAAATCTGAAGTTCAGCAGCCCGAAGCTTGGGGATCAGCACTGCTTCACTCTGGTTCAAACTTTTCTAGTGATGAATTCACTTTTCTGCTTGTTATGTTATGCAAATTCTGTATTGCTATACAGAATTGTGCAAACACCCCAAAAATGTTTCCTGGTAGCTGTTTGCGTGTGTATATAGCTGCCAGCATACCATGCACTGGTATTTTACTTTCTGTAACTAGGAATTCTTTTCATAGCATTCCCCTTGTGATTCTCAGATGGACTGTCATACACTTTGTTGTAAGCAACACAAATCTGATTTTGTTTTGAATATGTCAGTCTTTCTGTCAGTTGCTGGCTCTAGCAGATGGGGGGACAGATTGTAAACAAAGTGTGAGAGAGCATGCTTTCTGTAGAGTATGTCAAAGAGTTACACTTGCAAACTAACTTCAGTTTGACTTGTATGGAACAATGAAACTAGAGCACTTCAAAAGTGCTGTCTTGGACCCTTTGGCTAGCAAATCTCAAGCCAGAATAAAAGGTAAAGATGAGCATTACTGGAATTACTTTCATTGCAGTTCTGAGGTGATTACTGTCAGGCATGGACAAAAGGTCTCAGTCTCTGTGTTTACTTTACATTGAATAGTAAAATGTATGAGGTAAGAAAAAAGCTTACACCTTCTAATCTTGGCCTTTTATTTTTCTGAAGGTGGTTGTGATTGTTTGTAGAGATTAATAGAATGTTTTTGTCAGGCAATACTCTCA
Source organism: Pyrgilauda ruficollis (assembly GCF_017590135.1). Taxonomy (NCBI): domain Eukaryota; kingdom Metazoa; phylum Chordata; class Aves; order Passeriformes; family Passeridae; genus Pyrgilauda; species Pyrgilauda ruficollis. The sequence continues at coordinate 28,177,026 of NW_024519206.1, read as the reverse complement.
AAACTGCAAGAATTACCCTTCATCTGGACAGTCTTCTATTTTCAGGCTTGCTCAAAACCACTTGGGATAAGAGAGGGGAAGAAGGAGGCAAGACTGTCAAGGGGATATTTATGAATCAGCCCTGATTTCCTAGTATCATGATGGAGAGATTTTCCATAAACAGTTTAGAGAAATTTATATATTAGCTATTCTAAAATTAACCTGTTGGGTAAACCTGCTTTTCTTGTTTGTGGCAAGAAAGTAAGTTGCATATCTAGAGGAAAATGGTTATGCTGTGTCTTGTTCTTCACTTGAACAGAGAATTCTGAAATCAAACTGTAGATAGTAAAAGTAGCAACAGTGCCAGGGAATTTGAACAAACAAATGACTAGGAGGTGGAAGAAGTCATTAATGTTCAGGAAATTAGTGTCTGATAGATATAAGAGGCTGAGTAAAAGTTCAATTGCTTCAATTCAGTATAAATGAAGTCTTTATGTTGTTGGTTGACATTGTGGGAAATTTACTTGGCATTGGATGAGGTAACAGATAAGAAATAAATGTACGCTGTGTATTTTCAAAAAGGGTTAATCCTGGGCAAAGAGTGTTACTTCTTTGCATAGAATGCAATGACTTTCTAAACAAGCTTGTAAATATAGCTTGTGAGTAGGCTTTCCATGCAGTTTGATGTGGAGATCCTGTGCCTTGTTCGTGGTGGCATGCAGGATCATTAAACCCAGTTTAAGGGTATGTCTTGTCTATGAAGTGTTTTATAAAATTAATTACAAGGAAGTTAACTGAATATTTGGCGACAATTTTCTTCTTGAGCTTTACTACTTAGGAGCAAATCTGTTTATAATGACTGTAATGCATCATGTATTTGTAGTTTATAAGTCTCCACGTATTTATTTGTGCTGATGTCTTGCCATTTTATTGTGCTGGACGTTGTGAAGGGAAAGATAAGTCAAGTCTCTGCAATATATTAATTTCCTAGTTCATGGTGTGCTGTCGAGGAAACCTGTCTGGTGATTAAAGCTGGGTCCACTTGTGTTGAGGGATAAAGTACTGGAATGGTCTGCCAGGGGAGGTGGTGGAGTCACCATTCCTGGATGTGTTTAAAAAAAAATTGGATGTGGCACTCAGTGCCATGGTTTAGTTGAGGTGTTAGGGTTGGACTCAATGATCTTGAAGGTCTCTTCCAGCCTAGTGACTCTGTGAAAACACAAAGCCAAATTAAACATTCTGGATTGGTTAATACAATGTTTTCTAACAAGGATGTGACTCAAAAATCTGTCCCTGGACTTTCAGTGGAAGAGTGAATGTTCAGTAGCTTCATTCCTTTTGGCTGATTGTTGTTTGTGTGAGTCATTACGGTGATTTTTATTGTCAGATCTGAGTTTTCATCGAGTTCAATTTAGGTGATACCTAGCTAGTTTATTTTTCTTGCTTGTGGAATGCAGCTTCTTTAAGGATGCCTTCTTATTTGAAGTGTTTGGGACAATGTGACTTCCACTTACCACTTTGGAAGAATTCTGAAAATTTGAGTTTTTTAGATCAGAAAACAAAATGTGTTCTTGAAATGTTACATTAACAGTTACAGCAAGTCTTCCAGGCTGTAGTAGTATAAGAGGAAAAAGTATTGCTGCTAGTTGCTAGGGTCATCTGCTGCCTCTCTGATACCTGGCTTAAAGATGTAAAGAGCAGACTTCCTATCCTGGGATAATTCTGAGACTTTTTAGGTAGACAGCAGTGAAGTTGCAACAAGAGCTCTAAAGGTAATCAAGAGACTTCAGGGACTTGGGATGACTGATTAAGACATCAGAAGCTGAAAGAGAAACCTTTCTCTTTCCAGTTCCAAGGAATGATGAAGGAATAAACAGGAAGAGCTGGCAGATCAATACTTGGCTCTGAGCAGTGTCAGATTTTTATTTTTTTTAATTATTATTAGTGCTATGTTTATATAACATCAGGCCTGCTGGTGACAGACATGGTACACCTGTCTCAAAAAGGGAAAAGTATCTTTGCAGATGCTAGAGTTACCAGGTCTTCTGGAGAGAGCTTTAAATGAGATTGGAAAAGGAGAAGGGATAAAACCAGGGGACAGCATGCCAATGTTTGAGGGATGGTGCGCTAGTGAGGTCCTTCAGTCTGATATCTCAGTGGAGGTAGGCGATGGAGATCCATGTGGTGGCAGAGAAAAAAGTGTCACTGTGTTACAAACCATGGAATTGCCTGGTCACATAGGAATTAGGGCTTCTAGCCAAAAAAAAGGTGGTGGGATCAACAGCCCAACCAAGTGCACTTGTATGAACGCATGCAGCAAGGTAGCAAGCAGGCTGCCAGTCACAAGCGTTCTTCCGAGGGCTCAGTGCTGGAGCCAGTTCTGTTCAGCAGTGACTGAGACAAGGGGATCACGTGCACCCTCAATGATTTGGCAGAGAACGCTGAGTTGGTTGAGGGTGCTGATCTGCTGGAGTGTGGGTAGGCTCTGCAGAGGGCTCCAAAGAGGCAGGACCAGTGAGCTGAGGCCCAGGGTAAGAGGTTCAGCAAGGGCAAGTGCTGAATCCTGCACTTCAACCACAACAGCCCCAGGCAATGCTGCAGGCTAGGGGAAGAGTGGCTGGAAAGCTGCCCCATGGAAAAGGACCTGGGGGTACTGTTTGACAGCTGTCCGAACATGAGCCAGTGTGTGCCCAAGTGGCCAAGAAGGCCAACGGCTTCCTGGCCTGTATCAGCAATAGTGTGGCCAGCAGGACCAGGGCAGTGATGGTCCTGCTATAATTAGCACCTCAAATCCTGTGTCCAGTTCTGGGATTCTCACAACAGGAAAGACATTGAGGGGCTGGAGTGTGTCCAGAGAAGGGTAGCAGAGCTGGGGAAGGGCATGGAGTACAAGGCTGATGAGGAGGGGCTGAGAGAGCTGGGAGTGTTTAGCCTGGGGAAGAGGAGGCTCAGGGGGGACCTCATTGCTCTCTACAACTACCTAAGAGGAGTCTGTAGCAAGGTGAGGGTCATCAACTTCTCCCATGTAATAAGCAACAGGACAAGAGGAATGGCCCTAAGTTGCATCAGGGGAGATGTAGGTTGGATATTAGGAAAACTTTCTTTACTGTAAGTGTTGTCCTGCATTGGAATGATGTGCCCAGGTAGGTGGTAGAATCAATGTCTCTGGAGGTATTTAAAAGACCCTTAGATAGGGTGGCTGGGGAGATGGTTTAGTAGTGGACTTGGTGGTGCTATATTAATGGTTATACTCATCTTAGAAGTCTTTTCTGATCCAAACAATTCTATGACTCTGTGATTCTACACTAAAATTTTGGGACTAACTTGTAGCCTAAAATTGGGTTTTAGTGAATCTCATCTTATGGTCTGCATTTAAATGTGTGTGTGTCTCACCATTACTGCTTTCCAGGTTCGTCCTGTGTGCCAGTTTTAAGTGGCCAAATCTTTTATAAAGGATGGTGTTTCAAAGAATGCAAAAGTATTCTCTTGTGTTTTCAACTACTGAATGTTGCTTGAGGCTAGTACTGAAATTTCTTCCAGTTCAAACAAAAGCTTATGTATTTGTAGAAAACCAATATAATAGGTCAAATCAATTCCATTTAAATAATCTTATCAGCAAATTCCACTGCTTTGTTTTCTTGGTGGTCTTGTTAATCAAGCGTCAAATAAATTTAATGTTGGGGTCAGTACTTGCAGTGCTCTCAGTCTGGCACAATTTTGCTGCAGATAATTCTGCTGAAAATTACTTAATTTTCTTAGTTGTGATTTGATTTGATGTGGGCTAGTGCATCTTGTAATGCATTATGTTTAAATCATTCACAGTTGTATAAATAATAGCTTATTGAAATTAGCATTTTTAATTGTATTTTTAATGTCTTATGGTGGCAAATGTATTCCTTAACTTTCCTGTCAGTCATGTTTATAACTACTGTACCAGTGTACACCAGTCTAATCAAGCACGGGGAGCTGGAGTACCTCCTTCTAAATCGAAAAAGGGCCAGACACCTGGAGGTGCTCAGTTTGTTGGCTTGGAATTGTACAAACGGCTAAAAGAATTTCTGAAGAACTACTTGACTAATCTCCTTAAGGTAAGATGGGGTATGAGATCAATCTGCACTTGCAGTAACATAAACTGTGGTGAGAAGAAAAGCTGTATCAATAAGCCTAGAGGTGTATGCAGCCACTGGAAGTAAACTGAATGATCTGAAAAGGTGCTTTTGTCTCCATAGCCATTAGAATGTTTTGTTGGCTTTACCACAGACATAGATCAGTCCCTAAGCTTGTACCTGTGAGCTGCTTTTCCTCTTCAAGCCGAAACAGCATTCCTGTGTTTTATAGAAGTAATGTTGCATGACATCTTAAGCTGTCCTGTATTTGAGCAAGAATAGCTAGACTTTCCAAGCAATTAACCAGCATATTAGGAATGCTGAAAAAATGCATGCTTGTCATGTTGAAAATGCCTGATGGTAACCTTTATTTTTGTTTAATTAACTACTAATAGAGCCGGATGTTGTCTTGCATCCAGAGGGATAGGGATGTCTTCTGGAACTTTATCTGTGCTGTACATTTTTTTCCAGCCTTTTCATTTCAAAATCTCATACTGGCTTTGTGCTTTACTAACGTAGAACTAAATGCATTAGCAGTATGTTTCCTGTAAGTACATTGCATGGTGTAGGTTCATTGCACAGTCAGTTTGTATTCCCTGATACGTCTTGGTTTTACCTTAAAATTGCGCAACAGTACTGGCAAGCTTGTAATTTCAGGATGGTGAAGATTTGATGGATGAGAGTGTGCTGAAATTCTACACCCAACAGTGGGAAGATTATAGGTTTTCAAGCAAAGTATTGAATGGGATATGTGCCTACCTCAATCGACATTGGGTTCGTCGTGAGTGCGATGAAGGTCGTAAAGGAATATATGAAATTTATTCAGTAAGTAGCTTTTTGAAGTGAGTGATTTGTCCGTTCCATCTGCCACGTTTGCATTATCATTCTATAGATCACTCCTTGAATCTTGTAGGAGGTTCATAGACGTTTTGTAGAAATGGACAAAGTGGCATTCTCCCTCCTTACCCTACTCCTACCTCAGTATATTTGTAAAAATTCCAAGGTCTGTGAGATGTTTAATGCGCCTTGCATGTATTGGGACTTCAGCAGTAGACTATTGAGGGTTGTCTGAATATTTGCTGCTTAGTGTTATCTCTGTGCCTCAGTGTGGTCTTGTCATCCCACTTACAATTCAGCCAAGCATTTCATACACCAAATAAAGCAGTAAATAATATTTTTTTCTAATTTCAATACATTTCTACAAATTTTTTAGCATCCAAGCTGCTAAGATTCAGACAACATTGGTTTGTAGTGTAAGTTATTTTGGTGCAGTTCTGAAAGATTGGTATGTGATCTTGATAATTTTTTTGTAACGTGAAGTAATATAAATAAGAAATTAACAGTACTTCTGTATCCCAGATAACTAAAAGGGTTTTTTTTTTTTTTAATAAAACATAATTATTATCCTTACTGGTGAAGCATTAGGATAGTGCTGTGCTGTTTTTCTGCTTCACTAGAGTAATTCTGCATATGGTAGAAAAACAGTTGGTATCCTTAGTTCCCTTTCTCTTGACTTTAGTAGCCTAATGCCAGGGGTCTATGTCAGCTTGGAAACTGCCAACAAAAAAAGCTGTGTGTTTTCAAAGTCACGCCAAGTGGGTTTTGTTAGTTTCCAGAGATGGCAGTGGATCCCCTGGTAGAAAAAGGAACAACTTAGTAATGGTAGTGGTAAACCCGGTTGTAATTTTAATGTGAAACAATCTCATTGCTTGAGAAATGTGTGTGCCAAAATATAGTTTTAAAAGTTCTCATTAGTTTGCATGCTACATCAGCTGTCCTTAAAGGGAGTTACCCTACATGTATTTCTGTATATGTAAATACTTTCTTTATTCCATCTTTCTTCTCCCTTCTTTTACGTCTAGCTTGCCTTGGTGACCTGGAGAGACTGCTTATTCAGGCCATTAAATAAGCAGGTATATATATATATATATGTTTTAATATACTACAACTATAGTGTTATTTTATAGGGTTAATTTCATATATTGTAAGTAACTACTTCAAGGAGCCTGGGAGGCATGGGGACATGCACAGACCTGGAAAATAAAATGGAGCCTTCTGCTTCTCCTTTGTGACACTTAAAGAAAGATCTGTATTTGAAAGAGTAAGCCTTTGTGTGTGTGATTGAACCTTGATACCAAGACTGTTCTGTTATCTCTCTGCTGAGAGGACCCCTGGCTTTTTTTTCTAAAAGCTAAGGGGACTTGAAGTAGCAATTTCAGTGGTTACTAAGCTAGGCAGGAGTACAGGCTGATGGCAGTCATGTCTTAAGGTTTGGGAGTCAAGATTGGATGAGAACAGATAGGAACAGGCCCAAATTTTGGTCTCTCCTAATGTTACTGTAAGTTGTTACATTTACACTGATGCCTGGGAGACTTGGGTCAAAGCCAGATGTTTAAAATGAGTGAATCAGCACAATATAAAACAAGGCATTCCATCACAATTTTTAGGTACATCTGTAGATTGATTTCACTTCTTACCAGTACTTCATGACGAAGTAGTTGCAGCAGATTATTTGTCCAAAGAATAGATGGTTAGCTCAGGTCTTGCTACAGTGTGTTGTATTTCAGGTATAAAAAAAGAGAAGTTTGGCTTTGAATGTGGTTTTTTTTTTTTTTTAATTAAAGAAAAGAAAAATACTAAGCCCTTGAATACCCATATACACCTTACCACTAATCAGACTGTAATTATGTTGTATGACTTAAAGGAGTATCATTCTCTGTATGGACTTTATATGTTCAAATCTCCTTAAATGTTGTTCTCAAGGTGCCTGACTTTTCTTGAATATGGAAATACACTCATAATTAAGTATGGTGCTTGATCTACCAGCTGCTTTCTCTGTGCTTGACTTAACTTTTAATCCCTGTTTTCTAAGGTAACAAATGCAGTGTTGAAATTGATTGAAAAGGAAAGAAATGGTGAAACTATCAATACAAGGCTGATCAGTGGAGTTGTACAATCCTATGGTAAATGTGATTTCTTTAAGATTCTGTTACTTTCTTAAAAATAAATAAATTTATATACCCTATCAGAGCCCAGAAGTAGCATCCCACCTCCTCATATGTCCAGTAAAGATTTTTTTTACAGTAATGTAAATGCAGTATTAACTTCACATTTTATTGATATTTTATACAATAACAGATGATTATACTGTATTTGTGAAACTTGAGAGTGCAACTGATAGACAAGAGTGTTCATCATTTACAAATCAGTTATTAAGGAGCTAAATCTGGAAGCGGGGAAGGATGGTAGTTTGCATAGCAGAGTGGGGTTGCTTTTCCCTTTTGTATAATATTGAGAGCATTGCCATCCAAATTACTGACTAGTTTCATTAATAAAAGCAAAAGCATATAATCTGGAACTCCTAAGAGGAAGAAATGAAAGGAGAATTTGAACTAGCATTTGAGATACTGAAGTTTTTGTAATCCTACTTTTAAGAAATGTATCTAAAAGTGTAGTTGACATTAATAATGTCTTGTGCTGATATTTTTAAAATGCAAAATCAATGTATTTTATTTTTAAAGTGGTGCTGATGCAGTCCCAATTGATTGCTTTCATTTAAGTTAGAAGGAGTGTCCTTGTTTATTTGCAGGAGACGACTTCATAAAAACCAGTTTTTTTATTTCTTGGTCTTTTTTGTTTGGTTGTGTTTTTTTTCCTTTAGTGGAGCTGGGGCTGAATGAAGATGATGCATTTGCAAAAGGACCTACACTAACTGTCTATAAAGAATCCTTTGAATCTCAGTTTCTTGCTGACACAGAGAGATTTTATACACGAGAAAGTACTGAATTCTTGCAACAGAACCCAGTCACAGAGTACATGAAGAAGGTAAATTACTTAATCTGCTTTGTGATTCTTGTTTTTCTGGATACTGTTTTTTTAGAGACAAAGGAATATAAATTCTAGGCTTTTATTATCAGTTTCTTAAAATGATGATTATTTTACAGAAGCAGATCGCTGGTTTTCCCTGTAGTGATTTGCTTCTGTGTTTGTCTGGTCTAAAGTTTGTCTCCTTACCACATTTCAGTGAGTACAGTGAAAGTATGGAACTTTCTGAACAGTCAAAACAGAAGATTAAGTTAAAATAAATTCAGATTTTTTTAGACTTCAAGACACCAAAACAATAATTCTGCTGTAATACCACAAGTTTACCATTCCTGTACAAGGAATGGTGTGTTGACACATTTATTGAAGTATCTTCCTGAGCATGCTGGCTAAGGAAATACATCACTAATTAGCTCTAATTCTCTTAGAATATTTCAGTGTCATGAACCCCTACAAAGTACTTCTCATCAACAAAGGCCAGGTTTAAATTCTTAACTTGTCTCTAGTTTTGGGGATCCCAGACAGGGCAACTAAGGGCAAGCAGGATAAACATTGGCTATTTCTGGCCTGGTTATTAGGTCAGTCTTACTGACCCGGTAGTAGATAGGTCATCTTCCACCTTGGACAAGTGCTGCTTCATATATTCTATTCTCAGTACTTTTCTTCACTTTCTGAATTGCTGCTTGTTTATTCCCTTTCAGCTTAGTTAAAAAATAAGAGAACTTTTCAAGTATGTAATGTGCAGACACACATCCCTCCCTGCTGTATTCTTTGTGTAATGCTTTTTACCTCAGAACATATCCTTTCTTAACTTTGGGCATTAAAGTCAATGAATTACCCAGAAAGAAAATAAGAAGATTGGAGGGGAAGTCCTAGAAATAACACAGTAAAAGGAATTGTGTCTTTTGTAGTTTCCCAGTAATTACCAGACCAACCTATGTTTACTTTTCTCTTGTTGAATTAGTTATTTTTTGCTATTTCCCTTTCAAGTTCTTGTTTTAACTTTCATCCTCATGTATGTATAAAGAGAAAGTAAGGAAATTTCAGTCATTCAGAACCTGAATGACTGGCTCATCCAGACTTCCTTGGTACAGGAAAGTAAGAAGCTGTCTGAAGGTCATTGCTATTTCAAGAACTAGAGATTACAAGCAAGCAGAAATAACTGGTTAGTACCCAAACAATCCTCAAGGCTTCAGAAATCCACAAAACAGGAACTTGCTTTGCTTGAAGCTGATGTTGAGGATGAAAGCACATACAAAGTTAGCAGACAGCAGGGGAAATGTTCAGCAGGAAAGTGTGTAGCCTTATGTATCTGCTCAAATTAATATATTAGAAATGTATACGAGCCATTTGGGCTCTCTTGGCATCTCCTTACACACAGTGGCTGTAAGATCTTACAAGTAATCTGATGGAAGCATGAATTGTGAGGGGAGTAATCTGCTGTTAGTACACTTACTTGACATTCTTACTAGAGCACTGTACTTTGAGTTCTGTCTGGCAATAAATAGCATTGCAAAATAAAAAGAAACCTTGGAGTACCCTAGGGCACACCCACATAACATGACTGTTACCATGTTACAGTAGAATTTTGGTAGTGTCTTGTAGAACAGTCAATGAAATCTTAACTAGAGCTAGGATTTGTGTATGTAGTTATATAGGCAGACTTACTGAGTTTAGAAGGATTGTGAATTTTTCTTCTCAGAGCAGAACTCATGAGTAAAGCTGGCATAGCCTGATGTGCTGTAGGGAAAAAGGTCAGTATTTCTTAAGGCTGTTCCTTGAAATATAGTCTTACACTGAACTTTTCATCTTTATGGTTGAAACAAGTGAAGATACTATTGTGTGAACTAGTTAGTTTTCCCTTGTTTCTGAAATATGACTTTAAAAGGAAAATGGAGTTGTAAGAACACCAAATAAAACAGAGAGTATAAGGAAATGTGAAGTTAGAGTAAATATTTCTTTTCATAGAAGAGCTCACAATGAGAGTTGACTGTTAACATTAAAAGTGAAAGTCTAAGGATATTTTAAGAAGCAGCATCAGAAGTGGCAGAATTTCCTGAACTACAGAAATACAGAATTGATTAAATACAGGCTAAGTAGTTCCAATGTTCATAAGGAAGATTTGCTGTCAGTAAGGAAGTTGTTTGTTATTCCTTACTGGTAAGAAACTGGCAAGTATGCTGGAGCTGGAGCTTGTATCCCATCTCAAGTTGCTGATTTAATTTCCTATATTTTGATCAGTACTGGTTTAGCTCTAGGAGACAGTAATCCAGGAGCATTTCACAAGACCGAAGTGTAAAATCATTGCAGGATGAGTGAAGCTACCAGTGACTTAGATGATATAAAGCTATGTGTGGTGCAGTGCACTTGCAGTGTAGCTGTTCCTTTTTTATTGTCCGGAATACAATCTTTCATGCTTACTTGTTACTCTGGCATACTAGGACAATGAATTAACCTAATTCCATTTTCTTGATGATGTTGTTAATTTAAATAATTCAGGCTAATAAGAGGACATCAGCACATTATTAGGGATAAGGGGCGTAAGTTACAAATGGTTTGTAATGCGAATCCTTAACACTTTTGCAAACGAAATAGAGGTAATTGTTATGTAAACAATTTCAGTTTTACATTTCAGCATAAGTTCTATTCCTTGAGTGACATTTAGAATTTTAGTTTGCCAGGAAGATGCGCATATGTAGCATTTCATATGCCAAATTAAATGCTAGTATAATTTAAATGACTGTAGTTTATTGGGAAGCTTTTCTGTGTAAAAATGTAGATGAGGCTATTCAAATAAATTTGTCATGGGCATAGTGTTAAGTTGTAGTTTCCTGCCTTTTAGTTTTGTGGAGCCATGAAATACATTCATGTTTGTCTTAAACAAAACTACCTCTGTGGAGAGCTTGCTGATCCTAAAACTGCCAGCATCTCATGTCAAAGGCTTTCTCTTTTTCTGACAGCAGATTTCCATCTGTAAACTCCTTATTCACAAGCAACAGGAAAACAGTTTTGCTGTGATTCTCCCCCACCATTTAAACAGCACATTGTATTTTCATCAACATAAACATCAATTCCAAACGTATATTATGATTCCTGGAAAAATAACTGCTAAAGTAGGTGGCTCACAATACCAGACTAGAAAGAAATTTGCTTCTTGTTGTTGTTTTCTAGAAGAATTGACTTAACAGTCACCTGTTTTCTGCTGTTGGATTTGTGTTCTGCCTTCCCTGCGGGTTTCATGTTTATCTCTGTGTTTCTGTAGGCTGAAGCTCGCCTTCTTGAGGAGCAGCGTAGAGTTCAGGTATATCTCCATGAGAGCACACAGGATGAGTTAGCACGAAAGTGTGAGCAAGTACTTATCGAAAAACATCTGGAGATCTTTCATACAGAGTTTCAGAATTTGTTGGATGCTGACAAAAATGAAGGTAAGGAGTTTCAAACACTGGCTTTAGGCTTAGAGCTCTCCTCCCTGATGAATTGTGAATAATGTAAAATCTGGTGCTAGCTAAATGTCTTTTGTTCAGGAATTAGATTAAGGGAGAAGATAGTCACTAAACTGATGGACAAGCAGGTTTTAATGAAATTGGGATGGCTGATGATACTGCTTCAAGGACCCTACCCCAATCCCAGATATTAAGGCAGAACAGCACTAGTTTGATTTCTCTTAACATGGTTGGAAGAGTTTCAAGAGCACTTGAGCCATTTTTCCAGCAGGAGCTGAAGCTTGTGTGGGAGAGATGGGAGGTGAAAAACAGACCGGTATTCTTTCCAGCTCTTTCAGTTTAATCTATGGATCTTCCTGAATCAGCACTGAGAATTTTAAAATCCAGAGTGTTTAGAAGTATGTATCAGAAATGTTAAAAGAGGAATAGATGCAAATAAGTAGCTTTTAAAATAGAATATATAAAATACTTAATATTGCATATAGATCACAAGGAAAGGGTGGAAATTATTAATTGATGAGTTAATTTTGGCTGTGAAAATGATTAAGTGTTGCTAATAGATCAAATTTATGTTGTCATAGAGAATGCATAGAGTAAAGACTTCTTCAACACTTCCTCTGAAATATCAGTTTAGGTATCCTTAAGGAATTGTCAATTGTATTGGTTTGTATGAGTTTCTTCAGGAGTTTATAGACAGCACAAAATAACAGCCAGAACTAATTCCTGTGGATCATGCAGATGATAAGGATGAATCATTATTCTGATTTCCAGTTGGGGAACTAATTAAATCTGTATTTCAAGTCTGAATATGGCTATATAGCTGAAATACTGCTCTTATGAAAAGGGGCAGAATGAAAGAGATGCTGTGGTTAAGTTACTAATGATAAAATTGTTCATTTGAGAGTTTTAAATTGTATACTGGTATTAAAATAGCAACTGCGAATTATTACTATCTATAGTAGTGTTGATAATGAAGACGCTTTGAAATCAAATAGGGCAATTGAGCATGATTAGTAGGTCAGAAGTTAGCTGATTCAAATGTAAATAATATGTACTAGTATTTGAGTCAGATGTTGTTTGTGTTTGTAAATATTTACTCTGTAATTGGAAGAGATTTTAATGGGTGTTGGTTTGTGAAATGACTTCATAAATGACTAAAGGACTTCTGACAATTGAAATAGAAATAGAGCAAAAAAGAAAGTTTTTCTGGACTCGGGACCTTCACAGACTTTTATGTTTTCCTCCTACTTTATCAAGGTCATTGGTTATGTGACCCTTAGTACAATCACTTACCATAGTGATGCAATTCTATAAGTTTGTCAGGGTAAAAAACAAAAGAAGTATCTTGTGTCTTGGGCACTGTCTAGTTGTGTCTTTGGGTTTACTTTCTTGTGGATTATTTCTAAGATTAACTAGACTTTCTTTAAAATGCTTGATTTTTTTCTTATTTTTCAAAATATTTTCTCTTCTGTTATCAGGCTTCACTTACGGCAATTGTAGCAGTTCCCTTGCCCTTTTTAAGATTCATGAAGTTTCAAGATTAGAAAATTTATTTTCAGTGACAGTCTGATAACTCACTCTTTAATCACCGTAATCAGTTCATTCTCCAATTTGTGATATACTAGCATAGCCTTTGGTAGACTATCCTAAACTTACAATAAAAGGTTGCTCTTCATTAAAATATTTATTGCTTTGCTCTTGAAAATACACTGGTTTTGAGGTCCTTCCATGCAAACTGTGTTTGAGAATATCATATTACAGGCCACTCCAGTTGGTGTTCTGTAACTTTTTAATCCATTGTGCAACTAATGCATAAACTGGTTATAAAGGTTGTGGGACACGTTCGTCATGTGTTACATACTTCCATCAGTGTAATACCTGTAGGAAACAATTGGGTTTATTGGGAGAAGGCTGTAATGATGTAGGCAGAGTCACCATGCAAATCTTCCATGAGACTTTGTAGCATCTCTTCCTTATTTCACCTAACACAGACATCCTGGTAGACCAATCTGTTGAACCCTTGGTTGTGGGTAGATTATAGCAGCAGCTTGTTGTATCTATGCATGGCTTATTTTCCTATCTTTTTATCTAAAGTTCTGTAAGGTATCGTTATGTTCTTATAAAAGTTAACATCAGGTTGCAATTGTGGTTTTTCACAGAAAAAAAAATGTTTTGTTTTCAAATCTGCAAGTTTAAGCTGGACAAAGTTTTCAGGAAAGGAAAGTGTTATACAGAAACCTAAGTGAACTGAAATGTCACACCTTCAGTATTAGAAGGCATCAAACTCTGTGTTGTATTTCAGAGTTAGGTAGAGTACCAGCTCATTGATTGCTCTTATTTTGTTTAATCTGATAATCATCTGGTTGTAATAAATTGCTCACAAGCCCTTCAGGGTTGAAGTCCTTGCACTTCAGAAGAGCTAGATGTAGCTCTTCTGTACATGTGTTCCACAAGGTGAAATATCCTCCTTAGTTTACAGTAAATAATCTGATTGTTTACTATTTCACTGGAGTGCCTGTTCAGTGAGGGCAAGATAGCAAGAGGTGACTGGCAGGTTTGTGAACGTGGTTTATGGCCAATTCAGTGTTTGCTTTTTTTTTTTTTTTTGTTAGAGTTCTGCTCTCAGAAAATACAACACATCTATCCTGTTGAAACTAAATAATAAAAACCAAAACTCTCTTCAGTATTAGACTTTCCAAAATTGCTAATTGATTTGGAAAGTCTTGGCTGAAAACTGGTGAGATTTTAATAGGAAGCCTTAATATGCTTCACGTGTGACATGACATGCAGTTTTACCTTTATTAGTTCTATCGTAATGCTTTTCAGAACCTCTTTTTTTCTTTTAGATGCAACTATTACTACTGGTAATCAGTCACTTAAAGTTGTTTTTTTTAAAGAGATGTCTTTTACTAACAGTGCTTTATTGAAGGAAATTTGATGTATAATGTTTCAATTTATCTGTTAAGGTCGTATCAACATACAACATTTTGCCTTGAATTTCCAACTGTTACTACTGATGCTGTCCAAAGTAAAAGTGTTGATATGCAAAGGGATACAAGTAATGTTAGATGTCTGAGAACTGACCTGTTCAGGATAAGATTTAAAGGACAGTGGTCAGCTGGAAAATGTACTTGTAGCACAGCCAGCAGTAACATTAATAAGAACCTCAAATTCATGGCAGCACCTCAAAATGTTACTTAAATAAGAGAGGTTTAACACCATTTTTAAATCATTGCTTTAAACCTGTGAATACTAAAAATCAGATGTAAATTTTCTGCCATTCAAATGATGGGTTTTTACTCTTGAGATTTGTTACATTGTGAAGGTAAAAAAATAGATCCTAATGTAACATATTGTTTTCTCTTTAACTAGTGTTAGCTTTCCAGGTGACTGCAAAGGTTTGTTGTATTGGATTAATCGTTTACTGTTGTTTTTTCTGGCTTTTTACAGGAGCAGTTGCATATGTGTTTTTGTTGACAATGGATGTTTAGCTCCTATAGACAATTAGTAAATGAGAATTTGAAGTAAGAGCCAGTACAGATGGGAAATGCTAGCTTTCCTTTTTTTTTTCTCTTCTACAGACTTGGGTCGCATGTATAACCTTGTATCTCGAATCCAGGATGGCCTCGGAGAGCTGAAAAAACTTTTGGAAACGCACATTCATAATCAGGGTCTAGCTGCAATTGAGAAATGTGGAGAAGCTGCACTAAATGCAAGTATCCCATCAAAACGAGTCTGTGTGTGCTGCCACTTTTACATTAGAGGATAGTGGATGCTTCCTGATAAAACTTCCAGTTTGTTTGTTTTCCCTCTCACTAATTTGTAAGGACTTGGTGATTCACAAATGTTAGTAGAAGGTTTAAAGCAAAATTTACATTGCTCTGTTTCTACTCCTTAAATTTTGGGGCTCTTTTGGGTAGTTTTTTATTTTCATTTGGTTTGGGCGGGTTGTGGGGGTTTTTGTTTTGGTTTGGTTTTGAGGGGGGAGGGTGAATCTCCTTCTGAGATTTTGCTGTCAGGATGTGATGCTGCTTGGAAAGCTGACAGTGCACATACAACACCCAGCATTTACAATACAAGTACACCTGAAAGTCCACTGTTTCAAGAAGCATTATCTCCAGTCAACTGTATTTTATTTCATCATCTTAAGGAATTCTGAGTTGGATGGGATTATCTAGAGAAAGTTTCTCTTGGTTTGAGCTTTTGATAATATCTTTATTCTCTTTGGAAAAGCATGAGAAATAGGAGAAGAAGGAACTGAAATGGTTGGAAAGGTCACAATATAGGGAGGAGAACAGGTCTTTGTAAAGGCTGCTTTTTCAATTTTTATCCCATAATAGTAATTTCAAACTTAGTTTTGTATTGATTAGAGTTGCATCTTGGCAACATTAAGTTTTTAAAACCCGTTGCCAACCTTCTTCTCTATAGACAATATGATGTTTTCCAGGGGAAAAGAAAGAATGAAACACTGCACAAAGCAAGATCAGGATAGATTATAGGTTATGGTAAATTTTATTTAAAGTGGAATTCAAGAAGCACTTGGAAAATGCTCTCAGGTATTGTCACTGATAATACCATCATTAGTGTGATTCTCAGGGTGGTCCTGTGGAGAGTCAGGGGTTGGACTTTGATGATCCTTGTGGGTCCCTTCCAACTCAGGATACACTATGATTCTATTAACTTTGATTTTTGACAAAGTTTATTTTAACTTGTTGCTTTCCTGAGAAGTTCTTGAAATAGCTTCATACTAAAGCAGTAATCTATATTGAAGGGTGTTGTGTCTGTTGTTCATTTCTATAGTTCTAAGTGCATAGCTTTTTAGTAGTGTTGATCTTTTATGAATCTTAAAGTAACCATGAAGCAAGTTCAGGAATCTTCAGTTTCACTTGTAGACATCTCCATGAATTTTGAAATCAGATGTGCTTGATACCGCGCACATCCCCTAGTGGTCATCACTCTTGAGGTTTTTTCCTGCTTAGGCCTTGAAGAATTAGGCCACCAAAAAAAAAAAATGGAAGCTCTTTCTCCAGGAATTATTTCATCTTTCAGAGAGGGGGGGTCCAAGATTTGTATGTATTAGTTGACTCCGTTTACATCCATTTACAAAACTCTTCCTGCCTCTGAACTCCTTCTTGTTTCCACATCTTTCTCTTTTGTTCCTTATTCCACACATTTGTTCTTCATTTTCATAGCAGCATCTCTGGCTGTTCCTTGGGAACCATCTTGCCTTTTCTTGCAATATCCCACACACAACTGTACTGCTATTCATCATTGCATTGTTAGTCCTCTGTCACACTTAGGACCGATCTTTCCTAACTTCATTTACCCATACTGTGTCTAAACAGATAATCAAGTAAACAAATCTTCTCACTTTCTCTGTAGTCAGTGCAGAGTAATAGTCATACCAGCCTGACTCATTTCACTTATTTTATACATTAATGCAGAAGGAGTTGTGCTCTAGTCTCTGTTAACTGTATTAACAAAACTGCTTTTCAGTCAAATTGGCTGCTTTTTGTGCCTTTTGTTTGTTGTTTTTTTAGCCCTTGTAATCAGTACTTTTCTGAATGTCCTTCAAATCCATTTGCATTCCTTATCTCAGAAGTCCTCAATAATCTCAGTTCTTTGTCTCAAGCATGGCATTAGATTGGTCGTCCATGGTAGGCTGTGTCTGTCTTCAGTGGCAACAGGAAATGTTTTTCAGGATCCTGATAAAACCCTGCCCATATTCCACCACTTCTAGCCAACAAGACCTTCTGATCTCCAAACTGAGGATTTCCAGCCTTTTTTAGTCTGTTGTATAGTAGTTGTCTTGTGTGCCTGATGATTTACTTGCCCATCATTGTCCCTACTCCTTGACTCCACTCCATCTTTATTGAGAAGCAAAGATCAGTAACTGCACAAAGAACTCAGTCTGAGTACAGTAAACTTGATGTTTATTGGCATTTGGCTGCCACTGAACGCTGAGCACGTAAATTTTAAGAACTACCAATGACTGAGGTGTCTGTACAAAGTTGTACTTACTGGATATACACCAGTCACATGCTTATCACAGAGATTTTCCTCTATAGCAGCTGCCATTTTATGATTGTCCAGCTCTCCCAAGTGTGACTTGAAATAAGTTTAAGTCTTTAAAACTGTTTGCAGTGGTTGAGTAAATACTTTGTTGTCTTTTGTGTGCTGTGGTACACTCTGCACTCTGGTTGCTGTAAATGGGAGCTTGCAGTAACATTAGTCAGTCCTGGACATAGGACCTGAACTAGTCTGGGTACTAGTTTACCTTTAAAATGTTTCTAATACTTCATAGATTTTCTCCACACAAATTTTCTTGGGCCAGTGAATAGCTCCATTTTGGAGGAAGTAGAAAGCAGAAAGTCAATAGGTTGCAAAAACCAGTCTCTCCTTATTGCAGGATCCAAAAATGTATGTACAGACAGTGTTGGATGTCCATAAGAAATACAACGCTTTAGTCATGTCTGCATTCAACAATGATGCTGGCTTCGTGGCTGCACTAGACAAAGTAAGTGCATGTTGTGGCAGATGCTGGACTTGTTTTTTATTTCCATGCAAAATAAAAAAAATTGTCTCCCAAAATTTCACTGTCTTTTGTGATTTATAGGCTTGTGGTCGATTTATAAATAATAATGCAGTAACAAAAATGGCTCAGTCATCCAGTAAATCCCCAGAGCTACTGGCACGATACTGTGACTCTTTACTAAAGAAAAGGTATGTCCTCAAAGACAAATGGTTATTTCATGTTGGCTTTTATTTTAAAAGGTTTTAGCCTGTGAAGTTTTATACTGTCTTCAGAAACAGAACTTCACTTTGCAAGAAATAAATTTTATCAAATTCTGGATACAAAAATTTCAGTAGGACCATTCCTAAAGGTTGTGTTGTTTGATATTCTTTTTAGGGAAAAGTGGAGGAAATAAGCAAACCTTTCTTGCCTCATAGGAATCTTAGGTTTTTGTTCTTCAGTAAAACTGAAGGAGGGGTTTTAGGTAGGGTTTTCTGCGCTGAAAAACTTAAATTTGATTGTGTCTTGTAAAGAGATGCACATTCCCTTTTTCCATTAAAACTGTTGCTTTCCTCCTTCTGTTTTTTCTGTACCTTCTTCTATCTGGGCAGAAATTGAGGAGGAGAAAAACTGCTTTCTAACCTTTTATGGTTCATATTTTAATTCAAGGTACTTAGTTTTAAATGGTTCAGCAGCTCATACACTGAGTTGGTATCAGTTCAGTTCATACTGGACTGGATTGGTGTCAGTTTTGACCCTGGCAGCATTTCTGGTTGTTTTGGCAGAGGGAAAAAAGCCACCACCAAACAACCCAAAAATGGGAGAACTTGCTCACTTTTCTCTTTCCCATCTCCTCCTTCATTCAGCAAAGGGTTTATTTTCTACTTTACAAATACTATGTACAGGGTAGATTTGGGGTTTGCTTGGTGGACAAACTTGAGATGGAGGAGGACAATGCGGTGCTATCTGATCTTTCACCCAGTCAAATCCCAGCTCTGTGAACTGTATTCTTCTCAAATGTACTATCTAAGGTAAGAAATAAAGATAGCATTTATCAGGAAGGGAAAGGTCCATGTTTAAGCTCATAAATCCTGAGAAGTACCAGGCTACCAGCAAGTCCCAAGCAAGTCATGGTCCAGGACTTCAGCCTGTGACATTTGGGAACTTCACAATTGCTGACAGGTGGAGCAGTGAACTGTTCACTTCATGACATTGTTTTCTCTTTAAAGAGCCTTTGATCCCAGAACTATTCAAATTTGCATTCTTTTATTTCTGAAGCTTCCATATGCATCCATATGTTGGTTTAATTCTGCTGGTTTGGAACTCATTAAAAATGCACTTCTTTAATTGCAGCTCAAAGAATCCAGAAGAAGCAGAATTGGAAGATACACTCAATCAAGTGGTAAGATGTCTATAAATACCTATAAAATATAAAAATTATTTTGTTTATTAAAAAACCCTTTACAGCAGATTTAAAGTGACTATATTGAAGCTATACTTTTGCTTAGTCTGTATATGCATATAAAATGTATCATTTTCATGACATCTTTTTATGTCATTATATATCCACATATATATAATATGCTCTACATGTGGAATATACAGTTCTTGGTTTAAAATAGTACCCATATTTAAAGCAAATACACCACCAGTCCCTCCACCCTCCCCTAAAAAAGCCAAACAAAACCCCCAGTCTTTAAAATTTAGGTGCAAATTAAGCAGTTCCTGCTGCATCTTTTTCAAGACAAATGTTTAAATATTTTTCCCTTACAAATTATCTTGGTTTTTCCAGATGGTTGTCTTCAAGTACATTGAGGATAAAGATGTGTTTCAAAAATTCTATGCTAAAATGCTGGCAAAGAGACTTGTGCATCAAAACAGTGCTAGTGATGATGCTGAGGCAAGCATGATCTCCAAACTAAAAGTGAGTATTCCATGACTGCCCCACAATCTACTGCCTTGCAGGTCTTCACACTGTTTTGGAAAGCATTGATGTACATCCTTTCATTTGTTTATTATATGCACAGAAAAAGAAACAACAACGGATTTTTTGTTTGTTTTTTTTTAAATCGTAGGAACTTCTAGTGCATGTCTGCCTGATGGAGCTAAGCTTAATTATTCTTAACCAAATGAATGACATGGATTTAATTATTCAATGGAATGAGTACTAAAAAGTAGCTTAATTTTGTTAACCCATATTTATGCAGCGTTAAGCAAAATACAATTCCCAGCCCTTTGAGTAGTCTTGTTTCATTGTGTTTTGCTTAATTTTCAAACAAAATTTTCCTCAGTTTTCAATGGCAGTTAAAGCTCATATTCCGGGGGGATCGGCACTTTGAGTAAGGGAAATACAGAACTTTGTACATCTTCTGTTAAGGAAATAAGTTCCAACACTTTGTTCTTCTCATTATCCAATGTCCAAAATGTGTCTTGCTGATGTATCTGTGCTTGTAAATACAGCAAGCTTGTGGTTTTGAATATACCTCCAAGCTGCAGCGGATGTTCCAAGATATTGGTGTAAGCAAGGATTTGAATGAGCAGTTTAAAAAGCACCTGACCAATTCAGAACCATTAGATTGTAAGTAACACCTTTACCTAAGTTACTGTTGCATAGTATAGCTTCCTCCTATTTCTGCAGAGCTAAGTGTGTGAGGGAAATATTTGACTTAGTGCCACAAATTAGAGTGTTTAATGTTCTTCTGATCGTGATAGCTGGGATGTTTAAATCAGGTCTTTAAATTTTAGGTCTGTTCTTTGTCTTCTAGTAGCTCTTTATATATTTTCTGAGTAACCTCTTGTTGATTTTAGAGATCACATTTAGGTACATAACTAAATGAAGTTGAATACTGTCTCGTCTTCTTTTTTTTTCTTTTTTTTTTCTTTTTTTTCTTCTTTTTTTTATGTTTGATGAGGGGGATGTTTTTCTTTAAACAGTTTTGATTGTTAGCTGTTTAATACTTACGTGAAAGTATTAAGGATAAAAGTATATTGTGTTCCAGGTTGTTAGATGCCCCTATCACCTTTTTATACTTTTCTTCTCAATTGAAGCACATTGAACCAAATTCTGTCAAGAATTGATGATTATTTCTTGGATTACAATTAGAGTTGTGTATCATCAGGTTTAAATTTTACTTAGTTTTTGTATTATTCATTCTTGACTTGACCAAAATGCCTTACAAGTATAGGTGTGAAAGGTCTGTTCTTGCAGTTGAGTACTGTGGGGTGATGATGAACTTTCTCTTTTAACACTAAAGTGGGAAAATTGGAACTCATTGTAGAGGTAGAAAGAGAGTAGTAACTTTTCCAAATAAGCGATGATTGAGTGCCTGTAACAGTAAATCTAAAGCTCTCCAACTGCAGTGACGTCTCTCATTAATAGTTTTGGTTATGCTCCAACAAAAATAAAATAGTGCTTAATGATTTTTTACCATGTTAGTTTGACCATGGGCCAGAAACATGTCTGTGTTAGAACTGGGACTGTTTGAAGAGGGAGGGAGGAGAAAGTGGGATAATGCAGCTCATCCTCTTCACCTCTCTTTCAGTGGATTTCAGCATCCAGGTGCTGAGTTCTGGATCGTGGCCGTTCCAACAGTCCTGCACGTTTGCTCTGCCATCTGAGGTGAGGCACTTGCACTTACTTCATCTGAGCATGAAATGATCATGAGAGAAATTATTTTACAAGGCTGGTGTTCCCTTCCATTCTGTTGTGTTTCAGAGAGGGCTATAAGTGTCTCTGGTATTTGTCTATTTGGCCTGAGGATATTTGGAACAAGATAATTGAGTAAGATAGTAGGAGGGAACTGTGTGAAATCCATGTTTTCGTGTCTTTCCCATGAAACTCCCTGGTTAATGAATCTTTCTTCAAAATATTCAACAGCAACTAAAGCAAGTCTTTGTTAGTGCATTTTTCTGGGTATACCTAATTTAAGACACCTTTTCATACCACTGCTTCAGCTTTGCCCAATAAAATTTTTAGATATTATAGTCATTAGTTTTCTGCTGAGTGCTTATCCAGAAAAAAGGCATGAATATTTAACATGAAAAATAAAATTAATGCTGTTACCTGGAGGATGAAGGTGGTTAAAACAAATTGCTTTTCTAGCCATGCTTAACGTATCCTAAAAGGAAGAATGAACCTTAAATGCCTGTTTACATTTGTACTGTTAATGATACTGTAAAGGGGAGACCTATAACAGAGGGAATTTTTTCATCCAGTCTGCCGAATGAGAATACTTTGAATTTCCGTTTGGGTTATTTAGACAACAGGGTGGTTGAGGGTAATCAGATTTGATGATCCCCTGTTGCTTCCATAACATGTTCTAATAATGGTAAATGAAGGTAAATAATATTTATTTATTACTTATGTTTTTATACAGTTAGAACGGAGCTATCAGAGATTTACTGCATTTTATGCCAGTCGTCACAGTGGAAGAAAATTAACATGGTTGTATCAGCTGTCCAAAGGGGAATTGGTTACCAACTGTTTCAAAAATAGATACACATTACAGGTAAGGACAAGTCATACCAGTAGAAACACTTGGTAATAGTTGTTTTCAGATGACTGGATGCAGGCCAGTAGAACCTTTAGTATCAGTGCAGTAAATAAAATAAAGATACAATAAAGATTTGTGTTTAAAAGAAAGTTGACTTAAGAAACAGAACACATTGCCTGTGGTTTAAACAGGTGTTGAAATGCATTTTGTGAGATAAATACAACCTCCTTGCCTAGGATCTCATGCTGCTTATACTTTACGGTCTGCTTTGTTTCAAAAAATAAATGAGATGGGGAGTTCACAACAGCAAGAAGAAACAAGATAATGTCAGACTTTGACCTTATCATCAACATATGTTAACACTGTGGTGATAGCCATGGATAAGCCACCGATAGCTGCCTGGTGCATAAATTTGGTTTCATTATTCTGCTGGAGTTGGGAGGGTTGTGAGGATGAATTCAGCAGTCTGTATTGGGTGTAATGAAGACTAAATGGGCAAGAGTTGGAGTGACAGAGGAAAACAATTTAAAACTATATTAGCAAATAGAAGGATAATGTTTTGATGCCATAATAGAAAATTTGATCAAGTGTCTGAAGCAAGCCAAATTGGGGGTTTAATCCTGGGGTCTATGTTTAGATAATTCTGGAAGAGGGAGTTCTGGTTGTAAAAGCAACATTTTATTTTTATTTTTTTTTTATTAGCACCACTTGGGTATTCTCTGTTGTCCAAATATTCCAGTGTATGTGTTTAAATGATGAGTTTCAGGCTGTTCAAATTCAGGAAGTGTTTGTAAGTTCTCATTTTCTAATTTCCCCCCATCCCCTCTGTTCTCTGTTTTTGAATCTGTCAGGCATCCACATTCCAGATGGCCATTTTACTGCAGTACAACACAGAAGATGCCTATACTGTGCAGCAGCTGACAGACAGTACCCAAATAAAAATGGTAGTGACTTTGCACATTTTACCACACTCTAGTGAGCAAGTGTTCTGGTCTTCAGGGCTCTCTCTCCCTGCTATCATAAGAAATTTGGATTACACATGCTTGGAGCCAGAATCAGTTTCTGTCCCAAAGGAGACAGATGTGCTCTATTCTTGGTCAAGTCACTTTCCTGCTTTACTTTCCTGTAATCATAACTGCCTGGTCTTCTGATGAGTCTTAATGCGTGTATATTCCTGTTCATGACTGGAGTGAATTGTCTAGCTTCCTGCTGAGCTCTGGGTAGAAGTTTTCAGTGTTTCAATACATACATTTTAATGTTAAAAGACAACATTCTAGCAAAACCAGCATTTTCCCTAAATGATTGATCTATGCATCTGTCATTCTTTTATATCTCAAGGCCTTTTTACATGAACACAGTAAATCTGCAGTTCGTTGGCTAACTCTCTCCTGTGGAAAAGGTTCCCTCCTTTTCTTCCCAAGCAGGCTTTATGGCCCACAAATTGACATTTATTTGACCTTTAGCAGTAGGTTTGAATCAAGTCTGCTCTGACTTCTGGAAAGTTAGGTATTCCTATTCAGTAGGATCTTTACTTCTAGAAATGCCTACCTAGAAGGTTATTGTTGCTGATGGATTACAGCAAACCCAGAAGTCTTAGGGGTTGCTGTTTATTACAAACTGTGGTAAAAGAGCAGCTTTGCAGGCCTGCACAGAATATTGCCAGTAGCCTTCTGGGTGAGCAACCAGCAACAGCAACCAGAAGGGATCCCTGTTAAAACAAAAGATGTTAATCAGAGCACAGAGAGTGCTTGCTTTCTGAAGTTTAAGCTTGCAGTGGTATATATATTTGCATGGTTTGGGAAAAATTATTTCTTAGGCGTACAAATCTGCTTGCAAAATATTACCTAAAGCAGCAACTGGGAAGATCTCTTGTTTGGAATTAGTATTTCTCAAGAATTTTATATTTCACCAGCCACAAGGGGGATATGTATAACACCCAAAAAGAACATTGTTTTATTTCTGTGAACTATGTTTTTACTGCTTTTTCATGCCCCCTCATTTTGCAGTGTACTGACACTAAACATGTGCATTCTTGTTCAAGTTTTTAAATTAGACAAAGGTGCTGTCTATCTGCTCTGATAATGTTTTTCTATAAATTTGTAGGATATCTTGGCACAAGTTCTACAGATACTGTTGAAATCAAAATTGCTTGTAAGTACTCTTGCTTTGTTATGACCTGCTTAACATACAGGGAAATATGTTAGACTATTAATTAATTTATTTGTTTGTTTGTTTTTTTATTGCAGGTTTTGGAAGATGAAAATGCAAATGTTGATGAAGTGGAGTTAAAACCAGATACTTTAATAAAACTGTATCTTGGTTACAAAAAGTAAGCAGCATGCATCACTTAGATGTAATGGGTAGCATCCTTCTCTGCTTTCAAAATCTGGGTGAAACCTAATATACTTGGGATGAAAGCCTCACGGTTCAAGTGCCAATTCAAATGTAGATCCAATGTGTACCAGCATTAAAGGAAAGGGCTGGCGAGTGGTGGGAGATGGGTGTGATTTCAGCTCTTTGACTCTGGCTTTGTCATAAAATAAAGTCAAGGCCTGACATATTTCCATATGTCCTTTTTGTTTCTTGATTCCTGTCTAATTCTTGGATAACTGATTCAAGTGCTGCCGTTTCGCCAGGGTGTTACTTGTGTGCACTCGGCAAATCCATGATATTTTATAAGGTTACAGAAGTGTCCAGTGACCAGCAAAGGTCAAAGGCAGAAATGTTCATCCACTACTGCTAACATGAGAAGATCAGGCTCATTTTATAACCACGGTGTATAGAGTGATTTGAAGACTTAATAAACACAATTTTCAGTAGGTTTTATTACTTACTTTAAACAGTTGTGTATTTTAAGCTGTTTACAGCACTGTGGTATTTTTATCATGCTTATCAGAGCATAGATATAAGCACACACAAATTCAGTGAGGAGTTCAGTACTTCCCAAAGATAAGATCACAGGTGAAAGAAACATTTTAAAACCTTTCCTTGTAGCTCACCCTTTATCTGCTCTCTGTCCCTCTTTACCAAATTAAAGGTTTGAGAATTCGTGATCTGTTGCATTAATGCAGTGGTAGAAACAGCTCAGTGTTGCTGCATTGTGCAGCTGTTGCTTCCCAATTTGTGATGGAAAGCACTGTGGTAATCCTCTCCCCAGGGCAGCTAACAGGTCTGAGGAGAGCCCTCTGCTCCCTGGTGCTCTGATGCTGAGGTTTGCTCCCCACTTGTGACACAGGACCTTGTCTTGAGTGGCCGCATGTGGCAGTGGGCTCACCTCAGCACAGCTGTCAGTGCCAGGGAGCGTGTGAAAGAAAGGCAGAGCTCAGTTCCACAGAACAAAGAGATTCTCCCCATTATGGTCAGAATCCAGTCTGTAAATCAGAAGGTGATTCTGTTTCCATTGACTTCCTTTGTCCCCTTCACTGACTCCAAGCTTCTTACTACACACAGAAATATTTTGAATACAATGTAACTGTACAGTGCTAGTTACACAGATCACTAGGATGGATTCAGTAAACTGTGAGATACACAGACACCCACCAGAAAGGTATTTTGTTTCACTGATTAGTTGTGGGCATTCTTTATTTTTATTTTAATTTTGTTTTAACTTGAATAAGTGCATCTAAAGTTTTGAGAAGAGCCAAAGTCCTGTGTTGTTGTAAAGCAATTATGGTGCTGTGGTTTTTATTTTGGAGTTGGGTTTTGTTTGGAGTTTTTTCTGTGTTTCTTCGGTTTTTAAACAATCTAATTGTTCATTAACTTCTGCTTTTCTTTATAGCAAAAAATTAAGGGTAAACATCAATGTGCCAATGAAGACTGAACAGAAGCAGGAGCAAGAAACTACACACAAAAATATAGAGGAAGACAGGAAACTACTGATTCAGGTGAGTTTTATTGCAGAATGCTGTCACAAATGTTAGTAATCACTTAATGAAGTTTACTGTAGGGTTTTTCTAATTTTTGCTAGAAGACAACATGCTCTAATTACATTAGAGTTCAAAAAATGTATTTAAAATATTCTTAAAGGTGATTTGAGTCTGTACTAGAAACTGGAGGAAGGCACTTCTACAGACAGGATGTGTTCATTCACATTGTTCTAACCTGATGTTGATGAGCGTTTGGGTTCCTTGGATACACGTTCACCAGAACTTGTCCTGGGTGAAAACTGAATAACTAAAAAATAGTAATACCCACGTAGTATGAAATCAACAGTGATTTTATATCAGTTCATTTGGAATCCACTTGAGAGGCAGGGGATGGAAATACAGATGTACCACTAAGACAGTGTCACAGTAAGGTTAAATATATAAAGAAAGCTTTTTGCTACACAAGTAGTTTTGTGTGGCTCTTGTTACCAGTTGGTGCTATTATTATTATGACTGACTGACTGACTGTAAGCACAGTTCTAAAAATTCATGTGTCGAAACCACTTCTGATGACTGTGTGCTGTGGAGACTCTGAGTTCTTGGTCTGTGTGAGTAGCTGACACTTGTGGGCAAAGCTTCTCCCCGTCTGGTGCTCGAGTTGGTTGTGGTGGTGCTTCTGCATGGGCAGACATGATCTAGGGGAGTTAAATGGCTTTACACAGAGGACAAGTACTTTGCTCCTAAACACACTTTCCCAACTTTGCTATGCAGGCTGCTATTGTGAGAATCATGAAAATGAGGAAGGTTCTAAAACACCAGCAACTGCTTGGAGAAGTGCTAACACAGCTGTCCTCAAGGTTCAAGCCACGAGTTCCTGTAATTAAGGTATGTGAGACCCACATCTCTGAGCCTGGATTCCAGGAGGTGAGGAGGATATAGACACAGACAAAAACACATGCCTCTGAATTAAAAAGGAAAGCTAAGGAGATGGGATGGCCAAGGACAGATTTTTTAGAGTTGCAAGTAGGAAATACTTTAACCAGAAATACTGCATTTCTCTTAGGGCAATATCTATGTTTCGCATTGTTGTCAGTGGTGGTAAAATAGTAACTGGATTGCATTTTTTCACATCAGTGTAAGCTTACCATAGCCCTTGATCCAGGCTTACCTTTTGTTCCTGCTGTCCCAGTTGTGGGACAACAGCCTTGGGGTTAGCTTGATAAAAGAGTTTCCTGCTTTCCTTTACAGTAAAAATCATGGGATGGGGGGGCATTGTATTTAATTATTTACTCATAATTATATTGATTATATTAATTATTGATTTATGTATACTAATTTCTTCATCAGTTTGTTTAAGTGTGCTCACCAGCAGTTTTTATATCCACAGCCAAGGGGTAGGTGAGGCAAAGGACAGGCGGTGAGAGCAGTTGCATAAACTGGCACCAGTGCAGGGCAGTTACACAGACAGCCCCTCACTGCTGCTGCTGTCTTTTGTGACCTTACATAAGCTCTCTGCATCTTGGTTAATTCTTTATTTGCTGTCAAACTGTGAAGTTACTCAGCATACTGATGGTCTCCCAGTCACACCCCTGGAATGGCATGCAGTAAGTGCAATTCAGTTTAGTGGATTAGCAAAGCCTTCTGCTTGGATGTGGTCAGAAAGAGGAGAGTGAACTGCTGTGGTGTGTGTCCTTTGCCTATTGCCGTCCTCTGCTTGGCAGGGAACTCCCACAGGGGTCAAAATCAAAGTTTGGAGCAACCTCATAGAGGGCTTTTATGCCTATGTCCCACAGCTTACCTCTGTTCTGTTCCTCCCACAGAAATGCATTGACATCCTCATTGAGAAGGAGTACTTGGAACGTGTAGACGGTGAGAAGGACACCTACAGTTACTTGGCTTAGCATTTTTATTAGCAATTACCTGACTGTGTGACACTCAGCAAGTAGGTATGTGATGGAAAGAATGAAAGCGACAGAACTTCATAGCAGCCACCCTGCTGCCATTTGGACCTCCCTTTTTAATGACTGAGACCAGGACTCCATCAGCCAGTCTCAGATTTACATCAGAACTGCTCAGGATTGATACATTTCAAGTATGTAAATATGGACACCAATGCCATTTAACCTAATTTAAGAACAGAAAGGAATCAGACCCTTCTCGTTTAAGGGTTGCATGCTACTGCATTTAAATCAATACATTGGCTATATGATAAACAGCTGCCATCACAGGCAGCACTTATACATGTTGGCAGCACTTGGAGAGCGAGTCTGAATGGACCCATGTGTAATCTGCTATGAAAAACCATTTGTATAGTGTGTTTCATTTTTTAATGTGTGATAAATAATAAAAAAAAATTTAAAAGATTTCTGTACAAGTTGCATTTGGTTTTATTGTTTTAAGTTTCATGACTTATCTTTCTAAATGTAAATAAAAGGTATAATGGTTATGAAAGCTATTAGAAATTCGTTTTGCTTTTCCTCCCCATTTTCTGGTGCTTTAAAAACATTTTGTTCTCTGAAGATATTGTCATCTGTCATTATATGTGCATGTTATTTCTTTTTGAAGAGGAAATGTCTGCACTTTGAAAATAAAAGAAATTTGTGATGATTTCATAAGATATGCAGAATAGAAAATGCTCAGAATATATGGCAGTGCTTGGTCATCTGAACTTGGAGCTGGTTTTAATATTGCTCATTGTGCTATAAAGTGCATCACACTTGCATAAATGCTGCCTAGAATAAAGGAGGTTTAGGCTGCCCATTTCTTTGAGTGGAGCAGAAAATTGAGTGTGTTCCTGAAGAACAATTCCCATTAAATGCAACCTGTGATGGGAATTAAAATACTTTAAAAGTGTTAATACACCTACCCTGACTGACCAGGCTTCATTCCATTCTTCTCGCAACATTTTATGAAATGAGTATTGGCTTTCCATATGCTACAAGCAAAATGCTGCCATCCTCACAGGTCTCACTATTGGTAATCTATATTTTCTAATCTTGATCCTGAAAATAACTTAACTTCTGTAGCCATTTTACCCTTTATACAAACTGTGATTTTGTTCAGTGTTTCTTCTCGCAGGAAAGGAGCCAGGTTTTGTGTTGCTAATGTTTCTCTCTTGAGGGAAATGGTTACAGTTGAACTCTGGGTTAAAAAAAAAACCTGAGCACTACTAGAAGGGAGGGGTGTCATCTGCACTTGAGATTTTGTACGCTTGCTATTTCTGTTCTGAAAGAGCTAAAGACTGCCATTAGGGGCAATAGAAGCATCTTGCTGCTCAAAGTTGCTTTTGGAAATTTAGAATGGGGGACCTAGTGATGCTTCTTAATTTTTTTTTCCTAAGATGCTGTTTTGTTTTTGTAAAACCTTCTTGCAGAAAGTTCAGGGGTAATAGATTTCTTCAGCAGGGTATATGTGCTATGATAACAAAGAAGCAGCCTGAACTCCTTTCTTAGTTGGAAGGCCAGAAATCAGCTGCTCTGAGCTTCCTTTCAAAGCCCTTCACTGGTTAAAGCAGTGCTTTATGTACTGTGTATCCTTCAGACCAGGAGCTGTGCTCTACCTGAGGAGGGAGAAAATCCGGTTTTTACTTTTGGACTGTTCTTTTCCTAATGAGCTCCTAATTCTTACTTGGGTCACCACCACAGTGGAGGGCATGTGGCAGCTGCCTGCTGTACATGGAGTGTGGAAGCAGAAGAGCTGAACTCAGGCCCAGGCTTGGAGCCCCCTCAGTGCAGCAGGTAACTGGTCACCATGGACAGGATTTCATGGACTCAGTTTTGCAGTAATGCCACCCTGTGCCTGCCCTCCCACTCCAGCTGGTTTGACCAGAGCATTGTGTTCTACTTCACAAAAGGCTGCAGAGTCCACATCCACCAGCAAGTAAAAAATAAATGTGGTAGTCCTGTACAGACATCTACCTGCTGTCTAAACGTTTCTGAAGGAAAACTGTGCATTTCTCTTCTGCATCTCTTAACTTTTTAATATAGGTGTAGTTACTGTTGTATTTATCATTCAGTTTGGTGTTTCAGAGAAGCCACAGCAAGGGCACCTTGTGCCACAGCTTTGTCTTGAAAGTAGTGTTTGTCACGGAAATCACAGCTACTCTGGCAATTGGAGGAGTTTCTGGGCTGCAGCCATTACTCCAGAGGATGTGGATCTAGCTGCATCCAGGGGAGCTGAGAAGCTGCAAGAGCACACCTGTTTCACTGAGGCACTGCAGCACCACAATCACCTGACTGCCATCTACACTGTTTCCGTCTTCATCCTGATGTTAAACGTGACCCAAAGTAACAGGAGGAGACAAGTATGGAGCTGCCTTTGCACAGAAGTTACAGGTTAAATTCACATTGCTTTCTGAAGGGGCTGACACAAAATTCCAACTCAATTCCAGTAAAAGTGAAGAAGTTCAAGTATCCTTTATTCAAGGTTGAAAAATGTACCACACCACATTATTGCAAAAGTTCATAGGTACAAAACACTTTGCAGCTGGTGAGAAGGCAATAAAAAGTCAGGGGTTTTTTTTTAATTTGTTACTATAAATTACTGTTACAGTACTTTGCAAATACAGAATTTCAAATTGCATCATTTGTATTTTTCTAAAATTGCCCACAGTACTAGAAATTCCTGAAGATAAGGCAGCTGTTTGTTTAAAAGAAGAGGTAGCTGGTGTCAAGGGATTTCCATTTCTCTTTCAATGCCCACATACTTAAGGGCATCCGCTTGGCTATATCTGAAATTTAAAAAAAAAAAAAAAAAAAAAAAAAAAAAAAAAAAAAAAAAAAAAAAAAAAACCAAAATTACAAAAAAAACCAGTATCATGGAACATTTCAGCTTCATTCTTCTGACAGAATGGCACCGCAGCCTGGAATACTCTCATACTTAGATTTCCCATCATTTCCTCACCAGCTGGGGTGTTTCCTTCTTGCGTGAATTTGCAGGTGCATAACACTGCTGACCCACTCAAGAAACTACT
Organism: Pyrgilauda ruficollis; assembly: GCF_017590135.1. Taxonomy (NCBI): domain Eukaryota; kingdom Metazoa; phylum Chordata; class Aves; order Passeriformes; family Passeridae; genus Pyrgilauda; species Pyrgilauda ruficollis. Next base: position 28,145,831 of record NW_024519206.1, on the reverse strand, counting down.
TTCAGAGGTGTTTGATCAAGAGGAGATGAATCACTAAAATTCCATACTTTTTCACCTTGAATCTCAGAGTCCTGAAGTTCATTTTCAGTACTGGAAAGCAACTGCATTTCTCCAGGATGACCTACACAGTATTGCCACTGGACAGCTTACTTTTTGCCAAGTAAGATGATTGTAGAGGACAGTAAGGACACATTCTTAACAAACATTTGTCTGTAGTAATTCTGAAATTTCATTCTCTGAAATTCGTGCCTATTTCTGAATGATGGGGGAGTTAACTTGTACTGCTACCAAGGTAACCCAACCCGAGAAAGTCTGCCCCCATTTGTCACTACAGTTTGCTCTATACAAGCTGCTTTTCCAAGTTTGCAGGCTCTTAGCCAGCTGCATTGGTCAAATCAGTCTTGCTATGACACCTGGCTTAACAAAACCAGTGTGGGGAGTGCTGCTTCTCAGCTGCTGAGACCTGAGGCTTGCAGGGGCCAGGCAGGCACAAGAATTAACTCTGAGCTGCACAGATACTGAAAGCGAATCCCATCTGAAACCCATCTACCCACCTGTAGTCAAAGAACAGTTCTTCACCAGTCTGAATGGCTCTTTTAGCAAATATTCCTATTCTGTGATCACCATTAACCATCATAACTGTTTTAAAAGAAATCAGGTATGTTAGTACAAATACTAAATGCATCTTGAAGAAATACCAGTATTTCATGCATTGATGAAAAGCAAGTAAATGTGAAACTTACCTTTTGCATAGCAGTTGGGATTTACTGAATGGTTTGCAAATCTAATTTTGTTGCCCTTGCGTGTTGCATCAACCACAAAATCTAAGGGGGCAGAAAAAAACAACAAAACCCACAAATGTTGGATGGGTCACCTACAAACACATTTCTGAGTTTAATACCTAGTGTGCTTGGATCTTAGCAGATTAAGATAATTGCACAGCTTCCCCCATGGAAGAGCTCACCCACCATCCTACAACAGCTGAACTCTGCTGTTCCACACGGTGCTTTTCCTTTACCTCCTGCCACAGTGGCACCACCTTAGCTTCCCATTGAAGCTTCTCTACCTTTATTCCACAAGGACAAGCTCCATAAATATGCTAAGTCAACACTGACATAAAGCAGCAGGGTTTTTTTTCCTCATTTCAACTATTTTCTAGTATTTTATGCTTGACACAGTGCAGTCTCTATTTTTCTTTTCAAGTGGCAGCAGTCACATACCACAAGTGGCTTTTTTCCCCCAACACAATTACCATCATAACTTACTGATGATTTAATTCAGTAAAATTACTTCAGACAACACCTGGCAAGCTTTTTACATTCTTTAGTCTACTTAATGTCCGCACACAATTTTACTCCATGAGGTTCTACTCCTCTTGTACAGTTGCTTGTGCAACAGGCTCCACCACTACATCTAGCTGATTAGCATTTAGAGAAAAAACCCCAAAGACTAACTATCAACAAGATAAATCCACACACTGATAGGGAAAGATGTGTGGAAAAAAAATTCTCATTGTTACCTGCTGCCTGCAGAAGAACAGGGCTGAACAAAATGCTAAGCATACATATTTTACTTATGCTGCCAAGGGTTGCAGCTAATGCATACCATTATGCATACCATAATACATACCATTATTCAAGTTAAACAGAAAGCTGCACATGTATTTGTCATACACTTTTCCTCTTCTGTCTGCCTCATCCTGAGAAATAATCTGAAAGAAACACCACTTGTAAAAAAGGGAAGCACTCCTCCATTGTGTAACCACAGCATCTTAATGTCAACCCCTCCAGCCTTTTGAAAGACAGGTGGGAGGTTTTTTATTCTCTGGGATTCAAAGTATTCCCAAACAAAGTGTTGTTTTCAGCAAGCATTTTGTACTTACCAAACATCCATGCTTTGCTTTTAGCATAAATAAACTGTTTCAGAGCAGAAGAAAAGCAAGAATTGCTTCTCCTCTCAAAATCAGGACTGTGTACTGTACTCAGGGTTTTATTGCTACAGAATACAGCTTAGTGAAAGCTCCTACTGACTTTCAGTACTATTCTAAATAATTTGCCACCAAATTCCAAGCATGTCTGAACGGAAATTCCATCTAAAACAAAAAGAACATTCCAGCCTCTCCTTCTCACAAGAACCAGTTTCAAAATTTTTGTGACATTTCAATTGTGTCGCTCCTGGGGTCTGAGCCTGTGCCTGGAGTTACAGCCTGTGACACTGAGTCAGCACACGGCTCTGTCTGAACGTGGCACCAGGTTAGAGACAATGGCACCCATGGTCGGTCACTGTCAATGCATAACTTCACCAATATCCAGTGTTCTCCATCCTTACCTCACCACAGTATTCAGAGATGAATTCATTCTTCTGTACAGGATCTTTGATAAAAATTCCCCAACCTGCCACATCTGAAGGTGCCAATAGTAAGTGCTGTGGAATAGAAAAACCAATAGGTTTTGATATGCCTGGCTTAGATTTGAGTTCAGGGTTTTTCTCCATTTTGTTTTGTATCACTTTGTGAAATGTTTATGTTAGAACTCCAGAAGTGCAGACAAATCCAGAGTCTTCTAATAATCAAACACACACTAAAATTACAGCTTGTGGATCAGAAGATATATGTAAAAGAAAAATGACCAAGTATTTAAAAACTATTAAAAATTTTAGTTTAATCTGCTCAAGACACCTTGAAATGAGGGGGTTACATAAAAATTCATTTACTAAAGACTTCAACCTCAAAAGGTCTGCAGACAGGAGCCCACTCCTCACTAGCTCAGTAATCAACTATTTTGTGAGAAGACGTTCCAGAGTAGAAATAAACTTTGGCTTATTGATTTTTTGATTTATTTGCCAGAACTGAATGGGCTTTCAAGACTTTAGTAGGCTGTACACAAGTTTATACATTAGAATCAACAACTGAAAAAAGAAACAGCTTCTAGGCTCTGGGATAAACTTCTTTATGCTGATCTGGGGAAAGACTGCTGAGCTCTTTAAAACAGCAGCCTATTTGCAATTAAGAAGCAAAGCCTGAATGGGGAAAAGGAGATATTCTGCTGCCTTGATGCACAGAAAACACTGATTGGTACATGACAAAATGTAGATAGACTTAGCAGCACATGATCAAGCTAACAAGTGACAACTCCTTTCCTTGCTGTTTTGTTTGGTTTGGGTTTTTTTGTTTTCTTTTCCAGTTTGACAGTATGAAGGCAAAGAAATTCCATTCTCTGGCTTGAAAATATAAGAACACCTCAAAACCCAGGCAACAGACATGCAGTTGTATAACTCTGGACATACTTTTTTGGATCCTCTCTGAATGCTGCAGTTCTTGCAAGAAACATTTTTGCTGTCCCAGTGGTCAGCTGCTCCACAAGTCAAGCAGAGGTCAGGATCACACTCACGGACAGCCAGGTAACAGGGGCACTGCTTGGTGTTGCATTGTGCTTTACAACGACACCCAGGAAAACGATTCTGGCCTACAAAGGAATGTGTGGAAAAGAAAAACAGCAAGTATGAAAAAATGCAGAGTAAAATTAAGACTGTGCAGATTATAACATATCAGAATATTTAACACAGCCACTGATATCTGCATAGGACATTCAGGAATACTACAAATTCTTTCCTTCCCTGATTTTAATAACTCTTTCTCAATTTTAGGTCTGAAGGCTGCTTCTGACTTCATGCAATGGCCAGTTACAGGGGCCAAATTAAACTGAACACGCTCACACTGTTGGACACAATTTGCTGCTCCTGTAACTGCCTGCAGCATGGACAGACTGGTAGTACAGAGCTCAGTGGTGGGACAGTGAGAGAAGTTTATAGATAACTTTTAAATGTTTTACTTACATTCTGAGCTGCACTGACAAAACTTCTCACAGAAGTTTTGAGCAATTACACATGGGCATGAGCTATCACAAGGCTGACGTGGGTGATCACATGGCTGATAGTTGTAAACGTGATTCGATGACCCATCTGAATAAAAATAGCAACATTTTGTAAAGTTGAAAGTTGCAAATGAACAATATACAGTTCCCCTCACTCTAAAGCAGAAATTCTCTTTCAGTCATTTAATTAAGAAAGCCCAAACATGAACAAAAAACCCAAACCCACAACAAGTGGGGTTAAAAACCCAAAAGACACAAAACCAGAACTGTAACCTTAGTGAGGTGTTTTACACCATTAGCTGCCTTCCTAGTGCACCTCGTTCTGCCATTGCTCAGCTGCTTTGAGTATTCAGAGCTGAAAGCTGTTTATGTGGAAAACTGAGAAACAAAACTACAATGGTATAATTTCCTGTCAGGACATGTTTTGGAATAGCACTGGTATTATTCAGCAAAGTAAATTTGCTGAAATACTGAAAGCAATTTTTAATGTGGAACAACATCAACTTTCAAACAGGTAACACTGGCAATGTAATCTATTATTACTATACCACTGTGCTTTCCCAAGTCATTTTCCAGTACAGACAACGCTGAAGTCTTCTAGGCAAGAAAGGAACTACCAGGGACAAATCTACAGCTTTACAGCAGCTACAAGAATTTGGTGCTATATAAATTATATTTGCTATTAGTACTCCTGAGCATGTTTTGGGTTTGCCTGAATTTGTAAATTTGTAAAAATGCTCAAGTTAGCAATCAGCAACAAAAAATGAGAGAGACAAACTGATCAATTATTTATGTTGCTAGAAGTCCCAACTATTCTCAGCAACTTTTCAGAGAACTACTTCTAAATTAAGCTGGCTTACAAAAAAAAAAAAAAAAAAAAAAAAAAAAAAAAAAAAAAAAAAAAAAAAACCGACACTTTTTAATGCAGCTCCTATCCTTAATGCCATTTTTACCTGTGCTTCAATGAAGCCATACTGGAAACACAGTAAACTCAGCCTCCTTTCCTTTTTATGGAATTATACAGAGCTCTTCCAGCTATTTAAACCAAAGAGTACCTTTTGTCCCTACAATACGTGTAAGCGAGAGTTTACGTTTTTAATTTTCATGCCCCTAAAATTTCTAGCTCCCCACAGAACATACATAATGGCCTAACATTAAAAAAACAAATAACCAGCCCCCCCCCCAACAAACAACCAAAACAAAAAAAAAAGCAATAGTAGAATCTTAAAAGTTCAGGACATAAATTGAATGGAAAGATGCTAACCCTTTTTCAGCTGTATCTTTCTGCAATGAGCAGCCCACAACCTGCAAAAACACAAAACAAACAAGAAGGTTGACAGGAACTCCTCCTGCAGTGGGCTGGGAAAGGCAGCTGCATCTTGTACCCACACTTGACTTAAGATGAGAAAGTTTCTGGAGATGTGAACACCTGCTAACTGCACACGAGTCAGAGGGGCTGCAGCAGAACCACCCTGTCCCAGTCTAGGGCTTGACAAGATCAGAGCTCTGCAGGCTGCTCCCCCCACTCCCCACACCATTCCTCTAGTCCCAGGATTGCACAGACGAGCAGTCCCCACCCAGCCCAGCCTAGAGATGCTTAAATTCAGATGCCCTTGAAGGAAGCCCTGCCAAGAGCAGGCTGCTGGAGCTGCTTCTGGCAGGCAGGAGCAGCAGCAAGGGAAGGATACAAAGCTGCAGATCTGGAGGGTCATGCCTGAACAAGGGGATCAAAATGGGACAACTGTTTGCTGCACAGGACTTGGCCCCAGGACCACTCTGGCTGTCACCTACAGATCACAGCCAGGTCCTACCCTTCACCTGAGGAGCTCCAAGTACTTGACAGGAGACAGTGTCTGCCTGGCACAGCCACCCAGATGGGACCTCAGTATTCCTTCTGGCTGGACACTTTTCCCCAGGTGTCCTGACTGGTGGTGCAGCACTGAGCCTTTCCCGTTCTGCTTCAAAGCCTGCACTCCTTTCTCTTACGTCCTTACAGTTTTCCTCCAGTGTCCCCTTTCTCAGGAAGCTCAGCCAAGTACACCCTTTGCCAGAAGTGGTGTTCTTGTTGTGTGATGAATTTTATTATATGTGTTTGTTGCTTTGCTGTGGATTTTTAAGAGTAACATGGCTTTTGGTTAGCATAACATAATTCACTATACTTGAAAGTTCTTGAAATTACATTTACCCCTTCATTTTGTATCCATTTCAGATTGCAAGCTCTTTGGCCAGGGAATGTCAGCTATTTCATAAACGGTGTGGCAGAAACAATCAAGCAAAAACACCTGTCTGGACCTTTAGTACCAAAAGGAAAACCATACTTTTAATTTCATAGCCTTAAAATTAAAGGAGAAATCAGCTGTTTTATTTTTTCTTCAATTCTCTGCATTTTAGTTACCACTTGTATTTTAGTGAACACACATAACAAAAAAATAAGACTAAGGATTTGCAAAGTTTAGTATATCTTCCTTAGTATATCATGTAACAACATGAAGACAATATGGGAGAAGCCTCATTCCCTGGGCAAAATAATACATTGCCAGCTGCATCAAACAACCTCACTTTCTCTGCAGATTTACTGAGCTGCCCAAAACACTCATGAGCACAGGTACTAAAAGCTTCCCAGCACAGAACACCTACAAAAGCCATTCTGCCTTTCAGTGAATACAACACTCCTCAGAAGTTTGCACTCTTTAAAAATATCTCCCACTGTAACTGCTTAAATAGGACTTTTTAGCTGCTACTTCTTTCATGAAAGCATAGCAGCTTTTACTTCAACTAAATGGTGTGCAGCGCCCTCCAACAGCTTCAGATAAATAAGATTCTCTATAAAATTGCCCTTTTAAAGCATTACTATGAGATTTAACGCAATAACCTATTTTCTTACAAGCACTGAAGGAACCCATACAAGTTAGAAACACACAAAGGCAAACTTGTCCAAGTAACTAAGGCTGAGAGGAAGGAAGAAGCCCAGAATCACAGAGTACTATAATAGATGACATTCCTATTAAGAGTGATTTACTCTAGAATAAAAAGCTACCAACATATATTTATGAATTATGAGACATTGACTCTGCAAGAAGACACTTCTCATATGCCTAAAAGGAGTGCAATTTTAACTAAATTACTCTCATGCACACCAAACTACTTTCTTTCTTGTCTACCTGGTGTTTGGAAAATGTAACATACCATATTTTTGAACAAGTCTTTCACGGAAACTTGTCTGTCACCCCAAGATAATAAGAACCTACTAGCACAGCAAACTTTAAAAGCATTCTATGGCCAGACTTCTTAAAGTACTCTTTCATTAGCAATTAGCAGCTTCATTTTTTCTCCTAAGGTAAGCACTATCACAATGCACACAAATGTGCACACACATCAACAAAGCATCAGTAGTAACAAGTCAAAGCAGAAGGAAAACTACAGGTGGCAGTCACAATGGGAAAGGCATCCATCTGCTCTGCCCCTCTTCTGGAGAGATTGGTGTCACAGGAGGGAGAGGGGGGCTGGAGACACACAGTGGCAGCAGGAACTGTGGGCAATGACAAAAGCCAGCAGGAAGCAGGCTGCCAACACTGACCAGCTCAACAGGAGTTTTGACTGGCACAATCCAAGAGTACATTCACCACCTTGTAACTTCCAAAAACAGTCACAAAACGCTCAAGTTCCCCCAGTTAGTGCACAAAGCTGGAGCCTGAGCAAGCACTATACTAAAGGCATAGTCATTTTTGTATCTGCCCTATATAAATCTGCCATCTCAAACAGAAGCAAAAGGCAAGACCTGGTCCCATGCAGCAGGAAGCAAAGGCAAGGAAAAGACAAAGTTGAAAAAGCGTTCACAGCTTGAAACTTCATTACAAAAAGTCAACTGGAAACTGCGTAGCAAGTTTCCGAGCAAGCCGGTGGATTTGTACATCTGGTCGCCGACATCTGCAGGAGAGCCAGCTTAGAAAACAAGTGTTTCCAGAAGCATCATGACAGCAGCTGTCAAAGATATTGTTTTCTCTCCTAACAACCTACTAGACTTCTAAACTTTGCCAGTGGTTTTAGGCAGGAACAGTGTCAGCCAACCAGCACTAAAAACACTCTTTGGAAGAAGCTGCTCCAGCATTTCTTGCTTTGCACAGGGATACTCTGCTATCAGAAAGGACATTAAAAATTCAAAATACATTTTGAATTATGTCAAATTGTAGTTAAGTCTACAATTATGTCAAATATGTAGTTAAGTCTTTGTAGTGTTTGATTTTCTGGCATCACTCAAAGACTTCAGTCTCCCAGATCATCTTATCCAGCCTCTCCACCAGTCCAAGACTCAGCCTTCCAACCAGGTACCACATAAGAATATCTGTGCCAATGCCTCAGCTGCACCTTTTGTCTGGTAACAGGATTTGTAAATCCCTACAAAAAGCCATCCTGAACTCTTGGCAGAACTATATAAGCTATTCAAACACATGCAGTGAACAGCATGAGGAGGAGGAAAATGAGAAAGTGGGGGGGAAAAAATATTTTCAAATAAAATTACTAAGTGGCCTCTGAATAGGGGATGAGGGAGAAGAGGAAAACCAAAATAATAAAGCAGCAGCTTTACATGGCCTTAAAATCAGCACCAAAACAGAGGAAGGAATGCTGATTAGTTAAAGCAAATTCAACTCAGCTCCCAGCAATGGAAGAAAAATATACACATGAAAGAATTAACAGTACTGAAGTACACTCTCCCTCCAGCATACACCCATGCTTTTCAGAATTCTGTCTTCATTCAGGTTTTTTACTGGCTTCTATGCAAAGTACTCACTTCTCCTCAAGGCAGTTTTCTCAAACTAACAGGTTAATCTGATACACAGGCCAGGCTCTGACATTTACTGGTTCTCCAAAAACCAATTATATTAGAAGTTGTCTTCTCCCACTGATCATCCTTACTACAGCTACCTTAACAAAAATGACACAGAATGGAGGGAGACAAGACATTTCCTTATCCAAGAGGGGTGCAGTCTTGTCGGCTAGTTGCTCAGTATGTCCATAGGGCACCAAGATAATATGGGAAATAGGTAAAGTCTTGCAAGAAAAGACTTTATCTGCTCTCAGCTTGGTTACAAGAGGCCAGCAAAAGCCAGCTTTTTGCTGCTGCTTTTCTCTCTGGTGATGCTGATTTAGCTCAAAGCCACATGCACACATGGAAAACCTGCAGACAGGTAAGAGCCCTGCAATGGAAAAGGGCAAAAGGAAAGGAAGGGCCTTCCTGGCTCTAGGACTGGATTTACCCTAAGAGTGAGTAAATTCAACTAAAAGAATGGTAAGAAACAGAGGAAGATTTTCAGATGGTTGTCCCAATTTCTAGTTGTGGGAGAACTTCAGCAAGTTACAGCAGGATGTAGGCAGGCTAAACTGCTTTCCTTTTTAAAAAGGCTACTGCCATAGAAGAATGGAAACAGCTTGACTGCCACATATTCTGGGACATTATATTCGTAAAATTATCTCCTTCTTTCAATGAGAGTTTAAAGAATTAAAGGGCATTTCAAAACTAAATTGCTACCAATAAATTTTTTATATTGGCAACTAATAAGAAAGCAAATAAAATCAAGAAACCCCATGCAATGGAGTGTGCTTTCATTGACTTGGGGAAAAAAAACCACCTAAACTAAAAAAAGTCTGAGAATTCTTCCAGAACAATGTCAGCCTGATAATCATACAATCCATTTCAGCTGCAAAAATACATTTGAACCTTTTAGCTGCTCTTTTAAATAGATGTAGTGGCACCATTTTTACAGCAATTTGTGTGAATCTGACAGCAAGCTAATTCTCAGCTACATATTCCAAACTTGCACCATGGCTAATAACCTAAATTTAAACAGCCAAGCCCACCAAATGCCCAAACACTTGAAAACTGTGCCAAGAGTACTAAAATCAATAGCTCTTGCTGAGAACAAAATCTTTTCCAGATGTTCACTCAATCTTTTCCCAGCTCACGTTGCCTGCTTCTATGGTACAAAGCAGAAATATTCTACTCCACGTCAACAGGATCTTTGAACCAGTTCAGGAATTTCACTAGGCCTGGAAATAATAAGTAGACAAGCAAAGACAGAAGCAAGGAGAATTGATGGGAGAAGAACTAAAAGGACAAACCTGAGGGAAAATAAGGGAAGTTAAAGGGAGAAATAAGAAATTATATGGGAAAATGTGTACTTATTGCTTGCTAAAGAAATGTTTTTGTTAATTTTCAGTCAGCTTTTAGTCTCCTATGTTCTTATCTCTCAGAATAAAAATAATCAGTGCAGACGTGCATTCTCCAAACCTCAGGATTCTCAAATAAAAATGCATTTCACTGACAGACAGTAGCCACCAAGTTTTGCAATTTCAACAGAAATTGTGTCAAATAATCGTCTGTTCTTCATTGCAGCTTCACTTCAAATAACAACTTGTTAACCTGGTTCTTTAGTTGGTGTTCTAGGTGCTAATGAAACTGGGGTGCTACAAAGGAATAGTGTCTCCTAAAGAAAAAGAAGGCAATCCTACTAGTTTGCTATCTGAAGCTTGCTAGAATGCACTTCATCATTAAAAAACATAGGTTTTAATTTTAAAATAACATATAGTCATTACTCAAGCCTATTGAAACACTTCTGAATTGAATGTTTATCACTGAAAAAAATAATTATACCGCACTATCTTGTTGCAACAAGCTGCACAGGTGATTTCTAATGTCAAAACAGGGTTTTGACTGCTTGCATCAATACACCTACAAGAAGCTGGCTGTTAAAGAGCTTAAAAAGAAAGGAAAGGGGAAGAGAAGAGGAAGATTATAGTTGTCAATGCAGTAAGATTTGGTCTGAAACTAAAACACCATTTTGTTTTATTGCTGCAACTTTTGGTTTTGGAAGCAAAAGAAGAGTTGCACAACTTTTCCTCCAAAACACTTTCTGTTCTGATCCCCTGTATCTCCAATTTATTGTTATGCTAAGGGTATTTAGTAACAGATTTACCTGTGTTTCCTTTTCTTCTTTCTGGGAGGAGTATCAACATCTTCAGCAGGGACTGGTGCAATAATACTAGATTCCTTTACTCTAAACTCATACACCTAACAAGAGATACCATAACACATCCACGATAAATCTCTCACTAGTACAAAGTTGCTCATATTCTAAGTTAGTATGATTTCCTCCAACCAACAACTTACAGATTATATCCAGTCATAGTCTCTTTTCAATACATTTAAAGTTGATTATTTTTGTCATTTAAGAACTGATACTCTAATTTAAACCTCCTGTAAATTTAATTTAAAAACAGTTTTAAAACTAACTTCTATGTATTTGTGGTATGAATTCTGGACCATAGCATTCTTGGGAAAACCAAGAAAATTAATTACTTTTCCCTTTTAGTAATCAATACTAGTATTTGTATACTTTAGCTTTAAAAGTAAATTGCTATGACTATTAGCAAGTAGCTTCCCTTCCCTTCTTACCTGTCTGCACGTTTTGGTCCCAATCAGTCTGGCAATTGCACAGAAGTTGTCATAGTAGGTGCCAATAAGAACTCTAAACATTGAAGCTTCTGCACCACTCCATTCCACGTTCTCTGGAGGCTCAATATTTGGCTTCATCTTTATTGGTGTTTGACACCTAGAATTTGCTTCTGTAATAAATAATTGAGAGTAAGACTACGTATCAAAATTTACTTTGCCCTTCACATTATGATTAACTGCAGTTAAAAAATATCCCAGGGTTTTTGTTGTTTCCTAAATGCCAGAAAAAACAAGCACTTTTCAGATGCCTCTTACAGAAGCTAACAGCAGCTACTCAAATTAATGACCAACATGTAAATTGAGACAATGCAGACATTCTCTTAGAGTTTAATTCAACTCCTATTATTATTCTGTCTTTTCACTCCATTCCATACATTCCAAACACACTTTTCGGAGGATTAGAAACAGCACGAATTTTCTAGGATTAGAAATGGCTTGACTCGTTGTTTTTGTTGCGTTGGTTTTTTTCTCGTTTTCGGTCTGTTCATCCTCTCAAGCACCGCAGCTCACTGAATGAAGCAGCACTGCTCAGCCTTACCAGAGGAACTGGATGTTTCATCTTTCTTCTCTTCTTCCTCTTTATCGTTGTTCTCCCCGCCGGTCTCGGCGCCGGCCTCTCGATCGCTGTCGGTGTCCTTTGACTCCAGGACGTTGATGGTGGGAGTGCTGGGCCGGCTCGTGTTGTTGGGCAGCCGCCCCCTCCGGCGGCCGCCGGGGCGCTTCGGCGGGGTCTTGATGCGCTCCGCGGTCAGGGCAGCCGCAAACTCCTTCGCGCCCTCCTGAACACAAAACACCGCGGTTACAGCACACAAACGGAGAAGTGCTTCCACTCATGGGAGAACACCTTCTGCTCGCATCCTGAGTAACTTCCCACTGTTCTACAAAATAATCATGTGCACCAAGTTCCAGTTAAAGGCACTCCAACTGTGATCACGAGTACTTTTGATGCTACCATGAAAAAAATCTACACTTACAAAGAACTTGTGTCAGTACTTTTACTTTGGCTGCCAAGAGAAAAAATAATTCAGTAGTAAATTTCTATTTTCCCAGATGACAGAAATAAATTAAAATTTCCCACGGAAAACACCCATAAAATATGAGAACTCTTCTTGCACATGGAACTTAGACAATATGTGTTCTGCATTTTTTAAAGCGCAAGCATTGGTAGCTTGTTTTCTAGTGAAAAGGAGTATGATAAAGTGTAGCAAGTTTTCAGATGGAAAAATTGCATAGCTTCGCATACCAAAACATTTAGGGGAATTATGAGAAAGATTTGAAATTATATTATTAAATATTTCACTTTATTAATTTCCATCATATTGCTTCTTAAGAGCACAAGTCCCACATGGAATCAGCCTTTGGCAAACTAAAAAAAGCTTTATAATTTTCAGTTGTGATACAATTTACAAGAGAGTGAAGTCTGCAGTTCCTTGACTAGATTGGACAGAATAGCAGCAACACCATTATTAGGGGATAGTAATATTTCTTCCCTACAAATATCTCAGGCTACATCTACAAGTATTCCTACTTAAGATGATTGAAAGTTAAACTTTTTCTCTCGCAGCAGCAGACCTGACTGCAAATGACCCACAAGCAGATGCACTATTCTAGATCCAGCATGCCCTTAGCTTAAGTATCCCCCTATACTGCAGCCAGCACTAGCACTCAGTGAATTGTGACATATAAAATTATCTTACCAAATGTTGATAACAGTGAGGTCCACAAGGCTTATTATCTAATGCTGTTTCTGTATTCTTTCGCTTATAAGTATTGGGAGTTGCATGGAATGCTGTTGAATCAAAACATCACATTTTTAAGTTTTCGTATAAAAATACGTTAAATATATAACCTCAAACTGCACCGAAAACACGAGGTTACCAAGACTTCACTAAAACCAGAATAAAATACTAACAAATGGAATAAATAAATAATAAAATAAACCCCATGTAGTGACATATGACTTACCACTTAAATACACAGAGACAGCACATAGGTAAGTTTCAATATCATGGAATGGTTTGAGTTGGAAGGGACCTGAAAAATCAACTCCTCTCTGCCATGGGCAGGAACACCTTCCACTAGACCAGGCTGATTAAACCCCATCTAGCCTGGCCTTGAACATTGTCAGGGATGAGGCAGCCACAGCTTCTCTGAGCAACCAGTTCCAGTGTCTCACTTCCCTCATGGTGAAGAACGTCTTCCTTACATCAAATGTGAACCTATACTCTTCCACTTGAAAGCAATTGTGCCCTTTTACATCAACAAAGGCAATCATCACGTTCATTTCATGTATGAAGGAAGATTTGGTGTATCACCCTTTCCAACAAAAGAACAGACTTTACTTTATTATCATGTTAAACAGAATTTTTCAGGGCTTCTCCTATTAATGATCAGCTCTTCAATGTGTAAGATTCAAGTTGTTAAATTCCTATCTTGTCAAAAAATCCAACCCACTTCACATTTTCGTCAGTGAGAAGGACACAAACGCATTTTTGCTCTATTAGTTTATCAGCACTCCAGCTAAGCTGACAGGATTTAATAATTCAGTTCCTGTATCCCAGCTGCAGGGTAAAAACAAGTTAGCATTGCACAGTCACTCTGGATAAGTGAGCCAAGTCTGCACCTCGCAGAGAAGTGTCTGGTGCTGTATCTGAGAGACTCTGTACAGCTCTGACAAAGCTGCAGAACAGTGACTCAGAAAGGAGCAGAACAGGGTATGTTACACATGCAACACGAGCACCTTGATAACAGGAGGGCAGAGTTTCCTACCCACTCTCTTTGCCAGAGCCAGCTCTCCTCCCGGGCAACCCCAGCAGGGTGTTTTCAGGGAGAATGACTTTTCACCGTTTTCTGGAAGTCTTGGGAACTCCTCTGTACCTCTCACAGAGCTTTCCTGAAGCCTGGAAAACCTGCCACTAGACTCTCACCAAAACTCATACATTCAAGTCCCACATTATATTAGGAGTTTTTTGAGATACTGTCATTAGTTTTCTCCAATTGTCTTTTTAAAAACAACTCATCTGTGCTCAAGGAAAAAATACTTTGTTTTTTAGAGAGAGAGAGATAGATATCAATAAATACTTTTTCCCTCTAAATGTGTAAACAGTGGCATACAGAGCTGCAAGGAACAGAAATGAAGAATTGACTGAAATTTAAAAAGAAGACAATACTCAGTGCTAGCTGTCTGTTTGCTAATGCTCCATGAAGGCCCAGAAAAGATGCTCAACTTAAAATGTGCAATTTCCAAACTATGCAGAAGCACTTATGCTGCAGTTTTACCACAGCTGCAGTTGGGTAACTGTAACTTACAGTGAAGGTTTTAAAAATTCAGTGAATAAAAAGTGCTAATATGTTCAAAATTAAAGCAGAAATCTCTCCCCTCCTACCCATATTAATCTAAAAGGGCTGTTCCACACCACCACTTCACACATCTCCTTCATTAGGCCATTTCCTATTCATTTCATTTCCAGATCATGCTCAAGGCTTCTCTCTCTCTGTCCACTAAGCTTTTTAAATGCTCTTCCTTCCCTGTTAAAGCATGTGGGCAGAGCTCATTCTTCCCAGACAAGCTTTTAAAAGCAAACTTCATTTCAGTGGTCTTGTTTGCAGCATAGCTCTGCAAACACCTGTTTTGGCAGCAGTGGGGAGGGTGACCAGTTCTGTCTTGGAACCTTGGAAACACTTCATGTTTCCCTCCCATAAAGGAGGGTGAGTTGAAAAATCAAATAGTAAGTTCTATAATATTGTGCCTGTATTAATGATAGCAGCAGATGGGAACCCCCCAGGAAAGCAATGTACTCTTCCAAGGCTTTCTTAAAATGGCATAAACAAAAATAAAAGTAACAATAAGTAAATATCACATCCCTTTCTCCAGACAAATATATATTTTATAAATCTGGAAGCACAAAAAAGCTTTAAATTTGCTATATATGGGCGTATAGATATGTAAAAATTATTTACAAGCAAGTATAGGAATATAATTTATGTATATTGTTGCCATTAGTGCTCTTTCATCCCCCAGATTTAGTTAAAAGCTTTTATTGCTACACCACTTCTCATGTTTCACGTATCTTTCAAGTGTTCATATACTCTGTAGATAAAATATGTTACACTTTGTTACAGTAAGAAGCCATGCAATTTAATGCCAAGCTATTTCACCTTTTTCCATCTTCTAAGAAACAATGAGATAATGGGAGCCCTTTACCCAAAAGTGGGAGGGAAAAACTCCCATGTTTTTCAACACTGCATCCTTAAATT
The DNA here is from genome assembly GCF_017590135.1 of Pyrgilauda ruficollis. Lineage (NCBI taxonomy): Eukaryota > Metazoa > Chordata > Aves > Passeriformes > Passeridae > Pyrgilauda > Pyrgilauda ruficollis. The sequence goes on along the minus strand of NW_024519206.1, from coordinate 28,130,192 downwards.
TGCACAGTATACCATTTCATTAAAGATTTTTTTCCACTTAACTGTTTTACCTTCTCTTCATACCACAAGGAAAATAATTTTTCAGCAAGGCAAAAGAACACTGAGGCGTTTGCAAGCCATGATCTATACCAGACTCCTGCAATGTACAGAAATTAAAGGCATTCTTTCTACATGTCACTTGCAGATGCAATCATTTCTCTCTCAAATTCATTTGTGCAAGGTCCTAAAATGAGTATTTTTTTTTTTTAAAAACTGTTTTCCTTTAGAAAATTAAGAAATTAGCTTGTAATATAATGAAACAAACCAAACTTTGTTATTTTTAGACTCATGAGACCTCAAAACCAGGCTACATCTGATACTTACAATTAGGATCATCTTGTGTTCAACTATTTAAAAAACACCCAACATGGTACAGTAAAGACAACTACAGTAAAAGTCTACCACCTCTATTGCGAGGTATTTTTTTGAGAAGACTTGTTATAAAGAAAGGACCCAGGATAAGAATAAAACTATTTGTATAGCTGTATTGTGAATTTTTAATATATCAGTAGTAATCTTTTTCAAAAGAAAAATCACAGAAAACTTGGTAGAATTTCCTAAACACCTAAAGTCTGTATTTCTTTAATCATTTCCTTAAGAGAAATCATTCTAACATGGTATCCCTGAGCATGTTTTCTGTCTTCAAGATTTATTATCTGTCTCATCCCCAATGGGCTCAACTTTCATTTTCCATAATGTGAAAGTACACAGGCAACAGTTTAGCCTGAAATGTACATTTGCTTCATAGTCAAGCTATTTGGGAAATTCTCCCTACCTGATATTTTTCCTTCTTCTAAATTCTTTGTTAGTCCAGACATTTAGGCATAATTCCTTGCTGTCAGCAAATGAAGTCGGTACACAAGTTTTTTCAGTTATGTCATCACCTGCATATAAAGGGATTGCCAGGTCGTCAAGGGGACTTGACACGTTAAAAATCTAATGATAACTTTTCCTATATTTAACTCAAATGTTCTAGAACAAAGATTGGAAACTCCACAAAATAAGGCTAATCTTAACAAAAATAGAATCTAAGAGGGGGAAATACAAAAAGCAAAAGCAGACCTAATAGAATTCCTGGTTTTTTTTTTTAGTTCTCTATGCCTTCTCCAGAGATTTAAACCTTTCAAAGTACCAATGTGATCACTGTAGCCCACCACATTACCAAAGTAATTCATCAAAAATGTCATCTGTAGAAGCCAGGACATCATCCCACAGCACTTGGCAAGTGCATGAAACAGAACATAGAGGCAACTGTCAAAATGTAATAAAAGTTAAATTGTTGCAGAGACACTGAAAATTGCTACTGCAGCCTTCCAATAACCAAAGCATTCTTTTTAACTTTTTTTTTTATGAGTTACTTATTCCAAGCAATGAGCTGGGTGAATTTTGACCAACAGTCTTAAAATTTCACAGAAAACAAAGAGGCCAAACAACTGACTCTCTGTTTTTAACAAAAAGATTCCGTGCTCTAGACAGACACGCAGACAGACAGACACGCAGACAGAAAACAATCCTCTTTCCTTGGTATAAACTACAGACAAAAAGAAAAGGAAGCAATGCATCCAAAGCAGTGGGCAGTCATTGTTGCAGTGGAATCTGGGTATGATTTCAGGGAGTGGCAACTGAAGCATCGGTTTACTACCTTCAGGGTCCAGCACTGAGCCCACACAGCGAAGGTCAAGATATCTCTTTGCGGTGATTACATACCCAATATGTTATCATCAGTGACAAGGAATGAGCTGCACAGGCTGTCACAAAGAGCACTGCCATAGCCATCCATTGCACCCTCCATCTGACACAAAGGTAAGTCCTGAATGCTCCCACAGTGAAAGTACTATGCATCCCTCTTTCTGTCATGGCTGGCCCTGAAATTCTGAAGGGATGATTTCAACTTTGGTCACTTTTAAGTAGGAGGCACAGTTTAAATAAAGCCTTGGACATACACCACTTTGGAAAGAATTCCAACTTGCTTAAGGGACATATCAAAAGTCACCAGCAACAAGAACTTAGTAATCTTTTAGTATAAACACTTTGTCTTCATTCTCAAGATTATGAACACTGAGAAGGAAGGCACAGTGCTTTTGGCTTAAAGGATGCTGCTGATATGAGAACTGAAGTCTTTCAAGCAGTGACATGGCTCTGGACATCCTCACTGGCTGAACCTGCCACCCAAGAACATGTCAGAAAGTCTAAGACTGTGAACCCATTCTTCACAGCACTTTTATAAAAAAAGTCTCTCAGAACTGGTGCCTCAGAACTGTGGTCTGGTAAAGTAGCAGGTACGCAGCAGGTAGTCAGCAAAACCTTTCAGTTGTACTTCTATCAGTCTGCAAAAAATGGCCATGAAAGGCAAATATATGTGTGTTTTAGAAGAGCAACCATCTCCACTGAAAAACGAAAAGTCTATAAAATCATTGAGAAAAATTAGTAAAATCACTGCAGCAGAAATATCTCAAGTCTTCAGTGGTGCCACTAGAGTAAGCCTGTCCTCACTATGTCCAGACAATGCTATTTTGTTGACTTAATCAAAACTGGCCCCCAGTAGTCTGCTAGACTATTAAGAACGTCAAGAACTCCTAAAACCCCTGCCAGACAAACCAACTGCTAACAATCAGCATACAGCTTCACTCCCCTGTCCCACAGACTAGGGCTGCACACAGCACTTCTTAGAATGAGCATCCAGGCAACTAAGACACCACAAGACCTACAGCTCCACAGAAAACACCATGTTGAAGCTGGCTGGTCAAGGCAACAGCTTACTCCAGAAACTTACTGTTCCTGAACATTATGCAGAAGTAACAACTTCCTTTATTTTTTTGCATTTTCTAGCAAGGCCTGTCAACAGAATATAAGGAGAAAGTGAAACTAACAGACCTAACTCCAAAATGCCCAAGTACTAAAGGAACAAGGAACATGAAAAGCTTCCCCCCTCCCCACCATCTGAGAACAACTCCAATTCCTCCTCAAACTGAAGGGCAACCAAGGGATATGAAAAAGCAGCAGCACTGTGCAAAGCCTTCAGTGTGGAGTACAAACACAGGCAGATTTTGCATGTGTGCTGGATGAGGAGCTGCTGACAAAGCACAAGGATTCCCAAATGAACATGCATGCGCACTCACAGTGGAACATGCAAATGAACAGCTAAGTCAAAAGCGAAAATTAATTTGGTAGAGAGGGCATCACAGTATACTGCTACAAGTTGAAACCACTTCATATTTGGCTGTTAGTTTCCCCTTTACATTTAACTCTCTGTCCAGAACAATTGTCTCAAGTAGCACTTCAGAATCTCTTCACACTTTGCAAGTGAAAGCCAACATCACTGCTAAGCTTTCGTCAGCTTGTTGGCCCAAAACAATGGGGCAACATAAAAGCAGTTCAGGGGAAAGGACATCACAATTTCTAAAACTCAACTCTCTGAAACTATTGTTCAAATAACCAAGAACAACTAATGCGGCTAGAAAGTAACATAGCAGAATAAAAGAGAAAACTGTTCATGAGTGTTCATTCTCCTTAGTGGAAAATGAAGCAAGCCTGATGAATAACCAGGATTTTTTATGGAAAAATCTATCCCATTCTCCATGCACAAATTGAGAAAGTGTAACACATAAACAATAGTAGAAAACACTGTAGTTTTCTTGCAGACTATATAAAAAGTGAAGTGATGTTACAGATTGGTCCTGGAGTCAGGAATTCTATACAAAGTCCTAAATGCAAAAAGAATAACAAACTACCCACACAGGTGCATTCGTTTTTCTGAGGTATAGTTTCCACTGCAAAATAATGTCAACATGTACAAGCTCTTTTCATAAACTTTAGAGATATTCCTGCTTTTATTTTTTCTTCTCTCTCCTTCCTTCTGCATTGGACCTTATGGTACTTTTAAGTCTCCTGACATAGAAAAAACAGTAAGACATTTACGAGCACACTTTAACTGTACTTACGATGTAAGAAGCAATCGTATTTAAAACAGCGCCTACAGAAGAGTGTGTGAAAGGAGTGCAGGCTTTGCTCCCTCTGAACAGATTTAGCATTTGGTCCATCTATGTTCGGTGTGCACTCAGGAGGAAGAGCTCCAGGAAGCTGCTGCTCAGTAAGTTCTTTGTATCTTTAAAGCAAAACAATAGAACTTATTTATTGAATATCTTTTTTTTTAAATAAAAGTGGTTTTTATTCCAGTACCACTCTGCATTTTCAATGACAACTTAAAAAAAAACCCTAAGAAATTTATGTGTCAGCTAAAAAGGTCAATCTGTTAGTGACATGACAAGTTATTAATTCTATACTCATTAATACAAATTGACTAGGAAATAATACATTTGTTTTCAAGACCATCACGACCTTGTACATAGTATCAATAAAAAGGAGTAGTATGAGCATCATAGTATCATCATAGTATCATCCAAAAAGGAGATAAGACTTTTTTTTTAGCAGTAGCTTTTATCACCTCAAAAAATAACAGATTATTAGACACATATAAGCACCCACTTTTCAATATTTTAAAGGGAAGGCTAATAAACATTTCTGTATTGTTTGACTTGGGGGAAAGAGCCAAAACCCTTTCAGTGTTACTTGCAGAAGTTACACAAATGCCATAGAACTAGCTGCAAGGGAAACCATTCCTAATGAACCAATATTTAATGAAGGATTTATTTTATAGAGGAATCTTTGTTTCATAAAGCAACACAGCAATATACTCTACAAAATACATTCTTACTTCTCTTTCAATTCTTCTGCAGTACCCTTGTCTGGAAACATTGAGGAAATGGCTTCAAATATTTTGTCAGAAGGAAATCTCCGAGGTGGGTGGGTTTCTTTCTCTGTCAAGGAAGAAAAAAATTTTGGAAAACAGAAAAATCTATTTCTGCTCCTTTGCTACCTCAAGAAGGTGTTCAGAGAAAGGGAGTGTTCGCCAAAATTCTAATGTAAAAAAGAAATAAAGATTTTTATTTCCAAATCACTTACAATTTTAACTGTGTTACGTGATTTTTCCTAATGAGAAAAACCTACTGGTAAAATTCAGATAGATCATTATTTCACCAGCAGATGGAGACGGAAATTCAGAACTCTGCCTGCTTTAGAATGATACATCATTTTCTGAGGAGTACCAAAGCATTTATCAGACAGATACCTGACTGATTTTTGGTGCATGTGACTGCCCCAGTATGCCAATTAACAAAAATGGGCAAAAGTGCCTCTCACGGTGTTCTCAATAGAAATGTTGAACTAAATGACAAAACAAATTATGAAAATTATGCTACTTTAGACCTAAAAACTATCACATAGGAAGATGGGTTTGAACAAAAGTATTGAGTGGTTAAATAAAACATTTGGGTTTAATTTTTAAAGTCTGCAGATAGACATACCCATCCTGTTACCTTCCCGATCTTTTTGCTTGTCATCTCTTTCATCAGGATTGTCATCTCCATCATCATCATCTTCATCATCACTATATTGACCAAGGGCATTGACCAACTCAACAAATATTTCATCATTGATAAATCCACATTCTGAAATCCAGCAAAATTGGGAGTGAACAAAAAAACACAAGGTATATATGAGGTATTTTTAATCCTTCCTACACTTTAATTAAACTAAGGCAAATGCTGTCATTTATGAAAAGCAATTTTGTAGTTTTCCCCTCTTAAACAGCAGTGTGTAAACCAAGACCACTTTAAAAAGCTCATTATCCACTTCTTAGACTAACAATAGGGAATGAAAGAAGAAAAATTCCCACAATTTTTTTTTCCCAACTCCATGTGCTATGTACATATATAAATCTCTCTTCCTTGTAAGATAAAAAAATACTACCAGCTACATTATTTAAAAGATTTTATGGCAGAATCCCAGTTCCAACATGGTCAGGGTTAAGCCAGTCTGGAAATGCATGCTAATAGTCTATAAACCAATCCTTAGGCAGCTAAGGAATCTCCAGAGAGATTTTTGGTTGATCATTCCTTAGCATCTACTTCCCACAATGGTTGATCATTCCTTAAAATCTACTTCCCAGAATGGTTGATCATTCCTTAGCATCTACTTCCCAGACCCCACTGGCTGGGTGATAAAAAAGAATACATCATATACAAAAAATTCAAGAGAAAACTAAATTTTACATATAATTTATTAGATTATATTCTGCATATATCTATTTATCAGTTTATATTCTACTGTGACATTCAGATGGCAAAACAAATTAAACAATAAGACATTTCTGCACAAAGGAAAAATCATAGTTAGCGCTGACAAGAGACTATTTTTCAAAAAAAAAAAAACAAAACAAAACATGAACTATGTGGGAACTGTAGTGCTTATTACCATCCTTTTGAACCTGGACTAGGTTTGCATGTCAAAATAACTTGACAGAAAATAAGACTTTTATTACTACGTAGACAATGAAAACACCACTCGGATGTTTTAAATAGACTCTTAATATACACACATAGGTTAGTACAAATTGTCTCCCAAAAGTGCAATTACAGAGCTAGTTTAGAATTCTGACTCTTACACGGGAATGCCTCTGGATTACAGATTCCCACAGTATTTACATTTAATTACATTCACATAGCACAAATTATTGGGAGACTAAATAAAGTCTATTTCTAATGTATTTTATATAATAACATAATAACAGTAATCACCATCATAAACACGCATCTCAGGATGCTCAAACAGGACTAATTTTAAAGCTAAATTCCTTTAATAATAAGTTAAAACAATAATAGAAGACATTTAGTAGTAACATCATCATTTTGACATAACCAGTTTTCTGACAGGGAAATCAGCAATCAGTAAATGTGTAAAAATACCCAAAGGCCAAAGCCCACAAACATTCCATGTTTCTTATGAAATACAAAGGCACCAGCTATAGTGAGGACATGAACAAGTCTAGTAGGGCTGAGTAGCATTTATTACTGAATCACAAGCTTAACCTTCATGAATGGTACATGATGAATTCAAAAAGTGTGGTTCTCTTTCTCAGACGCGTCAGCATTGACAGGAATATGATTAATTTTAAGAAGCTGCTCTCTGTTTGAGAGAAGGGGTGGAGTGTGTGGGCAATATCTCTGAGAAGGGGAAATCACAGTAGTCATGAGAAACCTGTACAAGGGAAGCTGAGGCTTCTATAAGCCAGTTCTGAGGGAGCCCAGAGCAAGTGAAGTCGCCACTTCACTGAGAGTTTAGCAAAGTGAAGGGCAGATTACACTGCAGGTAGTCCAGCTCCCACACAGGAGAACAGATAAACTACACCTCAGAATAAGTATATGTAATACTTCTGTACCAACAGAAGGATACCACTTTGCTCTATAAGCTGATTTACAGAGAGGGGGTTTTTAAATAGCTAGCAAGTTCCTTAAAGAAAGGAAGGAAATAAAACCCCACAAACTTACAAGAGGTTACTCTGTTGAATCACATTTGCAAATGTTGTCATTATCAGAGTTTTGCATAATCATCCTGCCCACTTTCTGCTAGGCAAGACACATACCCACATCACAATATCATATTCCAAAGCTCTGAGCACAAAACTGAATACCAAGAACCACTGTATAGTATAAGGAAAAAGCTAATGTGCTTAATTTCTCCACACTACTGCTTAAAACTTTGCAGCCTAATGAAAATGCAGAATACATTTAAATAAGGAAGCCTGTTATACCCAATGTTTACACAATGCAGAAGTTGTAGAGATACTACTGTAACAATCACACATCAAGCCCTTAAGCAAAACTACAACAATAATTTATGTAGGAAGAAATGATTAGTATACCTGAGTGTTTGGGCTCACCTCTGTCTCCATGCACCTTCCCATCATAATTCTTGATCAGTTCTTCAATAAAGGTACCATCCTGGTCAAGCACTTCATCTCCCATATACGGAATGTTATGTAAAACAGTTTCATCCTCTACCTAGGAACAACAGTGATAACCAAACCACTTTAAATTGTGCTGTCAAGTGACCATTTCTGCATTGTTTTTCACTATCTACAGGACTCTGCCTACAATAGTAAATTAACTAGCTTCACTGCCTTAGCACATTTACCATTAAGTAGAAAAACAAAACCCTCAATGGCTTTCAACAATTTTTTGCATTCTTGGTGGCTGGCTCAAAATATTAAAAGTAGCTCCTAATCTTAAGGTTAGCAGAGCGTTTCCACAAAGTTTCTAATATGGAAACTCATTAAGTTATCTGGCTTTGGGAAGCTTGCATTTGGTAAATTCATTCATCCTCTCTTGGTTCTCTCTTACAGTAATGTAGGAAAGCACAATGGGAACCACCCTTTCATTGTTTCCCCAGAGATAAGAAAATATGCTACAAAAAGATTCTAAATTAATGTTGTTTAAAGAGCAAACAGAGAAACATGCCTGAAAATTTAATCTGAACTCCACTGTCCCTTTTTTTGACTGCATATAGACTAAATGCATTAATACTCCCATGTTTTATCAATAGAATTTACGGACCTTGATACTCAGCATCTTCCAATAGTACAAAAGAACCTTCTATTGTTAAAATAAAAAAAACAAACTTTCCTGCTGATCATGATTCTGTACTCATCCAAAATATCCAAACACTGTTGAATTGAAAGCAAGGAGAAAAAGGTGTGAAAAAATGGTGTATGTATACTGATAAAAAAACTGTTGTTTAAACCACTTCATAATAATTATTATCAAAATAACTAGTCAGCAAAGGTGGTCCTAAACAAAATCATGCGACAAAGATTTGCAATAAGCTAAGCTTTTCCAAAAGTCAAATACCTATATCAGAAATCTAATGCTATGGCTTCTGCACACAGTGAAGTTAATCTGAAAAAAAAAGGGCATACTCAGATATGAGAATAACCATTATGGAGGGAGACTATTTCAGGATTTAGTTCCCTTTATTCCACAAGAACTACTATTCTGTTACAAATATGTTGGTTGATTGCCTTACATTGAAGCATTCATGAAAACATGAAAACATTCTCACTACACTAATTTGATACTTTGCAATAAAACCACATTTGTTAATGGCCACAAAAGACAATAGGTCACCTGAATTAAATAAACTTCACAGCAAGATTTTGGAGATACTTAAGTACATTGAGGACAAATTCAGTTTGCAAAGTTATCTTTATTTTATTTGGGGGAGCTTATTACTGCCCTATTACCAATAGGTAAAGTATGGAAGGTAATTGGCAACAGATTTTGCAGGCATGCTTCAAAAATGGCAAAATTAACACCTCCCTTTTCTCCATACCTTTCTCCTCCCTACATTTGTTCAAACTTACCATAAAATTCTGTTGAAGGGGAGACCAAGAGTACATTATAGGCACAGAAGCAACAGCATTGAGAGTCTTCAGTGGGATGACTTGTTTTGGAAAATCAATGTCACTGGTAACAGAGCACTGAAATAAGAAGTTGAAGTTACACTTACATAGCAACATCAAGAAAAAAACCAAACAAAAATAAATCACAGAACACTCTACCATGTAAAAAATTCAAAGAGTTTCTCAAAATTAGGAATATTAACCTTTGAAAAATACATCAATTTTTTAAAGCATAATAGGAAAAATAGTTTTAGCAAGAGAAAAGAACCTCAAGCATTATTTCTATGTCAATATATTTGCTAATAAATCATGACTGCATTTTTCCACTTATTATTAAGTGGTTGTGATAGTATTTTACTCAGACTATTCAACCTACAATACAAATTAGTTTTGGTATCTCAAAACAGATTTAGTACCTGTTGCTGCTGCTACACTGATGTTAGTGTATTCACTCAGACCATCTGAGGGGCAAGTGAATTCCCCTGGCTTCAGATCAATACACTGCAGAAATCATGTATTATTTATGTTATAAAAATAAATAAAATTTTACTTTAATGCCAGCAAGACATCTTATATAAATAAAAACTCCATGTCTTTTTAATTCCTGCCTTGTTTCCCAATTATTGTCTGTTTATCCTATCCTCAAGCCTTCCATCATGCTCTCTGCTTGCAAAGGAAAAATGAAAATTAATTCTTAGTATGTAACTCTGGATAGACCAATCAATTTTTCAGCTACAGGACTTCTGTTTTGGATATTCAGAGATTTATGTAGCCTTCAAAGGATAAACAATCCATAGAGATACAGACAACAATTAGGTTATTCTTGCATCTAATCAACAATTAACAAACACAGATCAACTTTTCTCAAATACTTGAACTGCAGTATGAAGAACTCTGGGAAAAAAGTTATAAGCAAAAGCAGACAGGAACATACAGAAAGCTAGGAGATGTACAACAGAGAAGATTTGGAGGTAGGTAAAACAAAGTTTAGAACAGCTATCATAGCTACCTGAAAGGAAAAAAGGAAGTGGAGACAAAAGATCTTTCTCCTTTCCAGAAGGGAAAGATGAACAGAGCTTCACATTTCTAAAGAAATACACAAAGTAATGTAACAAACAATATACAGAGACAGTACCCCGGCAGAATGACACAAGCCAGATTTATTTCTTTCCTTTTTAATCTGCAGCAAATGAAATTAGATTTCTGCTGTGTATATTAATATTCTAGGCACCATCCAATGCTACTGCTTCATTCCCATTTCAGGTTAATGTTTAATTTTCTAGCTAGCAGCCACCTAGCATATTTTTCATGTATTTTTTAAAGCAAAATACAAAAGTAAAAGAATTAATTACTTTTCTCTTTGGAACTAGAAGTCTCTGGCTGACAAATGGGCTACATCAAAGTGACTCAGTTTGGTGCTCAGGCTCAGTTACACTGCTCTGTTGTTCTGGTATGGAACTCAGGTTGATGCCAGGTAGGCCTGCACAGGGCATGTTATGGTCTCCACTTGATGCTGACTGTCACCAGCAATGCCCTGCACTCTTCACCAAACACAGGAAGGCTCTCACACAACCTTTCTATCTCTAGCCAGTGTCTTATGCAACTCTGAAGAAATTCAGCATACTAAGAAAAGAAGATTTTTCAAGTAGTCTTTTACAGTCCCCAGCATTTTTTCATCTCACTTCTCTCACTATAAATTATGGCAACCTTAAATCAAGCATTAGAGTTCTGATTCATGAGACGGAGACTGGATTGAATGTAGTAATTAGTGTGCTCTATCAATACAGGCAGGAAATTAACATGAAGAATAGTGAACACCATGCTTGAAAGAAAAGAAAAAAGAGGAACAATCTTCTACCAGCGAAATAAAAGTGAAAATTGGATGTGTATCTGTGTCAATTATTATCAGTTCTAATCCCACACAATAGTTATAGAGCTGTACATGAATAATTGCATATTCAAGAACATTTAAAGGATAACACACCAAGGTCCTCTCCTTCTTGCATTTGAACACACATGCACAGAAATGCACTTCTGTGACACACTCCCACTCCCCAGTTCTCCACTAAACTTTTAAGGACAAGAAACTCTGCAAATTTATTTGCAGATAAAGTGCTTTGGTTTGCTTTTTTTAACCTATTCACAGCAAAGTCTTTTCATTCTCACCCTCCTGAAAAGAGTTCACTTTTCAGATTATTACAGATAAACACCTTCAAACTTGTTAAGTGTGAAGAAATGCCTAAGAGCAAGTTAAAAATAAGGTAAATTAAGCTGGGATGAATATAGAGAGCTGGAATGGGCTTAAATCACTGTTGAAGCTACCACAACACAGAACACAATCCTGAGTAACATGCTCTAGGACGACCCTGCTTGAACAGGAAAGCTGCACTAGATGACATCCAGAGGTCCCTTTCAACCTTACCAATTCTGTGGAAACCATTTTAGGTTTAGGCATTTAGCTCAAATTATGCCACAACTATGGAAGTGTTTTTCACAAATTTAGCACCCAGTCTGCTTGTGCAACACAAGGATTCATTACTCTAACTCCAACAGGAGCAAGACTAAACTCCCAGTACCACGCAGACAGAACAGTTTTCTTAAAGGATGCTGAGGTATGATCCAATCATTATCAGAAATAAAGAAGTTTCACTTTTGTGTGTCATTCAAAGCAGGTAACCTGCTACATATTTATTCCTTTGCAAAAGTCATATTATCAAAGTACACAATACATAAATTATTTAAGAGACTCATACAAAACACATTGAGCTGCCAAGTCATATCATGCTGAAAAAAAAAATACAAAGAACAGCCAACTTTCCAGTAATAAAATGAAAACGTGCTAACAACCTTGTAAGTGGAATTACCACAACACATGTTAACCAACCTCCCTGGTCCCGCGCAATGAGCTCACAGAAGTCATGATGTGAACAGGCTGTATCCTACGTTGTTTCCATTCTTGATTTAAGATTTCAGTTCTTTCCAGTATCTTCTGACGATTAGAATTAAACATACTCTAAAAATTAACCACAACATTATAAATAAATGAAAGATTCTAAATTCATCGGATAGCATCTTAAAGCATTCTAACATTTAACCAGACATGTTATAACAAACAAAAGTGCTCAAAACATACAAATTTAGTTTAAACGTCAGAGAAGTTCAATATAGTTCATGATCTCTTTCTTCAATTCATACCATGTTCTCACATTTAGAGAGTCACACATTTAGCATGGAATTAAATTCTAAATTGAATTTGAAAGAGTCTGCAGCTAAAGAAGTTGCCATATAAGCTCTCCACAACCTCTTCTGATACTTAACATTCTTGACCCAATCACACATAAATGTATCATACATGTTTATAAGACCACAGAGTTAAGACAAGTTCTCAGTATCTTGACAAAGTATTCAATGAAATTGTTATAGCAAGTGTTAACTGAAGGACACAAACTACAGAAAATAATCAATACTTGTAAAACTTAATAAGCAATAGAACCAAAAGATAAAGTACCTTTACTTCATCGGCACGTCGGAACCTCTTGAGCTGCCTCAGTCTCATGTATTCTGATTTTACACGTTTTCTCCAGCAAATTGGTCCCTTCTCAGATTTTTTTCCTGTTTGACCCATGATTATCCTACAAGAGACAATGTCATGTTTGTATTACCAAATCTGACACTGCTGCTTACAGAAATTAAGATAGGAAAGCAACATTCCTTTAATATCTTTCATATTCAATTCCTTTAATTCCTTTTCAATCACACTCTTGCAATACCATCCCAGTCCAAGAGAAAAAAACAGAAAACTTATTTAAGTGATAGGCATCAGAAAACAGTAATTTTAATTGCAAATCAGTGGACCCTTTATATTTGCACTTCTAATGCCTCTATGCAAAAAGGTATCTGATGAATTCAAAGGGGTGAAGAGGAACAAATCAAGATTCCCACTGCAAAGACAAATGCTGGAATCATTGCAAGTAGCCTTGTAAATTAACTTTTGGAGAACTATCTTCACGGCAGGCAAACCTTTTCCTCCTTGCAGGAAGTGTTGTCTTCACTAAGACATCAACTCCTACAATAGACTTCTGGAGCTAACATCAAGTACAGAGGTACCCCAAGGATACTCAGTCCCCCCACCCAGCCACTCAAGCATGAAAAAGTTGTAGAAATTCAGGCAACGAGTTTTGAAACAGTCAGAATAAGAGACTTTGCTCTTTTCTCAAGTATTCTATAAGACCACAAGCTGCCCACTGATTCCACTTTACTGATCACCCTCCTAGTGCCAAGTGGTTCATTTTTACGTTACAGGACTGTTGGCAATGAAGCTGTATTTTTATGTTATATTCCAAATGCCTTGCTAGAATATGCCAATCTGCTCTGTATTTTTCAAAATCAAGGACCGTATGCTACAGCTATGCTGGCAATGACTATTTTGACAGCATCCTGAAACTAAACCACTACATCAAAGACAGGCTTCTTCTCAAGAGCTGCATTGTAAAACCTGCAATATTTCAGTGAAAAGCTCAAAATATCATTCATGTGGACTGAAAGGCTGAAATATCCAGTTGCCCAGGGCTAATACATTCTCAAACAAGCATAATCAGTTTGAGCAGAAACAATTCCAACCCTTCTAATTATCAAGGCAGGTTAACAGGAACAGAGGTGTCATCTTTGGCCTCAAATCCAATGCCCACTGCTACCTTCAAGGGCCCCACACTACAGCTCCCCTAACAGTCATAGGTACAGCTTTATCCAAGTTACTGGAAGCTTACTGCTCTATCTTCAGCAGTTCTGTAGAGGTCAGATTTGAGTTCTATCAGACTTTATGATGATGATGAGAGGGAGAAATCAATACAGAACCTGTTTATTCTCAAGACTATGCATTCATTTACAGTGAACAAAAAGGCAGTAAGTCTATAAAAGCCTGAACCCCTTTTCATGCAAATCTTAATAAGATTTAAAGTAATATTTTGCAAGAAAAAATGTTGGGGTTTTAGATTTAGGATTAAAAAATAATTGACAAACAAATAGCAGAATTTCCAACACAAATCATGGAAAACACCCTTTGAGGAAAGAAGACACGGGATACAAATAACTACATGATGTACCTGACTAGACAGAGGGTGAGGACATTTATCTCACCATGGGGAGATAAATCTGGAACAAACTATCAAACACAGTTGCCCTGCGTCCATGCACAAGACAACAAGTAAAACCCACTTGTACCTCATTTACTACAACCTTAGCGGTTACAAAAGATAAAAAATGAAGTGATACTTAAAAAAATAATCCTAGACCATTCATGTTTGAACACAGACAAGATAATCAGTGACTCAAAGTTCATTATGATACTGACTAAAGAGCAGCACAAAAGCATTATGAAGTACAGAAAAAACTCTGTATCATATGCTGAACTAGGCAAAGTAAAAACATTGAAAAACAACCCGTTAACTGGAAATAAATTAGACAGAATAAGTACCATTAAATAACAGACAACCTCAATTTGTAACAGTACAGAACATCAAAATTGCTTCAGTTATGATTCAGCCAAAAGACATGGAAAAAACATTAATGAACTCAAAAGATAAATGAAAGCTCAGCTGATGATACTGAAATAATATAGCCCATAAAACTGAAACACAAATTACATTTACTTGCTCTAATACTACCCCAACCACAGCACTTCTTATTCTAGTTTCCTGGATAAAAACAAATGACTCCAGCTTAAAAAAAATAGCTTTCTTGACTGAAATTAAATTGCCAGATAAGCCCTGCTCATCAGAAGCAGATCTATACAGAAATCACATAAAATTGGATTAAAAACAACAACAAACAGACAAACCAAACAGAATTTCTTTCTTTCACACAATTTAAGTACAGTCCCAAGAAGACCTGAGAGAAATACAACCCCTTTAATTAAAGTTAAAAAAAAAAAAAACCAATGTATTAATTTTCCCAGCAATGAACATCATAGCTACCTGTTATATTAAAATGGTAACAAAATAATACTTCATAAGATTAGTACTTCCTTTTAAAACAGCATAACTTACACTAGGGTTATTCATCTGAAAACAAACATGACTTTTAAGAACACTGTCCTCTTGCACTAGTTTCCAGTTGCTATCTGGGGTACAGCACAGACAACTTAATGGTCAAGTCACTAAATTAACATGTGATAGAAAATGAAAAAATCTGCACTGTTGCTTACATCAAGTTATGGCAAGAAAAATTCTTCTACAGAAAGCCAAAATATTAATGTGCAACAATCAGTGGGATATACATCATACATTAAGTCCAATGTGTATAAACAGATTAGAAACTACATCTTAAATGGTAAGCCCATATTAAGAGAAAAAGCACTTAGTGGAAAGGAAGCTTATGCACAGAGAATATAGAAAAATTATATCTAGGGGGAAAAATATGTCTTGGATGCATGTTTGTAAAAACTTTTCAGAGACTGTCAAAATTAATATATTACTGGTATCTGAGCAGCAGAGCCAAGTGAAGCGTGTTTGTACTTTCAGGCAGTCTAACATAACCAAAGTAGAATTACAGTGTTGCTAACACATGTACTGCGGTAGGAGAGAATTGGTTTTGTGTCCCAAATCTCAGAAGAAAGTACAGAACGAAAATAAACCAAGGCGGGGGGACTGGCCAGGAAGAGCATATTCAGAGAGTTAGTTCTCATACTGCTATTGATAATCTTCACATTAGGACTACAGACAAATGCCATTGATAATTTCTCATGTCAGTTCAAAGGTCATCCCCAAAACTTTAAATTTAAGAAGCTAGACCTGAGAAACAGGGATAAGAAGTTTCCCAGGCAAGGACAGCCAGTGTTGGGGAGCAAAAAACATGAACTATGAAAGTAGGGTGCTGTACTCTACTTCCCATCCCTGAAAGCAAAAGTAACTTGGAGAATTAAAAGACTTCAGGGAAACATCAACGACATCCCTGGGGCAAGTTCAGGGTGGTAGATGCTGTCACAAGTACACATACTAGTGGTGTACTTGCCTAGCACCTGTGTGTTAGACAAACCTCTCCCAAATCACTTTCTTGTGCACATAAACAACAGAACTGGTACTCTGAACTGTAACAGACTACACAGTTCCCACTTTGCTAGGTAGGACAAAAAACCACACATTTTCCTTAAACTACATTGTATGGGAGTCACAGCTAGAACTGCAGAGCAGAGAAGCTAGTGAATGTTAAGATCAATGTCAGAACTAGCCAACTTTTCAATAAAGTTTCAGAATATTCCGTACAGGAGCCGAAGTGGCACAAGCTAAATCCCATCTGTCTCAGAATGGTTAAGTCTTTCTTAAGACAGCACAGTTTGAAACAGTTTCCATTTAATAAATAAAACATGATACTGATTATCTTAGTGCAATGGTCTGATTCCGAGAGCCCTTAGGCCTTGTCCCTCTTCTCCATTCCCATTTCCCCTTCTGAATCTCACCAGTTGTTTGTATTGTTTTAAAATCTTATTCTTTGCCATTTTTTAATCCTTTTGAATAAAATGGTCCAGAGAAACCATCTAACTGCCAAAGAGCCAAGTCTTGAGAAGTCCTATCCAAAAAAAAAAAGAAAAGAAAAAACTATGTAGCAGCCAAGTAAGTTATTTATGGGCAGAGTATTGCCTCTCCAGAAGAAATACAAAGAAAGCAAGCAGAACTCCAAAGAGCAGTGATACTGTTTCTAGAGAAAGCTCTTCTCCCAAAGCGCACTATCACTTCCATGCACAATCTCAGCTAACCCAGGCAGATCTCACCTGGCATCACAGGAAGGAGGGAAACCTTGCCATAACTCCCTGGAACCCCTTTGCAGAGGAGAGAAAGCTGTGGGCTGTCTCATTCCAACTGGGCAATCACCCCAATGCCATGAGAAAAAAGGAATAATTTTACTAATGAGAGGACCAATGCTGTTCCAGACACCCACCAAGTACAAAAAAATAACAAAACTAGCCCCTCTTGAGGGGAAAAATAAAGGGGTACTAGGAATCAGAAATACTAAAGCCACCTAAACACAAATTTAAAAGAAAAACCTACAAGAAAATAGAAACAAAGACATAGGTGTTCTTGTCAGTTTCTACTCATACTCGCATGGCTGGAAATAAAAACCAAAAAAATGGCAGTGTCCTAAAGCATATACATTTGTTTTTTAAAGATACCCTGCTGAGCATTTCATAACACAACCCACATCTTTACAGTAAGTTTTTAAGAAAATTCATGCCTATAAGCTTAAATCAGGCAACCTTTACTTTCAGCAGACAAATTGTGTACAATACATCTAGGATTCACAATAAGACAAAGAAGTGTAGAACCATTTCAGCTCAAATTGCTCCTGTTTTGCCTACAGAACATAGAAATAGCCTTATTTAAAGACAACGTCCTATTTTTCTTTGATCATTTTGGCAATATCCATCAGTGACAGACAAGCACACAGATAATTCTCTAAATTAAGCAGACTATTCAAACAGTAATACAGCTGTCAAAAACTATATTTAAACTCCTCTGGCTGCCATGGCAAATTTCAGGAAAAAAGATAAATTAATGAAAATTTTCAACTAAGAAGCATGGGAGAACAAACGAGGGGGCCTGCCATTTTAAAAGAACACTACTGGTTTGCAATTGTAATAACATTACATTATCTTCCCACTACTCAGGATCCCTATTTAGAGGTATTTACGAATCAAAACATATTTTGTACAGTACAGTATAATTTACAAGTTCTTTTTTTGTGAATTAATCTACACTCATAAGGTTATTCACATACTTTAAATATACATTAATGTAATACAGCACTTCAGAGCACTCTTAACCACCAGTTTCAGTGCAGGGGGTGAGGAGACAGTGAGGCTGCGGAAGAATCTAAAACCCAGTGGAGAAACTGCATTTGAAATCTGATGCAAATAGAATAATGAAATAAGTAATCATGGGGTTTTTTGATGCCTAGAGTAGTGGGAGAGTAATGAAGGTATAAAATAATTCAGATGGGGCATGGGCAGGCAGGGGAGAAGTACTTCTTCTACCTCTTACGATGTGTAAGCCAAATGCTTTCACACATGCTTCTCAAAAGCTGATGTCCAAAGGAAGGTGTTTAACTGCAGGACCCAGCTCAATGGATGACACCAGAGTGCTGCTTGATCTCCCTTCCAGCTCACTTTTGGCACTGCCCACTGGAGCCCTGTCTGGAAAGGGAAAACTACTGCCACTGACTGGAAAACTCAAAGCCTGCGCTGGCTGCAGGAGCTGGCACTTCAAATACTGTGCCCTTACTAATTTAGAGTCAACACTACATCAGGAAGGTACTCACCAAAGTGACTTCCTCAGCAGCAATAGTACCTTACCATCATCCCACCCTTCCCAACTCTTTTTTTTCACCCCAGTAAGGCTCATTAACTAGACAGAACTGACCAATGACAAATAAAAACTCACTATTGCAATTGTTTTCAGAAACACAGATGAGTTTCACGATCCCATCCACAGCTGTGGCATCCTCTGCACAACTATAAAGCAGGAAGAATTTTATAGAAAATCAGGCCAGCACTAGAGAAAAACTAGTACAGGCAGTGAAACCACAAACAGGCACTGGTTTCATACATCAGCGTGCTCTGGAGTGGCAGGCACGCTCTTTTAGCTGGAAGCTGTTATCAGATCCAGACAGCATACAAGTCTTTCAGCCTGAGCTTATGCAATCTTACTAAAGGACAAATTATTATATAATAAACCTACCTGAAGTCAACACAGAACTCTTTCAAGCATCTACAGAACGTAATGAGAAAAAAAAAAAAAAACCAAACCAAAGAAAACCAACCACACCCTATCACACCCTTCCATGTTTATTCACAAACCAAAAAAAAATTTTTACTTGGGCAGCAGAATTTAGGACAACTTTTACAGTCAACCCAAAAATGCAGAATTTTAGCAACAGAAAGGATTAACAACATTTTTCCACAAGCCTGCAGAAAAATTCAGTACTTGCTAGAAAACAGGAAAAAAACCAAATACCCCCACTAAGAATGCATTTCAAGTATAAAAATTCAATGAATTAAGCTTAGACCTGAAGTTGTTAACTTTACCAAACCACCTCATAAAGAACTAATATAATCTTTTTGTTACAAGATTTTACACAGCACAATACAATAAAATGATTGTTCAACTGCAGCTAACTATTTTTCAGATATGTTAAACTAAACTTCACTGCTTAGAAACTTAGAAATTTTCTTTTAGTATTCTGTTTTGAACACCCTAAATTCTAAAACAGATAATACAGTCCATGAACCTATCCTAAATCTTTCCAGACAAAGCAGTTTCCAGCACTCTTACTACAACTACCAATCACCTGAAAAAAAACCAACAAACCAATAAAACACATACATATAGCCAGACTTCAAAAAAACTGACTTGAAAATAAATTCTAAATTAATGCTTTAATCTACCAGACCTGTCTTCTACATTTGTATCAAACTTTTAAAATAGCACAGAGAGATTAATAGAAAAAAAAAAATATGTTCAAACCCCAATACTTTTTTTTTTTATTAAGTAAGAAAAATTGATCAGTTGTGATTTCAGAGCTGCTAAGTCTTTCCACATTAAGTTATGCAAGCTGTAGGTGGGTGGTGGGGAAATGACACTCACAGAAACTCAAAGGGCTTTTTACCTGTGCTATTACAGCAAACACACAAAGAGATATGACTAGAAGTTTTATAGTTTCTACTCTGCTTTCTGGATTTTCTAAAGCAAAGCAAAACATGGTTTTCTTTCAAACTTATCTATGTAAAATACCACATTCTCATTTTCATGGGAAGAAAAATATTCCCAAGGCCACTGTCAGCTTGGGTATTTCAGAGCCCAAACTAAACCAACTAACAAAAATCTCCACCTCTGAAATACAACATAGGAAATTTTAACACAGTTTATTAATAATATTTCATAAAAACAACTACAGCACATTTAATCTTTTACAGAAATAATGAGAGAAATAGATGGGTATAAACTGTAGTGGGTTTTACTATTTTATATCACAGAAATGTGGTATTTTAAGTTTGTAGTACAGTTCAACCTATTTTTAAACAAGAAATACCTAAAAATACTTATATATTAAATTTATATCATGTTGTTATTCCATATGCTGAAGTACAGTATCATTAAAGGCAGTTAAAATTTCAAGAAATAACTTACATCAAATGCTACCATCAGTTCAACTACCATCCTCAAATACTATTTGGTGTCAGTTTGACCTGGAAAAGACATCATCTGTCCACTGTATCAATGGTCACTCATTTCTACTTCTACACAGCCTTCTCTACTGTGAGTGCTTAAGTGCTTATGATTCTGTAATCAAACTAGGTCAGGCAGGGAAAAAAAAAAAAATCTGTCTGAACAGCCCAGAAATGAACATACTTGGTTTTTAAATACATTTTTTCAACAAAACCAGCTTCACATGCCAGCTTGTTCAGCAGCCACGGATTTGTTCAATGTGTTCAAGCCATGAATTCTTGAATCCACACAAGGGACAGAGGGGCAACATCGGGGCAGAAACAAGAGGCAAAGAACTAAAACTGGAGAGAGCAACAGCTCAGGCTTCAACACAAGTGTTTGTGAAACCATGCCATCCCTCTGATACTCAGTTTTACTGGTACAGAAAAATTAGACTTAAAAAACAGAAGCAGGAAGCATTTATTAAGCCATCCATGCCAGCTGTACCACTCCTTGGGCAGATAAAGGCCAGCAGCTTGTATTTGCCTACAAAGGCTTAACCAGTACCAGGTTCTCTTCGGGAGTATGTAAAAGAAAAGGATCAGTTAACTGATCTAAGCAGGTAACTCCAAACATTTCATCTAGTCCTCCTCACCCTGACAGGCATCAGTGGTTGTGGATGATGTAGGTTAACAAAACACTCGTGGTCAGTTCTGACAAGATTACATGCTCTGCAATAATGTTCTTGATCACTCAAGAAATGGAAACTTTTACAGGCTATTATCAAAGACAAAACTATTAACTAATTAATCTGAGGAAGGAGGAGAACCATCAACAACCTTATATGTACCAATGCCAACCCCAAACTGAGGAGCAATAACTGTGTGTGAAAATTCAAAATATTTCCTCTTTTTCCTCCTCAAGTTAGCAGAAAACCCCTGGCTTCCAAGCAGAATTAAAAACCTGCTCTGCAGCATAGGTAACTTTTTTTTTTTTTTTTTTTTTTTTGGTATCTGGTTGCTTTATTCCTGCAGGGAGGGGGATCCTGCTGGCTTACATGATTCAGAGCTGTGCTGAAGGCACTGGGTCTTGGAGATACCTGGGATTGCTGGAGAATCTCTTGACCCAGTAGCACCATACTGTGGATTTTAATCTTTCTCTGTAACTCAGGAGAAGATGGGGAAAAGAAATACAAACAGCATTTCAAATCTATAAAGATGACAACAAAGTAGTTTGTAGATCCTTGTGAGTTTGGAAACAAAACCATTAGACTTGAGTATTAAAGTGTTTTGTTACTGCTAAAATCTGTTCAACCTGTAGGATTCCTATGCTTAGGAAAGGAGGAGATTCTTCTTAAGGGATGAATCCCAAATCCTCTTCTTTCTTCTTTAAGAATTCTTTTCTTCTAAGGCCCGAGTCATCATGACTTGGCATTTCCTAACTCAGCATTCTGACCTCCAAGGAGGCCTTGCAGGCCCTGTGCCTGCTACAGGTAACAACGGCATCCAAGACATTTTAGTGTCAGCCCTCACACCAACACAGACTGATGCTGGCTATAGGCTTTCCAGGTAATATGGCAGCTCCAAAAGCAGAAGGTCTGCTGCTATAAATAGTCATGTTTTTATTATAAGCAGTCTCATCTTACAAGTAAACTCCTATTATTGTGACAGCTATTTATTTGTAATTACTATTTGCAATGCTAAAATACACTTCAATTAGTAGAATCCGTTTTACACTACCCTGTCACTACAATATTGTGGGGTTATGTATCACCAAGTTGAAGATTTTGCCTCTACTGAAACTGCTGTTAAATCCAAGGCCAGTGTACTTTCTCCTTCCTGATATAAACAATGGTTACTAGCTTATTAGTAATTACCTAACAGAATTTCACTTTGAAGAACATTTCAACCAAAACTAAACGTTACCTGTTTGCTTTTGGAAGCTGATGACAAATACATCCTAGTGTACTGCTCAACTAGAACCAGGAAAGGAAGTGGGATCTTAAAATGGCATTTATTTCCTCTCTTCATTATCTGTCTACACAACCTCAGCATCTCAGATGGACTTTACATAGCAAATATGGTAAGTTTGATTGTGGTGATCAGTTACTTCAAATTACTTCAATTACATTTTCTGCACTCAAAAGCATAGTTTTCTAACTGGAACAAAGCTGTTGATGCTGGCATCATAAATATCCAAACTGGCAAGGAAGAAGTGGAACCATGAAACCAGAGTCAAGGGAAATCAGAAAAAAATCCTCTGATCTTCAATGCAAGTAAACCATTCCAGCATATCATCCACTTATCTTAGACTAGGACATTTATCTTCCACACCATGTAAAACATATCATTCACACTGTGTAGTTTTTTGTTCTTTACAGCACTTTGCACAATCAATGCAGTCAATGCATTAACTACTTCTGCAGGAGTAGCTTTCAAGAAGCTGTTTCCTGCTATCTCTTGATCAACTAAAGATTGTTCTGAAAAGATGTAGTCAGTGGCAAACAATAGCAGCAAACTTGCCTGCATCACCTGATGTGCAAGACAGATGAAAAGCTCGTGTAGGTTCCTTCAATTGCATTCTGCCACGTACATTCCACATCCCACTACAGCCACTCAATGAGTATTAGCATAAGTCAAAGGCTTCAAGGCACGTTCTATTTATTCCTACAAATATTCTTTCAGAATACCACATGTAAGCTCCCCAAACTGCTGAGCACACTCTTAAGAATGTGTCATACTTCTGTCTGTTTCTGGGCCTTATCAAAATTGGACGAGTCACTCCGAGAATTTCAACCACTACATAATGGAATTAACTCCCTGAATAGCTTGCTTTCCTACACAAATCAGAGCTAAACCCAGACAATCACAGAATTTGAGCACTGTTCTAGCTCTTCTACTGAAGCATGCTAATCTATGCTAAAATGAAAATACAAGAGGCGACAGGACTCCGTGAGGGATTTCGTTTCAGTAGAGGAAGAAAATTCTTCCCAGTGAGTGTGGTCCAGCATAGGAATGTATTAAACAGAGGTGTCAGAATCTCCACTCTTGAAAATATTTTAAAAGTGGTCTGGAAAATATTATTTCAGTGTTGGCCTAACCCAAGCTGGAGACTGGATCAGAGGACTTCTAGATCTACAACTATTCTACAAGTCAATATATCTCTCAGCTGGGCCCATCATCTCAAAATAAGGACCACACTATTTCTAAAGCTCATGCCAGGGAGTTTATTTGCCTTTTAAATTTCAGTTAATATTCAAAAGATGAAAACAATGAGCACTAACACTCTCAGTATTTCAATCTGCTACAGACACAATGTGAAAAACACTACCATTAAAGGAACAATAATTTGTGAATTAAAATGCTTAAGAGCTTAATCAGACTAAACTCTTGGGTTTGGTGTACAATCACAGATTCTCATAATCAGTAGAAACATTAGTCTCCTTTAACAATTCCATCAACTAGCTAGTTCACACACTCCTTCCCACTACCATTCCATGTGTTGGTTCATTTGAAAGATGCCTTGTCTGGTTAACAGTACAATTAGAACTTTCAGCTCTCTCTCTCAGAAATTGTAATTAAAAAAGATTGGAAAACTCTTCACTAATTACAAAAGCAGTCTAACTAGAATGCTTGAACTGAACATTATGTTTAAAATAAATAAAAGGCCACATATAAGGGCTGTTACTTTCAAATTAGTTGTCTTCATATCCTAATGGGGTTCTGCTTCTCTTACAGCCCAACCTTTGTGCCTTTGAAGTGCCACATTTTTCCGACCTTTTACTTTCTGCCATTTAAGGGACTACAGCCTTAGCTTGCACTCAGCATATTTAAGATCAGAAAGCTGATCTCTACCCTGGTATATTAAATGGTTGGTTGTCTTCTGATTCGAGGTTTGTTTTGGCTTTTTTCCATTTTTTTTTTTTTTCTAACTTAAACATAGACTTGAAGAAATCACTGAGTCAAGTGGTAGACACATTCACAACAAGCAACTATTCTATTATTTGCTTCCGCAAAATGTGTTGAAACATGTGCCATCTCAATTATTTCTTCCCAAACACAATGGGTTTTTGGGCCTTGTTACTACCCCACTAGCTCTTTAAGTTAATAGCCACCAATTCATATTTCAGGATACTCAAGACTAATGAGATGCTCTCCTGTATCTTCAGAGTAAGAACTTGAGCTAATTTCAAAATAGGCTTATAGAAAAAAAAATCCCCATTTTGTGGCAATTTCTCACCTGGCCATGACAAACTACCTTGATCTATGATATACAAAATGATTGTGCACAGCCTTTTCTCTTAGCCACTTGTACATAGGTGTATCTCAGTGAACTAAGAGTACAGTTTCATTACATATTTCATCCAATTAAACTACTTATTTGTAGTAGTACTACTATGAAACTAACTTATTAACTATATTAATGACTATATTTTTATTTGCAGGATTATTTCCCAAACAAAAACCAGTTACCACTGGAGGGGTTATTAAAATATTATAACATAGACAATACCTTGAATCTGAGCTAAGCAGCGTGTCAGAATTTCCTCTAAATGGCTGATTTTTAGCCTTACTTGTGATAACAAGGCTGATGAACCCTTCTGCATACCTCCTCTACAGGAACTTCTGATGCAAATGGTAAACATTTGTGCACAAATGTGACATGGTTTACTGTCCACTATGTTACATTTATGGTCTGTAACAGTTGCACGAAGGACTATAAGTGCTCTGGCATTACGAAAAGCTTCAGCATGAGCATATATTCTATGAAAAATAAAAAACTTAAGAGATTGGGGAAGTCATTAAAAAGTAAATTACTAGGGAGAAACACCACTTAGGGCTGCAGACACTGACATGTCAACAGAGAGCAGCCCCTACCCAAGCAATGCCACTGCAGCCAACCACCATTCCAAAGACTCACTGTCACTGCTCTCTGCTCCAGCATGTAACATAATTAGATACAGTATTTTACAGCAGCTACAATCCTGCACTGTACACCTAGATGTTGCAAGGGAATGCTCCTATCTTAGATATTAGGAATTCTAACCCTCAGTCCAGATTTGGTAGGAGCACCTGCTTGCCCCCCACGTATTTAACTCCTGACTTAGGCTTGCCTTGATCATAACACACACTTTCCTTCATCAATTACTGTTTCCAGTCTGTTTTTAACAGCCGAGGTAATCTCTCCAAACACAGTTCCTCATTACTGCCCAAAGATATCAGACAAAAACTGCCAGCTTTGACTTTCAAGCATCACCCCTACTTGATGCTGGCATTGCTACAAAAAGAAGCCCTTTTACTTGCACCTGTGCTATCATCTCCCTCCTGACAGCAGGAGCATTTTTGCAGCCATTGACAGAAGCAAGGAAGTTCTCTGACTGAAAATATCTTGCTGCTTTTGACTGAAGAAAGTGAGCATCCAGTCATTCTGGCCCCACCTAAAGACACTGAGCCATGGCCTTACGCCTTCCAATTTTCAACTCCTTGTGACATTACTAAATGCCTACGTCTGCAGATCAGTTTCTGGATGTGCTCAGTTCATACCACTTATTTTTTTAAATGCTCTCCTCATTTAGTAAGTCGAGGTAGTTCAGTTTTACTGACACACAAGACAGGAGGGAAATATGTCAGCTCAAGGGCTCACAGAACTCATGTTTTCTTCAATCATGTTCCCCATCTGATTTTTTTTAAATTATAAATATTAGTTCACCTCCTACAGCATTTTGTTTCTTGCTTTCTCCCCTAACAGTTCATTCACATATATGGTTTAACACTATGTTGCATTAAAATCCTTCTCAGGAGTTCCTACCATTATTATAAACTGACCAGGCAGATACTAAAAACTCCCTCAGACAAGGAAGAAAGAAAGAAAGGAAAGAATGAAGTGTCAAGAAGCTCTTGGATATTAAATAGAAAGATACGGTTCTTCACTCCCTTTTGCTTCCTGGAAAAACATGAGAAATCTTAATCTATCTTCTTGCTCTTTTTAAATGAGAATCTTCTATTTTTCTGCATTAGAAAACTAGCAAAGCAAAGCAACTGCCAGTATTCAACACCCCTTACTCTATCTGCCAGCATGTTAAAAACTTTGCTGCTCAGAGTTTACAAGTAACTCTTGATCTTCCAGGAGCATTTCAGAGAATAATCAATTCATGTTCCTTACCATCTCAAATAATCTTAAACAATCTGCTTCAGAAATTTAAATAACAATCATTAAGAAAACCTACAAGAACTCATCTGATCATGAGAAAACCCCCCAATCATTTTGAAAGTTTTTGTAACTAACTATAGGTTGATCTCAGCAAGATCCCACAACAGCACTGGTCTAAATATCAAGCTTTTTTCAGATTTTCTGTGAGACAAGGAAGGAGAGCACTTTTTTTTTTTTTCCTAAGAGCACGCTGCCTTTGGATTTATTTTGACATTATCTCACTTTGTGGGAGTTCTTCATTTAGAACATTTACTCTTCAAGAAACACTGGTACGGATGCTTCTCAGTTTCATTCCCTTCACCAGAGAAAAACAAAAATGTTATGTCTGTTTATAAGAAAACAAGATTTTAATACAAATAATTAGATATTCAATACATTTCCTTAAACAATTCAACAGCAGAATACAAAAAGTAACAGAACATAATTTGTTTTCAGGCAGTCCTTAAAAGAAAAAGATAAATCCGAACTGGAGTGTTCTATCTGCATAAGCAAGCCTGCAACTTTCAAAGCTATTCTTCCCTTCAAAAAATCCTTCTGTGTCCCCACTTCAGGATTTAGAGAAGTAAAAACAGACATTAAATCATTACTGAATACCACTTAAGGACTAAGAGTAACCCATTTAAAAGAAAAAAACTTCTGAATTCCCTGCATTACCACTTTCCTCCAGCATATTTCAACATTCGATACTTTTAGAAAAATACCGGTTTGGAAATAAAAACAAGAAGTTCAAGTACTTGTCCACTTGGGTGGGGGGAGGGAAAAGGGAGAACAGGGAGACCATAACCAAATATTTTTATATTAAAGACTGAACCAAATTGGCAGTAACTGAAACTGACTGACATCTCACTTCACTTTGGGCAACGTGAGCCGTACACCATGCACCAGGTAATGCAACTATTTGCTTTGCACTTGGATATCTGCATCTATAAACACTTTTAACATTTGCATGGATGAGTAAGATTATTTGGCTCAAAAAACAAATAAAACATTTTAAAACTCCAAGCAGCACCACAGCAACAAAAAGTTTCAAGCCCAAATTTGATCATACTTTTTACAAGTCACAGTTAAAACCATCCCACGTTCCTTACAGCAAACCAAGCCTGGCTATTTGTCAGGAGAAAGAGTTTTTTGCATAAAACTTGAGCGTCACCTTTGAGTTGCTCAAATGTGTACCTCCAGAATTTCTCTTTTCACACTCATTCACAGACACCCAGAGGAGTTAGATGACTCCCACACACATTCCAATTAACCCCTGTTGCCTAACACCTCCATCTCTTAAAAATTTAGCTTTTTGATATCCTGGATAAATCTGGCAGAAAAAGTAACATTTGCTAGAAACATTTCAGACATGTCTCCACAGGAAAAATAATTTATGATGAGAATTTGAAGAGCATAGTCTATTCCACCTGAACTTGTTTTGTGGACACACCTTTTATACTCTAAAAACTAAAATAGCCACAGGTCTTTCTGTTCAACCCATACTTGCAAAAGCAACACACATTCCACACAGGAAAAGCCCTGATGCACAACAATTCAGGTTCAATAGTTATTCCATACTCCTTCCCTGCTCAGGCAAATAGCCTAAAAGCTTAACTTTGAAAGACATTACACTTCCACGTATGCAGAATTTACTGTAGAGCAGTCTGGCAAATTGAAGCTGAACTGGTATTTGCCATTTGCCTGAATAATTTCAAAATGAGCTTCAAATGATGAAAGTAACTGTAAAAGTTACTTAAAAAAACAATCATTTAAAATTTCGCAAAATAACTGGGCCTAAAGTATGGCATCCTTATTCTGTAAGACATACAGCAATAAATCCACCTGCACATTATATTAGATGTTGCTTAAAAAGGAAAAAAAACACAGATACTACTTTTCCAGAAGCTTGACTTAATACAGAAAACTAATTACAACAGTTTATCTTGAAAAAAAAAAAAAAAAGAAAACCACAGAAAAAAGTAAAAGAAAAAAATAAAACCCAACATGCAACCCCCAAAAACTTCACCACTCTTCAGTGAAAAAGAAAACATCTCCCTTTGGCTGTGGAAGAGAACTGCAAATACTAAATAAGGTCTTGGGACCTTATGGCCCCCTGCTTCAAAGCAACCATGTACATACATTGTTTTATTCTTAACATAGTTTAACCACCATGAATGGTTAAACTATGTTAAGACTCAATGTATGTCGATCTCTTCTTCCAATAATTACTGGATTTAGCTTTGCACTAAACACATTGGCAATAAATACTCACTAGAAACATGGCACAAACATGGACACACAACAGGAAGAAGTTGTCACAAAGGACAGAATTTACACTGTCCTGGTTATATACGGTAACACTAAAAAACAGATGATAATACCAACTGTAATTCATTTGCCATGGTACAGTTCCACGGGTAAATCAAATATCTATAACACACATACGACTTCTTACAGAAGCAGCAAAATTAATTCCAGCTCCAGAATTTTTTTCTTATTAGCAAAAACGAAATCAGACTACACACCAAAAATATAAAGCTTGCCAGATCCACTCATGTTAAGAAACATGTAAAGGAAACCAGCACACATTAAAAAATATTAAAATTATATATGAGTTATAAGATTTGAGTTTTCTTCCTTTCAAATACTTTGTTTCTTTAAATTACATCTGATGGCTTTGGGATTTAAACTGAACATGCAGGCTGTGAATAGAGAATGCATGGCAGGAAAAACTGAACTAACCTTGTAAAAGGCAGAATGGAAAGGAGCCAGATACAACAAATAACTGACAAGGGAAATAGGCCTGGTTCTAGATCAAAAAACAATTTAAAAATATAAAGAAATCATACCCTCCTGTAAAGATTTATTTTCAGTTCATATCCAAAAAAGCCTAGGACGCGAACTGCAATTTGTACTACTTTGCTAGCATAATTACACATACAATGTTATTCAAGCAGGCACCATATGTATATACAAAAAAAGAAAACTAATAGCAAATTCTGAAGTATTCTGTAATTGTGTATCAAGGAAGTCTATATTTGCACACAGTAAGACACCAGTTTTACCTCATTTGCTAATGAAATCATATATATCCCAATTAGACGCTTTGGAAGTACTACATCACATTTTCAAGCAAATGACAACACTGTGCTGATCCACTCACATCATTACACTGTTATTTTTATCCACAGCATTCAGATCACGCACAGTATGTATCTAAATGTCCAAATGGCCTTCTTACTTTAAGAGTACTACTGATTTTACCACTAGATAGGAAGCAGAGAATGCATTATAAATCATTCCAAGTCAACAGCAGTTTTTACAAACAGGCACAATAAATGAAAAATCCTATGTCCAAGCTTCAGCCAAAAGGTTTCTTAAATAAGAGCATGATCCACACTAATTTGGGGGTGAGTGCCGTTTATTTGGTTGGTTTTTTGTGGATTTTTTTTGTGGACACAGCAAGGACATTAATAGACATCCT
This sequence comes from Pyrgilauda ruficollis, assembly GCF_017590135.1. NCBI lineage: Eukaryota > Metazoa > Chordata > Aves > Passeriformes > Passeridae > Pyrgilauda > Pyrgilauda ruficollis. The sequence continues at coordinate 28,099,990 of NW_024519206.1, read as the reverse complement.
CTTCTCTCCCAGTATTTTTAAATTACAATCCATTTACAAACCTGTGGCTAAATAATTTATTATATATTTTAAAATTCCTTTCTTTTTAAGTATTTTTAAGCAAGCTTAATTTGTCAATTTCATATGCAAATTACACCTTTCATTCTTCTTAATAGTTGTCTCTACTCAATTTTAGTAGTGTTACTTTACCTCTTAATTCAGAACCAAGTCCACAGTCTGATCCGTCTCAGTGGAAATCTAGGTGTATAATCAAACTGCCTATTACTATCAGTTACAGAAAGCAGCATGTTTTAGAAAATTTCCGTTTCTTGCTTGGAGCGCAATAGAACCATCCCCCAATAAATTTTATTTTTAGTTTCACCTCATCCATAAATAGACCTACACACTATCATCCCAAAGTCTTTAACTGATCTCTCTGAGAACAGATAGAATACCTGCTTTGTAATTTTGTACATTGTTTTCCTTTTAATCTTTAGCTCAACAAAACCCTTGGGCATATACTCAGCTAAAAAATAAACCTGAGCATTTGACTAACTTGTAACACGTGTTGTCACCATTCCCCTGTGAAGCACGCCTCTCTCTTCTGCATAGAATTTACACAAGATTTTGCTGGTCTGGATACATTTTATACAAGATTTTAGTTTGCCTCACTGTTCTCCTAGCAGACATAGCTACTTTAACTAAAATTATTCCTTAAACTATGTCAGTACAGGAGTAACTCATCCATGTAAAGCCTGACCTAGCCACTCCGGAACAGTTGTACAAGTCATACACTTAGGTGTTAAATGTGTAGATACATTTATAGATAGATACATTTACAGATGCTGTCTTCAATCAGACACCACTTCAACAGGCCCCGCACAGCTCTCCACGGACTTCGCTGACGGAAGGAACAGAAGGCTGGAAGCAACTTCAACATTAAAATAAATCTCCTGTTACTGTCCTACAGCTTCTCTTAACAGTGGTCTTGTTTGTTAATGTGTTACGCAAATCATTAAGAATTATATTTACAGTATGCAGCCCATTTCCTTCACTCTTTAAAAAATCTGGTAAAGTGAATTTTGCTTGGATAAGTAATACTGCCAAAATTACTTTATCGGCTCAGTGAACTTCCTTGCTTAGCAAAGGACAGGTTCTGGTTCTGTTCTTCAGCATCCCTGCTGGGGAAAATGTTATTCCCCCTAAAGTTTCACAGATACTTTTCCTCAAGTCAGCTAAGATCCATCTGTAAGTCCTAACAGTAGAATTACAGAACTTCCAGATTACAGCCAACACTAAAGGTTTTCCACCGCACTTTTGCTCAAACACAACGTAAAGCAGACATTTATTAAATGTGCATTCTGTCAGTATTGCAGCCATTTTTAAAAACAACTCTCACTGTTCAATCACATGAATATAGAACCACCATCTAAAATTGTTATTCAGTTTCACCATTACAGCTGTGAACTTACTAAAATGCATCCATGATCTATACAGCTACAGAAGCTGAACTGTCTCATGAACAGTGACAGAACACTTCTTTTGACTAATTGCAAGAGGAATTTTAGAGTACACTAACTTTCCTGGGAGCACTGCTGGCCTGCACTGGATTGTAGATGTAGCTTATTCTGACATAAGCTTCTTTACAGAAAGGGACTTGCACTCTCTCTATATCTAATACAGCTCATGCATTCAATTAATACACTAGAAAAATTCCCTTCTCCCTAAGCCAAAGTTTCTTTGCAGGTAAGAAGTAGCACAGGAATATTTACATTTCACCTATGAAGGTTGCAATGTTACAGAACAAACAAAAACCAATTTGAAAGCATGTCTTCAAAGAAATCACCATATTTCAGCTTGTTGGCAGTTTTAGCAAGAAAGGAAAAAAACACAGCAGGGGGGAAAAAAGTTGAGCTTGAATTTCAAGTCTCTGGCCTAAGCTTACACACAACCACTTCAGCTCATTTTAAACTGAGCAGTGACTATTTTATGACTATTTGAAGGTGTAGATTTCCAGTGTCTGCCACTTTTCAAGGTGAAATTACATATTAAAAAATCTATGAAAGAACCCAAAAGTTTTTCCCAATTTTCCTCCTAAATTAAAGTCTTGAATCCTTCCAAAGTTCCAGACAAAAATAGCAGTTGGCATCTCATGGAACATTATACTGTCACAGATTTCTGCACAGGTTGTTTAACTTTAATTGTTACTTTCATTTCTCGTGGAGGCGGAGGAAAGGAAAAAAATATTTTTCCTTTTTTTCTTCTTGTAAAGGAAACTCCAGAACAAGAAATGTGACTTTTTTTATCCAGTACTTTGTAAAGTACTAGCTCTTAAAAACATTCAACACATCACAGAAAACTTCTGAGTCACATCTCCTAAAATACTGGAAGTGTGTTTTCTGAAAGACTTAGTAGCTTTCAAATATGAACATTTTAATAATCACTAGTGAGACTAGCTATAGCACACTATGTACAAGTAATACTCACCCTTCTGCAGATGCTTTATTGTTACAACAAATAAACATTCCCCGGACTCTCAATTTGATATAGACACTGGGGACAAACAAAGAATGGCCTTTAAATTTTTATAAATTGCATAAAGAATCTGAATGTGCCAACCCCTAAAAAATATTAACCAATCTTTGAGAAAAATCCCCACTTAGATGTGAAGATTACACTTAAACGTGCTGGTAAAAACTCTTCGCTGAAATCTGTATTAGTAAGAACCAAACTCCAATAGCTGAAACTAGAGTTGCTAGACTTAAGCAAAGAAAAACCTATCCTGATAGAACTAAATTACCTTCTCCTCACTGTTAAATGCTTCTCATCAGAGAGAACAAGAATCTGAGCTTCCAGCTTTAAAAATGAAAAACTTTTCTCTTGCTCCAATAAAATCAGTATGGTGCTTTGTAAGTTAGAAATAAGTATCTCGAGAAACATACAAGTTTATTGTCCCATTCCTGCCACACATTTTGTGCACGCACTGCTTTTCTTTCGTGCATGAATAACAATTTTGGTATCACCTCGAAGACCTGATAATGTTAAATACATGTGCATGATGCCACAACACACCGATTTCTTTATTCAACCACACATTTGTTGCTCTCAGACGGCTCAGCCCGGTACTCTGCTTCGCACATCCCCAGACACCCTCGCTTTAAACAGTGCTCCGTATCGCCCTGTTTGGCGATATGAAACCCAAAACTCCCGAATTTTCAGCTATTTATGAACTTTATTGCGGCGCTCCGGATGATCGGGATCGCACGGTGTTCTCCAAGATTAGGAAGTTCGCCGGAGCGGCCGCCAGACTGAGCTCCCCCCTGGCCCCTCCTGAGCTCCCTCCCTGAGCCTGGAGCGCCCCAAAGCCGCGGCGGGAGCCCCCAGCCCAGCCCCGCCGTCCCGCGGCTGCGGGCGGGCGGCCCGGGGCGCGCTCAGCCTCCCCGCCCGGCCGGCCCCGGCTTCCGGGAGCCCGGGCGGACCTGTCCCAGCCTCCCGGGAGGAGAGGGACGAGCTGCGTGCCGAGCTGCCCACGGCGGGCACACGGATTTCCCCTGCCCGCCGTGCGCCGGGCTCACACACACACACACACACACACACACACACACACACACACAAGCACACACGCACACCTCCCTCTGCCCGCGCCGGAGCCGCCGCGTGCCGCCGGCTGGAGCGGAGACGAGGGGAAGGGAATCGCTGGGTCTGCGCCCCGTTCTCCCTCCTGCCCTTCGGAGGAGTGACGGCGAGCTCGCCCCCAGCCCGGGTCTGCGCCCCGCCGGGCGGGGATCGCAGCCGCCGGCCGGGCTGGACGGAGCCAACTTAGACAAAGGGCACTCCAGACTCCATGTCTCCCCCTTCCAGCTGTCACCGGCCGGGAGCCCGCGTGTCTGCCCGCCGGCGCCCCGCGGGAAGGAGACGAGGCCACTCCCCGGGAGCCGCCGCCGCCGCCGCCGCCCCCATCCTCCCCTCCCTTCCTCCCTGCCGCCCCCTCCCCTCCTCTCCTCCCCTCCCCCATGACAAAGGACCCGGGTATAAATAGCCGCTCCCGGCGCCGCAGCCGCCTCAAGCCCGCGAGGTGTCGCTCGCTCGCCCGCTCACTCACCCGCCCCCCCGCCGCCCCGGCTCCGCGCCGCCGCCGCTCCCGCCGGTGCCGCCGCCAGCTCCGCTCGGCGCTCCCGCTCTGCCTCCCTCCGCCTCCGGCTGCCGGATTCACCCTCCCGGACCGAGCGCCAAACACGCCGGCCCAATCGCCATCGCGCTCATTGGCGAGCGCCGAGCGCCGCCCCCATTGGACGGACGGACGCGGCCGGGGCCCCGCCGGGCCAATCGGGCGCGGCGGGGGGCGGGGCGAGGGGCGCGGCCTCGCTCCCCACGTGCGGGGGGGGCAGGGAGGGGTGGGGAGAACTCTTTGTTCTCGCGCTGCCCGCGCGGGGGGACGGGGGGCGGCGGGGCCGGGCCCGGGGCCGCGCCGCGCCGGGGAGGCTTGAAACTCTGCGGCCGCCTCACGTGCGGAAGGGGGAGAGGGAGGGGAAAGGGGAGGGAGGGAGGCAGGCGAGAGGATTGGCGGGCACCGGGAGGGGCCGCGCTCCCGCTCGGCGCCGCTGCCGAGTTTGAATCGGTCCGAGAGCGGGAGAGGCGTAACGGCCGTAACGGTCCCGGGGGGCGGGAATGTCCGGAGCGGGCCCTCCGTCCCCACCGCCGCTCCGCCTGTTGCTCCCCCGGCGCGGGAGCTCAGCCGCTGGAGGTCACTCCAGCCTTTCTCCACCTTCAGCAGGGAAAAATGAAATTTCCAAGATAAGTTTTCCTGGCGGGTACTTAGCCCTTCCCTTGTGACCGCATCCCTTTCCGATGCGTCCCGCATCGAGTGCCACTTCCGAGATACACTGGAGCCGTACCCTTGCTGCCACAAGTCCCGTCATCCTTCCTTACCAAATATCACCTCTCCTCTTCCTTGTGGGTACCTCAGCGCATCTTCAGGGCCAGAAATGCGCAGCGGCCACTGTAAGGGGGTTCTGACTAAGAAAAGTCTCGCGGAGGAAATAAATCACAAACGCGCCCACGCTGCCAAATCACGCCGTGGGCTTGCGTGGCTCACAGATCTGACACGTAGAGAAAACGAGGATGTATCAGCCCTGGAGGCTGGGGACAGCCCACGCCCGCGGGGCAGCCCCGCCGCTCCCCGGCGGATGTCTCGGCCGGCTGAGTCACATTGCAGCGCTGCTGCCTCGCGTCCGCCTGTTTGGCCTTTGCTTGCCCAAACTTTACCGCCGCCAGCCCTCCTTCAGTGCAGCCACCGGCGGCTTCCTCTCCCTCGCTGCTCCGCATCCCGAGCGGTTTCCCCCTGTCGTGGGGGGATGTCATAAATCGCAGCAGCAGCAAAGTGCTCGCTCCGCATCAGACTCGCATCCTGTTGCTCGCTACGTGCTGTCTCCAGCCTCTAAGGTTGCTGTCTTTTTCCCTCGTTTCTAATCCACGAGCCGTGCTCATCAATCTTGTTGCCGAGGTTGTGTTTAAACCTTGAGGGTTTGTGCACCTTTATTCTGCTGCTCTCTGGTCGCTCCAGCCTTTACTCTGCTTCAGCAGGGAAAAATAAAATTACCAAGATAAGTTTTCTAATGATACCTCCACCTCCCTTGTCACCAGATCCCTTTCTCATGTGTCCCACATCGAGTGCCACTTCCGTTGTGCGCTGGAGCAATCAACATCCTTGTTTCTGTCATCCTTTCTCACCAAATATCAGCTTCCCTCTTCCTTGTGCTTCCTAGCACTACCTTAGTGCTTCTTTAGGGTCAAAGTTCAAAAAATGAGCAGTAGCCACTGTAATGAGGTCCTAAGTGATAAAAATCTCTTGCTGGGAAATAAATCACAAATGCACCTTCATCCCCAAATAATGCAGTTGGCTTATGTGCCAAGTGAGGCTCGGTGTTCTTCTACTTAAAGGCAACGTACTTGTGTGTTTTTATAGTCTCTTTCTATGTGAAAGTACTTAAAATTTCCAGACTTAATTGTGTATTAAACTTGGAGCGAGGTCTCAAGTGTGGGCATTCCTACACTGCATGTTCTTGATTTACCTCATGGCCTTGAAAAGGGGTTTCTAATAGTAGCTTTTGTTTTTTTAATCTCTGGGGTTTCATGAGTTACGAGCAAAAAACATGCTGCAGAAATTATTTCCTCTTACAGTTACATGTCATACATGTCATATTGTGGTAGATAGCTATAACCTTCCTCTAATTCTAATGGAGTAGCTGACAATTGGGAAGATTATCTTTAAAATATTACATCTGAAAAATATCAGTCATTTCTGGAAATTCAGCTATTTTGAATCTATTCTGCCCCAAGATGGCTGCCACCACCAAAATGGCTACCCAGTCCCTTCACAATTTAGGTTTTGTAATTTATTTTGATCCTTCAAGTTGCACTTCATGAGATCTGGTTTTGGTCAACAAGGAAAATAACAATTGCTAGATGAGGGTGACTCAGTGTAACAGGTACGCTCAGCCACAAGGTAGAAAGGTCTGCATTACAGAACCTCCCCTGTAAACTAAACCTCAGCCCCGATCACATCCTTTTCCTCTCTTGCACAGAAGATTATTCATCTGCTGTACCTGAAACTGATGCTTACTAGAAAACCATACATGTTTTGAACCGAGTTACTCTTCCTCCTTTGCACTGTACAAAACAACATCTCCACCAAGGCTCCATTCCAGGCTGTTAAAGTGCTGAACTCCTGTCGAGAAACTCCAAGAGATGCTGATTTCCTGATCCATAGTTCAGGCTGCCTCAAACATCCTGGAGAATTTTAGTAACAGTTTGATTCTCTACACAGGAGTTTAATGTTGCAACGACCTCCCTACAGACTTTCTGTTTCCACAGGGTAAACCACCCAAAGTAGTTTTCTGTTTCTTCTGTATTTCTGTGATTAAAGAGCAACTATTTGAACAAGGATCTGTATTATGCAGAGACACTCAGATTGGATCTTTAGGCAAAAATAGTGCAACAATTTTTGAAAGAATTACAAAACCCGGTATTTTGAGGAGTGCTTCTCAGAGGAGTGAATTCTGGCGGCAGCATGGAACAGTACTTTTGAGAAAAGTGGCTAACATTGAAGAAATATGCATATGTTACAGGACAATGAAATAAAATCAGGCTAAAGAAAAAAGTATCCGTTTTAGACTCTTCTGGAACTGTTAAAAACATTTACCCTTTTTTTATGGCTAACACACTGTAGAAGAGCTTATTCTGTGTTCCCAACACATGAATGTAACAGGTACATTCATATTGTATGTATGACTAAAATAATAGAATAAGGATTTGTCAGTGCTAGATCACCAGCATCAATTACACATAAAAATAACTGTTTGACAGCATCAGAGGATGCTCCTAACTATGATTGCTTCTGGAGGGGAATACTTATGTGCCTCTTTTCACTCTTTAAAGAGTGACATTCAAGTCCAGGAAAAAGAAAGTATGAACAAAATTTTGCTACAAAGCAAAATTAACAGTTAAGTGGTTTATTTTCGATATTTTTAATATCTCGAGTAAGGTGGTATTTCCAAAGCATAGGTTATTCTTTATGCACTATTATCCTAAGATTTCCATGTAGTCAGAATCATATGGTATTTTTTTTCCATCAGGCAGGGGGAACCAAGCAAGACCTCTTTGGGAACTACCTTGGCCTGGAATAACCAGAGATGTTGGCCAGTTTTCCCCTTGCCTACTCAGTTTTGTTTTTTTTTCAGGAGAGTCACAGCAAGGCTGCCCCCAGCCCGGCAGCTCGGAGCAGACACGCCGGTAGCTGCATCTGTAATTCTTGTAGATAAGCTGGTGACTTGCTGATGGCAGCGTCGCTTTCCTTTGTGTTCCGGAATGGCAGCGTAACAAAGCTGTGTGCAGCTTTGGGCTGGCTCTCCTCCGTGGCGCGGGCTGGTGGCTCCTCGGATCGGTCACACAGCCCCGAGAGGCTCAGCCTGCTCGTGTTTGAGCTCCCTTGCTCGCTGGAGGGGAGGGAAGGAGGGTGCACACCCTGTCCTGGTTACACCTACCCCTACAATCAAAGCCGGTAGCACTGCCAGTAGTGTTTCACTCAGCAGAACGTTTAGGAGCATGATTTTTGTTTCTTTGTGTTTTCCTAACCCTGTACTTTTCCAGAGACCCCAGCTTGCTGTGTGTCTGAAATTCTGCATTTTGGTCCATGTGAATTTGATGAGATTTTACAAAATGTTTACATTCATGGAAATGTAAGTACAATCTAAAATCTAAAGTGGAGTCTAAATCTGTAATAGCATTTAGCACAGCAATGATTACACAGAAGTCAGCATATAAAGTGACATATCATAAAAAGGCATATCAGAGGCACTTTTAAAGTATTGGCCTCTTGTAACATTATTATAAAAAAGCAGGGAGTTTGTATTAACTTTTAACAAGCAATTAATGACTATGTTTTGTAACTAGCCACTTTGAAATCAGCTATGTTTTAAAATGTTTTACATTAATATCTTACTGATACTTATGGACCAATTTCCCTGAAAGAAATGCAACCTCATGAACAGTTTTGCACATCCTTTCTGACCTCTTTTTTTTTCCCCATTTGCCATATGCTTCTCTGCAGAATTGAATTTAATAATCAGAAAATAGGCCAGCATAACTGTGGGTATGGTGCTCATTAGGCTAAAGGAGGAGGAGGAGACGAGTCATTGCAAGACATAACATATACAACAGTGTCTGTCAGACCAGCCATGTCTCAGCAGTGGTGCTTGAGGGTTCTTCATTGCCCTTGCTGGCTTCCTCACACTCAAAAGCAGGGTGCTGTGGCCTGAGGGTACAGGACCTGGGGCTTGGAAAGGACAGCAGCACAGACCCACAGCCAAAGGTGTGCCCCCAAAAGAAGCACCACCTTGCTCTAAGGGTCCCTGCTAGCAGAGGTTACTCCTGCTGTGGACTATTTGCCTGCTGTGCAACTGAAGGAGTGGCTGCCAATTCTCTTGATGCACTTTTCGCAAGAGCCAGTACCTGGAAACTCACCCAACCAAAGGAGAGGTTCTCAATGCCAAACATGTTCAGTGGCAAGTGTGGGCATATTGTCTAACAATGACAATTAAACAGACTGCATGCATGGGAAAAAAAGGTGTAACAGGGAGTACCTTGCTAAACATAGCCAGGATTTGATGCAGCACTATTACAGGAAAACGCACAGATTTCTGTGCCATTTATGGGCTGCCTGCATCCGATGCTGTGAATAGTAACTCATGCAGCTGGTTCCTAGCCCTGCAAATGCATCAGTGGCACACACACACCTCACACACATCCCCAAGTAACAGAAAGCTACCTCTCCTTTCACTGAGTGTTTGCCTTATGTGTCATGATAAAGGTATGTAATACATTTTTTACTGGGTATAAGTGTTTTCACTATGCTGCACCACCTCAGCTCTGTCATACTGTGTTCAAGGTTTTACAGAGGATGCAAGACAAATAAAGATGGGAGCAAGAGTAATGCAAACAGCTGACACAAACTATGGTTCTATATTAAATGCAGAACAGTATCCTTTTGGCTAAAGAGAAATGTTGCTGAAAGGAAAGCTTCATTGTTGTTTTTATGCAAAAATTTAAGCAGCATAAGTGATTTCCGTTAACTTTTTTAACATGCAGAGATAAAGCTTATTGCATGTGATCATCCATTTCAATTTGTGAAAGGGGTTAATTGACTTCCCCTGCCTTCAACTGGAAATGAACTTGTTTTTAAGACTATCTGTAGGAAATTCTTTCACTTCAAATAATCTTCTGATGATTTTGTGTCACAGGAGCTGCTTAAATTGTGTGAGAAAAATACTTCCTTTTCTGCTTGCATTTTCCTTTTCTTTTTATTCCTTACCTGACCTGCATTTACTCTTATATTCAAACCACTTAAAGGTCTAAATGGTATAATATCACAAAATTGCCATGAAGACATATGCCTAAGAACTTAAATTGCAAAGCCCTGGCCCCATTTCCAGGTGGTTTTGGCAGTGTAGCTGTATGATACTGCTGAGTGTGCCACTCACAGGGGAGAATTTTGCTGCAAATTTAAAGGTTCGAGTGGGTATTCAATAAATGTTGATGGATGATGGTTTCCCATCAGGCCAAATCCGAGATTAAAAGCCTGAGCTCTATTTGAATATTGTGTTTCTGATATGTCAGAGTTCTCCAGAGGCAGTGGCTAAATTACCCTAGCAGATGGACTGAGTTCACTGACTAGAATCAAATCTTCATGTTTGGCTGCAGAATGTACTTCTTCCAACAGCCACGTGCAATATACACGTAGTGATAAGTCAGCCTGTTTGCAAAAGCAAATGCAGTTGTGAAATCATTTACCCCTCGTCGTTTTCTCTTTGATATTTATGTCACGTCTTTACACCTTCTTTGTAAAGGTACTGTCCTGTCCTGTTCTGTCCTAGAATTACACAATCCTGACATCTAAAATAGTAGGAGGTATTTGCTCTTAAGGCTACCCTACATGCCTGTTTTGAAATGATGCATATTATGTTATGTATATACACATAAGATCTGACATATTCAAGGTTAGTAAATTCATAAATGAAAAATGAAAATAATGTTTATCAACATAGACTTGATTAAACTGAATGAAAAACTGAATGCCTTTATGGGAGAAAACTAGGAATGCCTATAGTTTGAAAGTGGATCTGATAAACTCTTAAATCTAGCCAGGAATGGTAAGTTATATCGTCAAAAATGAGTATAAGAAGATGTATGGTAAAAACTTTACAGTGAAAGTAAAAAGGCAATGATATTCATCCAACCATTAAGTAAACTAATACGAGCCATAAAAATAAAATGTTCACAAAAGTTTATGAAGATGTACAAAGTACAGAATATCTATCACATTTGTACCCCAGGTTTTTTCTCTTCCAGTCTTAGCCCTCGATAAAAACATCCACAAATCAGTGCAAATTTAGAAAAGGGATTACCCAGACCCATTCACTATTGTGACATCGTGTCAGTGAGTTTACTTCCTAGGTATAAGGATTTCCAATTATTGCTAATTATTTCTAATTTTTTTTTTTTTTGCCAAATATGCAATTCTTTGTAATATACACATCTCTAAAGATCAAAATGGTAAAAAACAAGTATACTCTGCTGCTGATCTGAGAAAGCTGTTACTGGCAAAATAATCTATTTCTAGAATCAGAAGACAATAAGCTTTTCATGCTTTATTACCATGCTTTATGAAAGGATCACCATTGCAGTGATTTGTATGCATGTACAAATACAGACAGATCTGTGCATTAAATTCTGTCATGCAGTGATGCAAGACTTGGTCATGAGATTGACAGACAACATTACATTTTATGTGTCAGCTGAATGTGCTGGTCAGATATCTAATGGAAAGAATAACCAATTTGAATTTGTATCCAACTTGTATCATAGAAAAAAAAAGGTCATCGATTTAACAATTTAGAAATGTTACATATCACTTTCCTCTCTGAAGCCTTCATGATGGGTATGAAACATACAATTAAGAGAAATTAAGGGAACTGGACCTTAGCCAAGAAAATTATGAAATAACTGAGTGTCTATGCACACTGATGCTGGGAAATGTTTTTTGAAGGATAGATGGCTGACAACTACATAAGTGTTGAAACCTTGTCTATAATTTACATTTAAAAAGTCAGATTTTGCTCTCAATAGTGCTTAAACAATACTGAGGACAGAAACCCTTCTTTTGCTTTCATAGTAAGAGAGTTAAAGATGAGAAAAGGAGAAGACCAGGCAAGGCCTGTGCTGCACTAAATTTCTACTGAAGATCTTAAAATATGCCAAGTCACATTGAAAGATTGCTTCATGAAGTTTAGTATCTGTCAGACTGAGGGTGTAATTCTGATTTTCTCAATCTATGTGGGCCTTAAGTGAATTTTAATTGGCATTACTCACTGGGAAAGTGAGATGAGATTCTAAGGCTGTAAGTAAGAAGGACTGAGTCAACCAAGGGAGTGAAACAGTGACTAACTAATTAAGTGAATGAGTGAGCACGGCATTGTTTGCTTTTGTGATCATTTCTATGCATGAGTGAATGGCAGGGCTATTACATGTGTGTGAATGAGCAGGTCAGGGTTGCTGAACAATCCGTACATTTGTGTGGTCTTCCCATCCCTTGATTAGACTAATGAGCCGAGTGTTTGGAATATTAATGCATGTAGACTAGAGCTAAACTTGTTATGTAGTTGGGAGACAAATTAAAAAAATATGATCTATAGCCTGTCAAAGTCTGTTTTCAGTTTCATACATGTAACTCTGGATTGGGTAATCAGCTGCTCCCTGGCAGGTTGCTTCCAGCTCGTTGGTGTCGGGGAGCTGAATGCTACACTATTTCTTCTTCCAGGATTATTGTTGTAAGTGACATTATCAAATCTGTTTGTAGTTTATTGCAAATCTAATTGTGTCGTATAAACTGAAGCATTATCTGACAATGAAATGATTTTCTGTCTTATTACACTTTCATAAAAGAACAGATTTGGCTATCCTTATGTCAACTATTTTGCTTCCAAAGTAGTTAACAAGGCTAGCAATAATTTTGGCACCCTGAAAGCTTATTCCTTCAAATAGCACAAACAGAAGCAGAATAAAACCTTGTTCTCTTATGTCATATATAATTTATGTTCTGTTGTCACTTTTCATTCAACAGCTGCATGCAGTTAAGAGAATAGGACTCAACGTCATGCTGAAATTCAATCGAATTACAGGTATGATGAGGGGATATAAAGAAATGATGTAGAATTTTGAAAAACTTAGTGGTTTTTCCCCCATTTTTGGTTTTGTTTTTTTTTGTTTTTTTTTTTGGTTTTTTTTTTTTTTTTTTTTTTGTTCTTCCTGAGGACTTGCTTATCTTTCTATTTTTCTCCCCCCCCAAAAAAAAAAAATGTAAATTCCAGTAGTAGAAAAGGTCAAAGAAAATATATCAAACACTAGTCGCTACCAGCATTTCAACAACTCTGATGTCTTGACCTGAGCTGGAGAATGCTTTTAATTATTGTAAATTATTCTGAATTTGAAAGTCAAGTTTATGGGAAACATATGTATATTACATAATTAATCCTACAGTTTTTGTAGGCTCTTTCTTTCAGCATGTTGGCTGATTGTTCCAGTACAAGATATTTCCTGATCCTAAGCCAATTTCTGCCCTCTCATCTGCACTACACTCTTTCAGAATGTTTCAGTAAACTGAGCAGCTGGCAATATTTTTTCATATATCTTATGATCTGACAACATTTTGCCATTCTTTAAAAAGCATGAATCCTTTGCATTTTGCATCCTCCAGGTTTGGATGGCAGTCCTCCAGAGAGAGACATGATTTGGCAAACAAAGTGATTTAGCAAAATGCTGATGTTCTGCATATGCTGCCATCTTTTCCAAGTGTATTTGGTCTTGAATTAAATGCCTTAGACTACATGGCTAGCTTTACAGAGAGTAACATTTTAGGATTCTTGTGGGTTTTCCTAGCCAAAAAAGCTATCTGATTTTGCAAGCAAAATTGTCACTGATATGTGTTCAAGCCCAATGTCAAAGGTAAAAATTTGTGACTTATGCTCTGATGGAAGTCAAATAAGTATGTCCTAGTTATCCAGGCAGTGGTAAAACTAGGGTATAATTTCATTCAGGTCTCATGACAAAAGTGATCAAACTCAGGAACAAACAAAGGTTTAAATTACTGAAAAAGTTTTAAGTGGCAAAACTGTTTTATAGAAAACAGCGAAGTATCAGTCCATGTTTTAAACTGATGCTTAAAATGTTTTAAAACTTCTTCAGTCAAAACATGTATTCCTACCTAAGGCTACTGTTAGCAGCCACTTTATTAAGAACTGAAAATTGGCTGATATTCTTCTGAGACTCTGAGTCTCCTTCTAACAATTCCAAACAGTGCTACTGAATAGAGAAGGCTGAACAACATTTCTATGAAATATACTGTGTTTCAAAGAACAGGGTTTATATGTTATTTCAGTCTAGTTCCTCAGTTTATGATTAACTGCTGGGAACTTGAGGTGTGAGGAGTAGATGGTCCAGAGAACAGATGTGGTTTACTCTTCTTTTAGTTTACTTTGTGGTTTTTTGCAACTACATTTGCATGTGCTAATTCTCACATTTTCAAAATAAGGATGGGATTAATGAATGTTAATAAAGTGCTTTTCATGCCAATAGAAAAGGAGGCTTTAGATCTCGGGATATGATCGTTAGAGTGGAAACTTACTTGTGAAACATTTAAATTATTTTCAAAGTACATTCCATATTGCACGATCTGAATGCAATATTGAAATACAGTATTGGAAGATAAGTAGGAGTTAAGTCATGCCATATTTGTTTTGGGTGGCCAAATACGTGGAGTCAGAAACCTTGCCACAGCTGGATCAGCTTTTCAGATAAGAAAGGGCAATGTTCCACCACAGAGCAAGCAAATGCTTGTCTGCATGTAATTCTTGCAGATCTCCAAAAGGTTGTGTTCAGGCCATGGCTTGACATCTACCACGGATCATGGAGGTTAACTGAAGAGTATTTGCTTCATGAAGTTATGTCATGGTTTAACCTCAGCCAGCAGCTAAATACCACACAGCCATGCCCTCACTTCTCCCCTGCCTCTCTGGTAGATGGGGAGGAGAATTGGAAAAAAAAGATGAACCCCACAGGTCATTAGCAATTAAAGAATTGAAATAAAGCTGATAATAATGGTGGTGATGATGATGATGATAGTAATAATAATATAGTAATGTAAAGGGGAGAGGGAGAGAGAGAGGGGAATAAAGCCCAAGAGAAACAAATGATGCACAACATATTTGCTCACCCCCTCTTGATTGATGCCCAGCACATCTCCCAGCAGTGATCAGTGGCTCCCAATGTTTGAAGGTGCCACCATCCATTGCTGTGTTCCATCTTTAACAGTCCAGTGTGTCAGTATATTTTCTTGGAGGCTGGCGCATTATAGGCAAAGTGATACAGCCACTCCATGCCATGCACTTCAGCCCAGGTGTCTTTTAAATTCTTTCAGAAATGAGTACCATTGTCTCTCTTTTTTTCTGGAGTATCATGTCACCACAGGCCTTGCTTTTCAAGGCCCAGGACAGCGTTCTGGGCGGTGGCTTGGGACACAGGATCTGTGTCCGGCCATCCAGGGGCTGCTTCCACCACTGTGAGCACATGGCCCTGGCCCTGGTGTTAGCTTCAGGAACGCATAATCACAGAATGATTATATGCAAGTGCTTTTATTGAAGAGCTCTGGGTGTCAGGGGTACAGATCCAAATCTGACTCCCACATGGGTTCAGGATGAACATGTTTTTATACCCTTATTGTTATATAACAACATATTAATTGTTAAACTTATATTGTTCTATTGTATACATTGATCTCATCTAAGTGTGGATTTTGTCATTTCTATCAAACCCCCTAAACATCGTTTCTCATTATTCTTGTTACAATTAAACAATAATCATATCCAATTACCAAACAATCATCACATTTAACAATCATATCATTTATCATATAATAATTATATAATTTATCATAGCCATTAAATTATTATACAGGTTCAGTTTCGCATGATCCAGTAAAGCCCAACATTTTCCCAAGGACTACCTTAACATTTTCCCAGGGACTACAAGGCCCAACCTTTCTTTCCAACTCCCTGAATATCCCATGATTTTAGAAACTTTTTATCCCTATACTATCACTGGTGGGTTGGTGGGAGTGTGTTACAGCCATCCTGCCGGGTCTCCCAGGGTTACACTGTAGACACCATCGTCCACGCAAGCTTGTCCTGCTTGATTGCAGCTCATGTTTCACATTCATGGATAACCTTTGTGAGAGTGTCCATGGATAAGTCCCACCCCTCAGTCATGAGCCCATCTGTGGGTTACATCCCTTCCTTATGGCCCAAGGAGTCATGGGCCCACTGAGCTGAAAATAGCTCACACTTATGTTGCCAATCCAGATATACCTGAGATACTTTAATCTTAGCAGCCTGATCCACCTGCTGGTTATTCTGTTTTTATTCAGTGACCCAACTCTTGGATACTTGAGCCATCTGCCTGATGAATTTTCAAACCCAGGGTCTCCACCCAGGCATCAGTAGCTTGCCACAGCAGCGTCAATTCCACGATGGCAGTGCTGCCAGTTATTCTGTTTCCATCACTGCAGCCACTCCCACAGAGCATTTGCCAATATCCATGAGTCGGTGTAGAGATAAAATGCTAGACATCTCTCTCATTCAGCAATGTCTAAAGCCAGCTGGATAGCTTTCACATACACAAACCTTCTCCTTCAGCAGTTTCTGTGACTTGTCGTAGGGAACTCCTTATGATGCTTCCCTACTATAGGAACAGAGATGGTCCTTACAGGACCCACCAGCAAACAGGGCATTTTGCTTCTCTCTTTCTGATAATGTATTATGCAGTGGGGCCTCTTCAGCACATGTTACTTCCTCCTCTGGTGACAAGCTATCAGATTGCACTCTGTTTCTTAAACTAGGCTAATAGACAAAAATAAATCAACATCTGAATGATTAATTCTGTATTTTATATTTGGCTTTATAGTATTGCCTGCACAAAAGGAGAACCTTATGAATACTTCTGTGCATGAGGTCACTAAAGATTATGGATTACCATCTGGAAGTGCTGCACTTTTCCACCTTCTTAGCCCATCCTTCATGTAGCCTATTCAGAATTCTCCTCGTGCTCCCTCAGAGCATGGAAGTTGAATGCGTAGGCTTTGCACATCACATACTCTCTCGCAGTCCCTCTTTCACAAAGTGCCTCTCACAGGTCAAGAAGTTCACGTCACTGTGAAGACAGAGAGGATCAATAATAAAGAACTGCTGTCATTTGACAGCTGCTCATTGACACATATTATGAGTATCCAAATTTATTTCATCAGCTTTTGCTGCCATTCTCTGCGTATAGACTCAAGGGACAAGAAAACAGCTACAGAAGCTGCATCATTAAAACCTGTTTGTGCAATGCTGTGGGCATGTCCAGTGTGAACAGCTTCAGATTCATGCTTTTTTGCATGTTCTCAGAGCTGCAGCTCAATTATTTATAGTATGTACAGTGTTTTCCTGAGAAAATGAATGAAGGCAGGTAAAGAGAAACTTTATTAATCCTGGGATTCAAGCTGTATCCAAAGGACACTGGCAGTTCAGAGGACTTTTCTAAACTGCACAGCTGAGAAACACTTATCCCTGTGCGCCTTACCCAGCACACAGAGAATACCACATCAAAAGTACCAAATCAGCTTCATTGGACTGCATAAACAGAAGGCTTTGTGTTTTTATTTGCTTTCCTTCTTGTTTAAAAAAACATCAAACTTAGGAAATTGCATGCAAAATTAAATAAATGAAGCTCTACATTCATAAACGTATACAGTTACCTAGTTAAAATGTAGGAAGTCAGGAAATGCAAAAGTTAATATTCTTATGTCAGCAATGCTGTACTGAATGGAGACAGTTTTCTGCTCTTGTTTTCCTTGTTATATTTATTCAAGTTTGTGGCCCCTCTCAAACTGCAGAAGCTTCACAGTTTTTGAGAAAAAGATAGTAACATCCGAATCAAACCAAGTAGACTGCTCACACTTGTTTGTAAAAATGTGATTAAGCCTTTGCTTAATAATAAAATAAAACTCGAATAAAATTAACTGAATACATTAATTGCTATACTTCTGCTGTTGATTGTATGCTGTAAAATAAACCAGATGTACACTGTGACAAATTAATATTATTATCAAGTAGAAGCTTGATATTCACATTCTGTGGTTGTTAATGTCCTACATTAGTGAATTAGAGAAAATTCTGTGCTGTCAGATATGGGGTTTTTAATTACCTTCTACTCATTAGTCCAAAGTGACCAACGTCCAGTAAGTTACTAACAAAGAGAGGAATTCCAGCACCTCTCTGCTGAAGGAGCTTCAAAATATATATCCTTCTAAGGACTGCTGAAATATCTTTATTAATTAGCATATTCTTCATTTTAAAATGTAAGGCATTTTGCAATTTATTAGCTGCACAACTTTTCAAACACAATAATGTATAAATAAAGGTCTGAGACCTGAGTTAACTGGTTAGCAATCTTTCTGAAGCATATTTACAATATGATTGATCACCAATATTTTACAATGCTAAATATACAAACAATTTCAACTGGTTTAGTCCAGTGCATATTGTATATTAATATGTTATTGGGGGGGAAGGTGTCCCCTGGGGGGAGTGTGGTCCCTGGTTTGGTTTAATTTTTTTAAGGGAGGAAACATTTGAACGTTTACTATTTGCTATTATTTTGAATTTGATAATGAATATTTCATTTGACTGAAAGGACCAATAGAAACAGCATGTACAAAAAATGCCCAATTATATTAAGATAAACATTGCTCTGCTGATCCCAAAACCTACTTACAGTTCTGTCTTCTAGTTGAAATCAAGTCTGCCAAGAATCACATAATTTTGATCTGTTTAGAAGAAAAAGTCATATGTTAGAGCTGGATTTGCAACCTAGCTTGCAAATAAGCCTACCCTGAGAATGTGAATGTTTCAAATTAACAGCTAGTCCCAAGCTTCTTGTGTAAGTCTGTTGTGAACGCTGAGTAAAGAAAAATGCAGCCTGCAGAAGCAAGTGGAGACCTTGAGTAGCTGTTATTTGGCCATTCAGTATTCATTGCCCATAACCAATGGCAGTAAAAATGTTTATGAACGCTGATCATTTCCCATGGGATTAGTAATGTCAGGATTTGTACAAGAGCACTTTATCTTCCATTTATGCATCATACTATAGTTTCTGAAGTTATAATTATCTGTGTGCTTCAAAACATAATGTGTGTGTAAAGGAGTCTGTTCCTTTTTATAATACATGTAAGCTATGGAATACACCAATTCACGAACAACAATGATTTTTTTTATCTGTTCATTTCAGAAATATGATCTGTTTAATCTTCTAGAATTCACATTTATTGAAAGAAAACTAAAGCCCACATTCTTGCTATCCACAGAGTAGCAGAAGGAGGGATCAAAAGAGCATTTAGTCCTAGTTATTAAGTAGTTGAAATTTAGATGGTATCATCAGTAGAGGCTGCTTTGGTGGATAGAAAAATGCTCAGATTTAGTCCCAGTACCATACAAAATCAATAATATATACACAATATCAAATATGAGTGTAAAAGTGGATAGTTGGGTGTAATTGAAAAATTATAGAGGGCCCTGTTGTGACTTCTTTATGAACCATCTGCCACATTAGACATATGTAATATATGCAATATAGAGATAGTGTAGGCCTGCAGAAAGTAGGCTGCAGTTTTACAAGATATTTTTCCGGTTTTCAGTCATATTAAAAAGCTGTTTGTCATGAGTAAATTCAGGGAGGATAGAGAACATCTGCCTTGTAAAATTTAACCCTAGACAAATTGTGTTTGACTTGACTTATTTTTTTTTTTCCTCTCTATATGTAAAAAAACATAAACAGATTTTTTTTTTTTCCTAGCACTGCAATCTTTTGACAGAGGCTGCAGAAAGGCTTGCAAACACTTAAGATAGTAATCTTATTTTCAGAAAAGCAGTGGTTGAACTGAGTATATCATTTGGTGAAGCAGTGGTTCCCCAGCCATCACTTGGTCATCAGTTCACTGTGCTGTGATGTTTAACGCCCTGCTCTGGCCCTGAAGCCTTCCATGCAAAGTTCTTCATCCGAGGCCGTGGACACACTTGAAACATTGAGAGAGTTTATATTGGGTTGGTCTTTCAAATTGCAATGGGCATTGTGGTTTTCATGCAATGCTGGTCTGTGTAAAATTCAAGTTTATCCTGTCATGAAATCACAGTCTGATTTTAAATTCATTTAGCATTGCATATGGCACTGAGATGTGATCCTACCTCATAAGATGCTAGTGTCCTAATTTAGGAAATAATGTCCACCAGAGACCTAAAATGGATTAGACCAAAATGTTAACACTGGGAATAACCAAAACTAATGCATGTTTTCTATCCTTATGGTTAATAACATTTTTTGGAAGCATGCATACCTTGTAATAAAAGGGGCAGCTTATTTCTAATTACGGAACCTATTTTTAAAGAAAAGGAAAGCAATATACTTGTTAGTTGACACCAAGATAAACTCTGAAAAGAACTGTGCACCTCCTTATTACTGGAAAACAGTTATAGATGCAGCAGTTTAGTCCAAGATCTTGCAAAATTGAATTTAATTGTTGCTATCTGTCTTGCTTCAATTAAGACATAGTGTTGTGTAAATTGAAAAATCCTAATAATTTTCTGGATTGTTTCCAAATGCTTCAGTTTTTGAAGGAGATCAACCAGCTGAAATGTCAAATTTTGCAAAATGATAGATATACTGTGTCCAATATAAATATTTGTCTTCCTTGATATGGCACAGGAATTTTTATAGTGCAAGAATATGATATCTCACTTCATCCAAGTGCTTTGTGGGTTTATTGGCTAAGTGATTTGTGCAAATACCTACACCTGTTTTATAAGTATTAACTAATTAAAAAATTTTGGATAGCAAGGAGTAGTATCTTCCAAGATGTTAATAAAAGTATTTTTAGTAGGATTTACCATTTAACAATTTTGTTTTATATATTATTCTCTTCAAGTGCTTTTCCACTGTTAGACCCATTTCCTGGCAGGCTTATCACACCTGTGAAAATCACGCACACACTGTTTTGTACTGGAGGAAGATTCAGGAGGAGCAGCATTTATCATTAAAAATAAAATTTACTAAACCAGTCTGGTCTGCAACATTGAAAGCTGTGACTTTGTCAGATTGTATGAAGTTCTCATGAAGGATTTAATCCTACAGTTAAAAGAGGATGATGGACATATAGTTTTTAGAATTATTGATGCTTTTCACTGATGTCTTATTTTATTGAATTATTGTCCTTTCTAATAATTGGTTTCCAGTTACTTCTTCCCTATTTTTTTTTCTGATGTGTTTTATTTAAGCTTACCCAAGCATAGATGAATTCACTCTCTCTTGCTTGAGTATCCTCACAATCAGCTCTTGAGCACTGCAGGTCAGGCTTAGCAAGACCACAATGTAATCACACCATGGTCTGAAACAAGGAATCAACAGCTATTTCTTGTTACCATATATTGCATACACATTCAAAATATGCATTGAAACCTGTAATAAACCAGAAAAAGTTGAAGATGTTTATAGTACAGCTGGTCAGCTTTCACATTTTACAAAGTGTATAAACTGTAAAGATGATTTGCAGTATAAAGCACACATTTGCTGTGCAGCACATTTAAAACAGTTGTAGCCTATCAGGTTTTGTTGGAAAATAAAAGAGGTATTTACAGTTGAGTTGTTTTCTAAGGTATAGAATCAAGGTTGTTTTCCTTCATCCCTTTTTTTGGAAGAGCTAGCCAGTTCCTTACTCACATACCCAGAGTTTGGGCTCCAGATGCTGAGAGATGCCCAGATCTCTGCTAGTCCCAAACTGATCAGGAAAGGACAGGAAAGTTGCAAACTTGTAGGGGATCAGGGAACAATAGTAAAACTTGGGTCTTAATGTTAGAGAGAAGTTATTTTTAGCAGAAGCCATGCTTTTGGGTACCTGGATATATCAGTGAAGACATAAACAGAAAAGGACATTTATTATAGGCCCTATTTTTATAGTTAGTAGATAAACTAGAAGTCTAGTTTCTAATTTAGTATGAATGTAAATAAATTCTAAATAAAGTCTGTCTTTAACTGATGGAATAAAACTCTACTGAGCAGTAAATTAATTCATTTAATAAATCATAAGACAATTCTGAGGTAAATGTGAAGCAACCCCTACTTTGGTGAGCCCACGGAGAGCTGAGATGTCATTGCAGCTGCAAGGTGTGCAAGGAAAGCCACCTGAGGTAAGTTTTGTCTAGTACAAATACACATTTAAGAATTAATTATGTAGCTGGGCATTTCCAGGGTTTCAGTTTGTGTCAGCGTTTTTAAGTGGCTTTGGTGTTCCTGAAATATATTGAAGTGTTAAATGTTATGCAAAGCTTTCCCTGAAATGGAGCTGCCCTGGTGCAACCGAAAAGGGGTAAGGACAAAAGAGAGAAGTAAGCAGCAGGAGGAAGGGAGCGTTTTTTCTGCACCCCTGTCAGGAAATCAGTGTGGAAAAGAAGAAGGAAATACAAATATCTGAGTGTAAATCAGTGAAAACCTGAGAATGGGGGTATGCATGAAGCAGGGAGGGGAAGGCATTGAGATGTTATGTAGCCTGTAAATAGGCAAAAGGAGAAAGAGTTATGGAGTCAGCTAGGGTTTAATTATCAATTGCAGGATGTAGTGCTTGTGGTGGCCACTGTTAGACCTGATGAGCTAGAAAATACCTTGAAGATTTCTGTCCTAAATAAAGCATCTTAGTAGCACTGCAATCTTGGGGGATTACTTTGAGGGGTATAGCACTGCTTTGGTTTTTTCTCTTTGCTTTTGGTCTCATTTTCTCTCGCTGATAATACGTCTGTGCTGACGGGATTTAGGAAAACCACCATCTTATCTACCAAGCATAAAGAAAATCAGTTCCAGCAAAATAAGTTTACTATTACCTCCTGTTCAAACTCACTCATAGAAATGTAAAGCCTACCTATCCTTTTTGTCTCTCAGTGGTGATGGTTTCATTGCTACACAAAAAGGAGACGGATGCAAATCAACAGGCTTTGGGTTTCTTCTTCACTTTCCCAGATGTATTTGGGTTTTGGATCCATTCACAGTTTTAACACCTCTTTCTTTATTTTTATATAAGAGAACCGATGAAATGCTGACTTTTATAAAACACCTCATAAGCCTTGGCTGGCAGAACATCAGATATAATTAAAAATTGGCTGAACTATTAGCTAAAAAAATTATTTTAATTTTCCAACATGATTTTTAAATGCCAAATATTCCCCGCAAAAATAATAGTAGTAGTAGCAGTAGTAGTAATAGTAATAATAGCAATGATGATGATGAAAATTCGCAGCTCATTGCACTTAATTCTTTTCCTATTGTTATTTTTATCTTTTTAAAATGAAAGTAAAATTTAGATATATGTCAGAATGTAAATGCTTGGACTGGCTTCATATAAATTTTGGTTACTGGTTTATGTAGGAAAATTAAGCAGAATAATATCATCTATTCCTTCTATACTGAGTATAATTTTTAACATATACAGTGAATACTGCAAGTTATGCAGTGGTTATAATGACAGGAGAATAAATTAATAATAGTGGTTTTTTTCTGGTTTGAGTTCTGGTTAGTGCAGGCAAAAACACAGTGTTAAAAAAAAATGATTGGGAAGCAGGTTTCTACTTAGAAAAATAATACTTTCCAAAAAATGCAGTTAAAACATTTGTATTTATAACTAAAATACTAGTTTTAGAATACTGTATTTATAATACAGATATTTAGACAATAGAAATTATTTTAAGCATTTGTTCTCAGTGTTTTGGGGGAAAAAAATGTTATTTTACTGTATGAAATATCTCATCTGTCCCTGAATTTTGCATGCTTGTACTGCTGACAAAACTACACCCTTAACTGCTTGTTAGCGCTCACAGAGCTGCAGAGCTGATGGAGAGCCAGCTGTGCTTTACCGATCCCCGCGAAGCCCTGACGAAAAGGCCATTGGAATGCCCATCCCTGCGCTGCCGGCGGCCCCGGCTGTGGCCGTGCGCTGACAGGGACGCTCGGCTCGGGCACGTCCCGCCCGGGCGCAGCCAGCCGGGCGCTGCCCAAGCGCCTCGCTCCAATGGCACTTGGCACGGGCACAGCCGCGCTCCCAGCGGGGCTTGTGAAAAGGCCATCCAGCATCCCGGGCCGAGGGAATCCCAGCCAGATTCTGTTTTAACCGAGAGAAAGCCCCGGTCGTTGTGCTGACGAGCACGAAGAAATCTGCTCGCTGGGGGTTCGGGCAAACGGAGAGCCGAGAGGATCCATGTTTATCCCGGTGTGCCGCCTGGGAGAACGCAGTCATGTCAAATCCAACCCCCTCCTACTCAAAACTATAGATTTTCTTACAGTTCTTCGCTTGCAATGAATATCTACTTATACATTCAAATGCTAATTATAAATGTCCATTGAGACTACTCACTTAACATCTTGATTTATATTCAGGCTTAACCGTCACTTCTAATTAATATTCTGTTTAAGCCTGTATAAATAATACATGCCATGATTTAAAGCAAAATAGTTAAAATGGTAATAAAATAAGCAGGTAAATTTCCATATGATGTTTATTTTTTGCACCCACAGAACAAACTCTTGTAAGCCAATGTGTTTCCTGGTTTTTATTATCTTTCCCTGCTTCCTGCAGAGTAGGAATAAATAATTTTAAATACAAGAAGAATAATATACTCAAAGATCCTATTTTTTTTTTATTTGACATTTGTTGTTTCATGGTTTGGGAGTTTTTATTGTCCTTTTGGTATTTTGCTGTATTTAAGACAATATATTCTCCCTCTTTGAGTCACCATTTCTTGTAATTATCCTTTCTAATATCTCTGCATTCATCTGCAGCGGAAATTGAGAACTGCCTTATTTTGTACACACTGAATGACCCAGAGAAGCTACTCTGCAGTATGGCTTATCACTGACAGATCATTTCTGCTTTACCATATTCGAAAGAAAGCTTAAATTAAGAATTTTTTATTTAAAAAATTGAAAGCCTTTAGACTATGAATTTGTCTCAGATACCTCTTTGAATATAATTGGTTTGGGGTTTTGAGAAAGCATAGTGTTATACCCCTCATAAAAATAAAAAAATAGGCCATAAAAGGACACTAAAGTTAAGTGACATGCATAACTTGAAATTGAAGTCCTGAAGATATGGGAAGAGCATTTTCTCTTAACACAGATGCACCTCAGCATTCTGCCCAGCAGCAGAAGATCATACTCTATATGCCTCGCTGGCTAGGAAAAATGGGAAGATTAAATTTTATGTTAAGGACATATCCAAGATAGCTGAGGTTATGTGAGTAATCTTCATGTCTTCTCTGTGTTTGTTTGATACACATGATATAGTAACATCTTTCTTGTAAAGGCTAAAGAGCTGCTGTTTTAGTTACTGTGAAGCCTGTGGATGATTTTACGTAAATGCTTAGATATTCATTCTGAATACAGCTCCAAACAAGACAGGGTTGTACATCATTTCAATTAATTTATTTCACAGCCAGTAGTATTGCTTTACAACCATCACAACAGTGGCAGAAATTAGAGCTTTGCTTCTCTCTAAGTGTGAATAACATTACAGTGAAATTTTTAAGCAAATAACCTCCAAAGAATAAAAGATGCTAGATGAAGTAATTAGATGGGATGCCAACAGGTTGGCCTCCAGGTTATTGTTAGAGTCATGAAATAATTACTTTCATTTTCATTGACTAGTTTGTTCCAGAAATTGCTTTTCTGAGGAGTTGCAACCAATATGTAGATACATGAAAAATAAGACTCATTTTAAGAACACTTTTGATTTTATTGTGACAAGGAAAGTGTCCACACTCCACAATGAACTGAACTGTCAGTGTGTGGAGCTGGTGCCAGACAGACAGAAAAGACACACAGTTTTCTGCGCTGGACTTTCTGGGACTGGGCTCTGCTTAGTTCCCTTCTGAAAGGCATTGAATTCTGCAGGACTATTCCAGATCAACTTCTCTTCATCAAAGTATTTTTGCTTAAACTTAATCATAAGTATTGCACCTACTAGCTTTGATAGACCCAATGAAAATGGGCTCTATACTCGTAAGTTTTATCTGCAGAATAGTTTCTGTTAGCATATCTTAGTCACTACTGGATTGCAGGAGATGAGTGTTACCATCTAGTGATTTTAATTAGTTAATCTATTTTGCAGTGGAGTTGGCTGGTTGAGTCAAAAATTTCTGGATGTAATTTTAAAAATAAAAATAAATGAAGTATTTATTTGCTGTTCATTTGTTTTCTATTAATTTCCTTTCCTGACCACTGATAAAAGAGAAAGACGAATCAGTGTTCCTTAAAAAATTAAATATCTGCTCAAGAAAGACAGTGACCAAAACTGGTTTCAGTTCCAGGTATTAAGGCACTTTACTCAAACTGTGGTAGCTGATGGCATGCCCAGGAGAGGAAAGTCAAAGCAAACCCTGCAGATGGGCCGCAGGAACACTGAAGAGAGGCAGGGAGAGAAAAAAAACTCCTCATGGGGGCTTTTAAATGAGAGCTGTGATTAACAGTGAATCTCATCTACCTATTTTTTTAAAGCTCATTTCTTGACCTCTTGGTTAAAATCAAGGGCAGATTCATTGGGGAGAGAAAGGGAGCTTCAGTACTGTACAATGGGTGCTGCCTGGGCTTTGCCAGCTCACAACAGTTTGTTTCCATCCTTAATGTAGATAATATCATGCAGCCAAAGAGGTCAGAAACCTGCAGTATATGCAGTTAACCCCTTTCCTTCCTGACTCCTGATTCCAAAGCCATGCTTATGCTTCTTTTGGAGACAGATAGGTGATGGGGTGATTTCTGGGACTGGCCACAGGGACCCCTCTGT
Organism: Pyrgilauda ruficollis; assembly: GCF_017590135.1. NCBI lineage: Eukaryota > Metazoa > Chordata > Aves > Passeriformes > Passeridae > Pyrgilauda > Pyrgilauda ruficollis. Next base: position 28,073,496 of record NW_024519206.1, on the reverse strand, counting down.
GGGGAATTTTGGGCATCGCTGTGCTGAAGGCAAATGGCTTCCAGTGCAATGAGATCACAGTGGTGCTGTGAGATTTGCCAGGGTGTAAATCACAGCCAGTTGGAAAGGCAGCTACAGAGGGGCTGAAATCTGAGCACACATAACCCCATAATTCACAATTCCTGACAAGTCATGTCCCAGCCACCTTGCAACTCATCACCTCTGGCAATGCTGGCTCTCTCCCCTCCACAGCCAAACCACCAGGGTGGCCACAACCCCCTTGTCACAGCCCAGCATTTAAACAGAGAGCATCACTGACCTCAGGTTCAATATGTATTTAGCAGTGGCTGAAAATCAGATGCAGCACCATTCAGATAGTTCTTCTAAACCTGTGTGTAACATAAAGCTGAGTCTTTGTACTGCTCCAGTGAAAGCTGTGAGGTGGAGCCCAGAGTTATTAATCTGACAGAATACAGAATGATCAGGGATAGCATGGAAACTGGGAGTGGGAATGCCTCCAGACACCTCCCTGCTGAAGGTCTTCTGAGTTGCATCAAAAGGAGAATTTCTTTTTTTCCCTTCATTTTTAGTCAAATATTTCTAAAAATTATGTCATAATGTCCCCAACACATGTAATTAATACTTACTGTTTCTCTGTAAGACTTCCCCTATTTTACTGAATATTATTATGGGTTTTTTTCAGGAAATATGTGACGAAATTCTGTAACTGACAGCATTGAAGAGAGCTGTACTGGTCTTTTTCAAATAGGCATGAATCCATGATGTTCTGCTTTTTAAATGCCATAAAATTGAATTTATATGCTTTACCCTTTTAATTGCTGGCCCAGGTGCTTTAAAAATATCACTTTTTTTTTCCGAGTAGGTGTGTCTTAATATCAGCAGCTCTTTTTTTTTTTTTTCAGGTTATTTATTTATAATGACATCTTCTCAGTGATGTTCTTTCCAACTTAAGAAGGCGTTCAGCTTTGAATCTTCCTGTCTTATTCTTGGTTTAGAACGCTTGCTGACAGATAGACTGGAGCGAGCTGAAATCCAGAGCAGCACAATGGAGACATTCAGCAGCTCTAGGGCCAGGCGGTCGGTGTGAGGAAGGGTGAAATCTCTGTGCTCAGAGTAATCCTGAGATAAGCCGAGGGCCATGTTTCCTTTGTACATTGCTGCCATCTGCTGCATTTCACCAGCAGGCTCCTGGCGTGGGTTTTCCTTAACCATACGCGGAAGAGCTCCGAAAGCAGAAGCAGCCCCACAGAATCCGTCTCTCGGCAGCAGTTCCAAAGCAGCCTGGATTCTTTTTTAGGCGGTGACTAAACCTCTCTCTCGGTCCTCGCCCAGCTCTGCGCTGTCCCGCAGCACAGACAGCAGAGTTTACAGCTCGGTCATTTGCTTATATTTCCCATCATGCAAATTTGTTGCGAGCAAAGAATTAGTTCTGCTCTCTGAACTACCAAAGAAACGTGGAGAGGGCACAGGGACACGGTTTAGCGGTGCCCAGGACACAAAGTATATGATCTCCGTTAATCATGGTCTTTGCTCGTAGTACTTTGCATGGGTCATCCTAAACAGAGAGGAACAGTGATTTGAGAGAGTTATAGAAACATCTGTGCAGTTTTTACATTGGTTGATCTGATGGTAGTGGGTACACAGAAGTTATCGCTGTTAGTTATGCTAGCCTTACTATATTACATCCCACTGCTAACTTTGACTGGTCTTTTCAAAGCCTTTGAGGCGCCAGCTCTGCCCAGCAGGTTGCGAGCATCTGGGCATATTTATCTATCTGTACTTATACTGAGATGGGTGATTTTTTGGTAAATTCTGTGCTGGCAATGTCAACTTTCATTACCTACTGTGATACGTGCCAAACCAAAAAATTCATTATGTGGTACCACGTTCACCTCTGCAACAAAAAAAAAAAAATTAGTAATAGTTATAGTATAGTGCAAGGAGCATTGAATTTCAAAGTGTTTATGTTTTTTTTGGCAGAAGTAAATACTCCATCATGTTAGGTACTTGACCCATAATAGTCAATAAAGGAGACTACCTAAAAACAGAGATGAAAAATCTGACTTTGTCACCAAAGGAGAATCAGGAGTATGACACTGATCTGGCATTTATGTGGGTAATTATCTTGCACAGAAGGTTTTTGGTTTGGTTTTGTTTTGTTTTGTTTTGTTTTAAATACAATTACAAAAAGCTGAGGCTTGGAAAAAAAATCTTTTTATTGATTAGAAATTATTGCCTGCTTCTGTAGGAATTGGTCTCTAGATTGTTTGCCTGGTATGAGTTATCATACCAGATAAATGTTCTCTGCAGATCCCTGAGAAAGACTTTGCTTGTTTCTCAATATCTTTGTTTTCTTAGAGACATTTTGATTTTTTTTTCCAGTAATTTTTAGCTGAAAAATTCCTCAAACTGTAAGAGTGTAAGAATTCCTAACATTGTTCTCCAGATTTTGGGAAGATCCAGGGGCCACTATGTAAAATTAATGAAAACTTCCAACTGTCCCTAGAATGAGGTGGGTATATTTATTTAATTAATCTGATTGTCCTCACAGCAGTTGAGTGTCAGGTAGCATTTGCTAGGTAGGGGGGGAAATGAAATACAAACACATAAAATAAAATTATTTGTGGTTAGTAGTCTAAAACATATCCAATATCTCAAAGTTTTGGGGTTTTTTTTCCCCCCTTTGCAGCAGTGGTGCAAGACAGCAGAAATCACAATCTTGAAACTCGGAAGGAACTTCAATTTCTCATTCTATTTGATGTAACTTATCTGGAAAAAAAATATTTACAGTATATGGAAAGAAGTGTGGAAGGAAAAGCAGAATAAGGATCTCTGGCTCAACCTTGCGTACATTACTACAATTACTACTACTTGTCTACATTACTACAAAAGTAAACTGAATCCAAATGAGGCCTCCTTAGGTCATTCCTGAACGTTGTAGCACCATAGACATTACTTGTGCTTGAATATATGCAGTAATGTGTGTGTGTGCCTGCCCAATGCCATTCAATTCTTTACTAAAGTACATTCGCGAGGATCACAAAACTTTATCTTTCTCAGGGACCTTCAACAAATACTAAATTTCCTTATTAGCCTTGACTAACTCCTTAGAATAAAAACCTTTTAAATGAAGCTGCTGTTTTAAGGGTAACATACTGGTTATTATTTTTCCCCTGCTACAAAAACATATTAGTATCCTACAAAAATTTGAATCCTTCCTTGCTAGTGCAGTCTGTCACAATAAACTGTTTCCATATTCCATAGTGCATTCTTGAAGTGTAGAAAGTAGCTGTTATTTAGGTTTCTAGAATACTGGATGTCTCATTTTTGATGTCAACATTAAACTTAAGTGTTTAGGTAAGAGGAAAGGGTGAGATAAGAGGAAAGGAGACATAGCAGTTATTTTTGTTTTGTTTACTTTACAGCCACTTGGGAAAACACTGGGATCCACTTTTGCAGAGACATTTAGCACATAAAATTTAGGACGGACTCCACATCTGCCACCTAAGGACCGAATTATCCTAGTTTTCTTGTGTCTCTATGCCTCAGTCTTTTCTAACACAATGGTTCTGGGGAGAGATGCTGTGAAAACAGCAAGAGGAGTACTGGTTTCCACTTGTGGCACAAATATGCAACATGCCAAAGCCTTTGCAGGAAAACATCTGTAACCAGCACAGAGGAAACATTATTAGGCCTCGATTCAGGATTAAGCTCATGCACAATATTTTCAAAACTGAAGGGGAAGCTGCCTGCTTACAGTACTGGCAATATTTAAATCTTTTGCTGACTTCAGTTGACACTGTTGCCAAATGAGATTTGATTAAGTAATGCTTTGCCATAAACCATTGAATGGTTTTCATACTGTCATGAACTGCCTGTACAGTAAAAGGTGGCAGCTTTAATAAGAACATACACTGTAAATAAAACAGCAAATACATAAATAAATAATGAATGCAAAGAGGCTTCCATTTGTTTTTTAATTGAAAACCAGCTGAGTGCCAAGTGCTAACTGTGAAAATTATTTGAAACATTAAGTTAAAACCATTATATACTAAGCACTTCTCTAGGACAGCCCTAAACCTTTATTAGCTGGAACAGAGACATTTTGAAATATGATTTTATCAGCATCCCTGCCAATCATTTATATTTTTGTACTTAAATTCCTATTCTCACCACAACAGTCTTATTCCCTGATCAGGCCCACTCAAAGTAATTCAGCTGAGATGTTCCAAATGGCAAACGTAATTGATGTACCAGTTTATATAGGGCATAACATTACTACTGCATTAAGATTTCAGCATCTGTAGGGTCCTGAATAAGATGACATGACATAATAAATTAGGAAATTGCAATATCAATTTAGATTTGGAAGAACAAGTTGGATTAAAAAGATGAAGTACAGAGACTGTCAAGAGACTTCTTGGTAGGCAGTTTAAATGGCAATAAAAATTTCTGAGTAGACTTGGCCAGGGCTGTCAGAATAAAATAAAGAGAAAAATCATTTTCCTGTTTGAAATTGATAGAAATCAATTTTCAGGTGACATTTCCTAAAGTTGTCTGGACAGAAGCAAATAAAATTAGGTTTAATCCTGAGAAAATAATTTTCAAGTAGCTATTAATCATGAACATCACAAGCCTTTAAATATTTTGCTTGTGATCTCTTGCCTGTAGAGGTGGAAAAATTTGTTGCTCCATTTAATATTCTTAATAAGTTGCAACATTTAGTTTACTCACCTTGCTAAATGATGCTGTCCCTTTAAAATACAAAGAGAGAAATTAGAAAATAATTTTTCCCCATGTCTGAAAAAGCTTGAAAAGTAGTATTCAAATTTCTAATTATATAAATGCCAATTAATAGGTTTTTCCCCTTAGGTGAAATAACAAAGACTCCCTGCCCCCATAACTCATCATGCCCCTGTCTGATCACTCCTTCAATCTCTGAAATATCCTGCATTTACTACTGCATTTATAGACACAAAGCAAAAACAGAACAGCAGAGCAGTTTTTGTGCTGCTACATGTGACTTCTGATGATTCTGTAGTGTTGTGGTCTCACTAAATCTCCTGGGAAGGAGGCGGAAGCAAAAATTAAGTTATTCAGTAAATCTCTTTGTCTTCAGTGGACACTTGCAAGTCTGCAGTGCATTAGAGAGCTTACATTACAGAGAGCAAAAAGAAGTTATTTTAAAGAAAATGAGTGCCATACTGTAATATTTAGTTGATTTCAACCAGGAAGCTCAGTCATCAGTGGGAAATTTGTATCCCCAAACACTTGTTTTACTACTGCTTCTTGGCTACACTTATGATGCTTTTTAAAACTATGAATCCAGGGACATTCAGGAAAAAAACAAACAAACAAAAACCAACCAACCGACCAAAAAAACTCCACCCACAAACCACACCATGTTTCTCTTAGGAATTATAAGGTAAAGGAGAAAAGAGATGGTTTTGGGACCTTATCTCCACTCAGTGCAACCATATTGCCAGATTAGTTCACTTGGAAAATTCCAGAATAGGTCCCTCAGTGGGGTCATTTGACTCTTATTTTCTTAAGATAGATTAGAGCTGTATGGAAATTGAGGAAGTACTTCTCAGTACTTTGAAAGAGTATCCTGATTAACAAAATTCCTTTCTGAGACAGCAGCTATACTATTTTTTGCTAAAATCATCAATATTCATCAGGCATTTCTTCTCAAGCATCTACTTTCATTGAGGAAAATGCTTTGACTAATGTAAATTACTTTTCCCTTCCTACACAGTGGAAGGAGGCACCTCTCATTCTTTATATTGGCAGGTGTAAGGATCATGTGAAAATGCTCATGGAATTGTGTGTCTTCTTGCACTCCTAGGAATGTTGCTTGCAATGCATGTTGAAGTGTCAAGTGAGGTTATTTTATAATTTTATAACCTGTACCCCCATCACTGACATGAAATTTTTAGGTGCTGTGTAGCACGCTGTATTTGAAGCACATTTTAGAATCTTTGTCACCTTCCTTTCAGTTTGTAAAAATTAATTAAAAGTAACCTTACAGAAGTACTCCTAAAGGTTCCTGTAGCAACATTAACTCTCTGACTTAACATGTCAAATACTTTGGCAGTGTGTTAAGTCTCCAAAGACGCAGCTAAACACAGAGAGAGTGGGTCGCAAGAGAGGAGAACCCTGTGGGCTGATTTAAGGTTCCTGTTTTCTGCCAGGGTTTACAAACTTTTTGGGGTTTTTCCATGATTATTAGATTCAAGGATTTCATCCCTCGTGCATCTCTGCAATAGGTAAATTATGTGCCTGTGAAGAAAAGTAGGGCCTTGTTGTAAAACAATACACATGAAAAAAGGGGTATGAAAACTCAGGGAAAATACATAATTCTTCTTAAGGGGAAAAAAGATAACTTTCAATTATATTCACTGGCTGGACCCACTGTAACAAGGGCAAAAAAGTATTGAAAGGCAGCTGAGAGTGGCCCAATTTTGCAACTTTATTGAAGAAAATTAATTCCAAAAAAAGCCTACACAGATTTTGAAGTAGCAGCAAGTAAAGTGGATTCCAACTGTGATAAAGTCCATAAACTTGTTGTCAAATTAGGAACTTGTTTAAAGAAGCCTGGATACAATATTACTGATGTAAAACATGTGCACACAGACTGAGTTGAATAAACAAATCCCTAACCAAACATATTTGCAGCATTACCAAAGTATTTGACAAAAATGAGAGGTAGCAAATAATCTCAGGAATCATTCCAAATTGTGTGTGCATCCCTTGCACTGTATTTTAACTAATTTTCTACAGTGACATACTTTTTTTTTCTCTGCCTCCCTTCATGCACAATAGGTTTATGCAGCCAAAAAGAACTGTGTAAGTCTTAAAAAAAAAAACAAACCAAAAATCCAACCCAAAAAAAGACCCCAAACCAAACCAAACAAAACCCAAAAAACCCCAAAACCAAAACAAAAGAACCCAAACCAAACCAAAACAAAAAAACCCAAAACAAAACAAAAAACCAAACAACCAAAAAAACAAACAAAAAACCCACCAAAAAAAACCCCCAAAACACACACACAAAGAAAAAAAAACCAACCCAAACAAACAAAAAAAAAAAAAAACAAACAAAAAAACAAACCAAAACCAAACTAACCAGCACCCTACCACTTTTGATTTTCTGATAAATCAGGAAAGGTAATAATGTCTTCAGTATAAGACAAGTATAAGAAGGAAGACCAAAGACAAGAGATTTGGCAGTTGTTGCTGGCTGGAAACTACGCTCCCATGAAAGAGACACTGCTTTGGTGCCCCTAACTTGTTTTATTTTAAGCTTTCTCAGACCCAGGTTGAACCTTCTGGGTCTCAAGCACAACAGAATGTTATGCCTTCAAAAAGAACAAATTGGATGAAGCTTTGACTCTTCACTTCCTGGTTTATCTGGTTTCAGAATATAAAAATTCTGGCACTTAATGGGTATTGGAATGAAATTGCAGCACTGTTCTGAAGAAATTCATCCATAAATCATGATGCCATCAGGATACCAGTATTCTACAAAAAAACAACAAACCTAAAACTTTTTCTTCTGCTTCCACACTGATGCCATAAATACAGAGGCAGAATAGCCCAAATTTTGAAATTCAGACATTATTCCAAATATTTGAAAATAGCTCAATTTTCTATTCTCCTTTTGGAGCAAAGGATGACTGTATTTTCACTTTTTATAGCCCAAAGAAGCGTGATCGATCACAAACATCAAGCTGAATTGAGTCTCTGGAATATTTAAAACCAGTCTCTCTGAAATCACTAGGAGTGATGTTTCCTCTCTTTAGGATTATTAAACCTACTCCTGAGATGAGACAGTGAGTGCACACTGTGCACACAGCAGTTTGAAGACAATCTAAAATCAGTCTCCTGGAGATTTTCCAGGGCAATTCCTTCTTTCCTCCCCGCTGCTGTGTGCACTCTTGGGCTGAAAAGGTAACATTTGAACTGCTATTTGCCACTGTATCACTTTTCACGATTAGCTGTGCCAATACAAGGGGGACGGTGGGACTGCCGGCGGGAAATCAGGAGCCAAGGATGTGACCTCAGAGGTAGGACCTGAGAGGTAGGTTGGCAGAAGGGGCTGCAGAGCTGCTCAAAAGCAGCTTTCACCTTTCTGAGGTGAGCAGAAGGGGGACAGTGAAAAATACTGCAGCACAATGAAACAGCAGTGAGTGAAATGCTGATTTTGGAAGGTGGAAGAACGTCTGTCCCAGTGCTGTGGTTTAACCCCAGATGACAACTAAGTACCACACACAGCCACTTGCTCACTCCCCACCCTTCCACCCCTCCCCTGGGATGAGGAGAATGGGAAAAAAGCCCCACATAGGTTGAGGTAAGGACCACTTAATAATTGAAATAAAGTTAATGATAAGGAAAGACGAGAGACAGAGGAAAAAAGCCCAAGAGAAAGAAGTCCATTGATTGATGTCCAGCCCATCCACCAGCAATGGTCAGTGGCTCCCTGTCAACTGCCCCCAGTTAATGTGCTGGCACGGCATTCTATCCTCTGGAATATCCCTTTGCCCAGCTCAGGTCAGTTGTCCTGGCCATGCTCCCTCCCAGAATCTTGTCTCTCTGCTCCCTGGTGGAGCATGGGAAGCTGAAAAGTCCTTGACTTAGGGTAAGCACTGGACAGCCACAACTAAAACATCAGCGTGCTATCAGTATTATTCTCACACTAAACATAAACCACAGCATTGTACCAGCTGCTAAGAAAATCAACCCGATCCCAATCCAAACCTTTACACCTAGTGCTGGGGTGCATTGCCCTGGCAGTTGTGCTCTTTTGGACTTTAAACTGTGTAGCTCAGCTGGTCTGCACTAACCAGGACCCTCCACATATTACATGGGGTTTTTGCTTTGCAAAACTGAGACCGCTTTCTCCCAGGGCACGAGGGTGTGCTGCAGAAGTAGTTGCTGAGGGGCAGGTGGATGTGGGAATGCCTGGGGCAGGAGGAAGAGTCTTCTTCAGGTGATTTTGTTTGCATGGAGAGCATTTCACTGAAACTCTACCTTTTGGGTTTGCTTTTTCACTGGGGCCCTTTGGCTCTAATATTGCCAGAAAACAAAACAAAAAAAAAAAAAACCAAAACCCAAACTAACAAACCGACAAACCAAACCCAACCAACCAAAACAAAAAAACTCACCACGACCTTTTTTTTTTTTCTTCTTTTTTCTTTTCTTTTTTTTTTCTTTTTTAAAATGTGTTTATTTTACTCCTAATATAAAAGTACTATTTTGCAGCAACAGTTTCTTAGTAGCTGTTGAGATCCGGATCTCCCCTGTGCGGAGCAGGGAGCAAGGCTCCGGCATCCCCTCCCGGACGGAGAAAGGTGCGTGCTCTTTGTTACGCGCTGAAAGAACACAATAGTTCAGATGTATCTGGGAGACTGCTTGTTTGTGTCTGCCCACGCAGTAAACTCACACAGTAACGCTTCTCTGGTTAGAGATTCTCTGCGAGCAGCCTTTTTGCTGCTATCACAGACGGCCTGGATGCCGGGAGGAAGAGCGGCAGCGCAGCCTCCTCCCCCAGCAGCTTCCTCGTATTCCATGGCTCATCTGCATAGCGCTTACCCAGCAGGCAGCGGTGCCCGGAGATGCTTCCAGGAGAGTTCCCACACGAAATTTAACACGAATGGGGCTTTAGGGGAGACACAGCACGTTGTTTTCCAAAGAGAAACCCACAACCATTCGGTTTTGTCAGACCAGAATATTAGCAACGCCGTCATAACATAGAGAGAGCACTATTCTCGGAGCTATAAATACTTGTCTTGCTACAGCTAGTTTCGGCTGGTCCGATGGCAGTGGTATTTATAATTGATCACAGTCAGTTACAGATTTCTTTGTTCTTTCTCCACACCCACTGCTGCACTTGACTAGTCTTTTCTTCCTGAATGTCTACATTTTCTTAAAAATTCCCTTTAATTTGCAAGCTGGCAGTCTGTTTTGACAGTCTCAGTCTTTTTTTAACCTCTGATTTGCTGGAATAAATGAGGATCAAGTCAAGCATACGTATTTTAATCTTAATTCCTCATGGAACAGCCAGTACCTGCTATTTGATTTTTGCCATTGTTCACAACACAGGCACTGTGCTTCAAAGGCATTTGTGCAGCACCAGTTGAAAGCGTTACTGCTGGGGACAGAGGAGGAAAGAGGAGTCACTCACCTGAGATTCTGCTTTAATTACGTGGTTTTCATTTCTAATACACAGCATGCTTTTCAGTGATTAATGAAATAGTCAAAGGGATAAATAGCAAAAATATATGATGACTGCCTAAACCTTTCACCTATAAAACACAAGAATTACTGCTCTAGGTGCTTCAGACCAACGTGCCATTTGACTTCCAGAGAATACAGCAACTGAACAAAACAGCTTTCTGTTTTGTGCAGAAAGCTGCTTAATTTTTAGTTGTTTTGAGCCTGAAATATTTCCTTAATGATCACTCCCACAGGTGGTGGCTCAAAGCTCATTTCCTTGAGCCATCTTAGGCTCTACTTTCTAGACTGGGGGAAATGTGCAAGGGATTTTTTTTAAGTCAGCTGCAAGATATTAATTGCTGAGAGGAATATATCCTCAGCCACTACAGATTCATTTTCCTGTAGGTTCTTTAATCAGAATTTATCATCGATTTGAAATTTGTATTTATAGTTAATTATTAAATCTTTCTGACTAAAATGCTATTGTTCCTGTTGACCTTTCTCTTCCATTCCTCTTTAGGTTTTTTCCACTGCCTTCCTTTCAGCTATAGATACCTCATAAATGCCTTACAACCCCAAAAATGCATAGCTTGCAAACAAAAGTCCTTTTGTGGACTGAGCTGCAAAGTTGCACCGTGTGCTCCTATCACCACCTCCACAACCTGCCTCCAACCATGCCCACAGGCTGAACATGCCAAGGCACTGACAGCTCTCCTGTGCTCTCACACTGTGACTGCACCACAAGATCTGCAGGCACAGCTCTGGAAATCGAGAGCCACCTACTTCTCCATAAACCCAAACGACATTAATATCTCTGAATACACTAGAAACCTGCATGCTGTCATAGATTTAAATACTTACCCCCCCCCCCCCCCCCCATTCCCCACCTTCAGGATTTTCTTTACCAATTCCAAGTTTCCCTTGGAAACAGGTATGCTACTACAACCCTTCTCCAAGGGTGTAGAAGCTTTTTCCTAATGAAGGATAAACATAACCTTCCAATAACACTCCTTTATCACATATTAATATTTAACTTAACGCTGTTAATCACAATGGTAATAAGTGTGCTCCCTTTTCCTTTCCCAATTGTGCTCCCTTTCCTTTCAGTGGGTGTGGTGGTTGCAAACACTCAGCTCTGCCTGAATCACAGAATGAGCCCTCCCATTCCTACCACAGGGACACAGCCCTTCCAAATCTCAAGGGATATGCGTGCCAGGGATATTATCTCAGGATAATGCTGAGAGCCGGGTTAAACGATGGGAATTGGTATGTGAGGCATCCCCCTGCCAAGCCATTCATCACGGATCCCGCTGGGATCCCAGCAGAGAGCCTGCCTGTTCCCTCAGCGTTGAGACACCCAGCTTTGCCTAGCAGGTGTCCTGGAAGGCGTTTTGCCAAGTGGGCACAAGTTATGAAGCTTGTTCCGAACTCAACATAGCACAGTTTTAGGGAGGAAGGGCTGAAAATGCCAGGGAAAGCCCCTTTTCTCCCTCATGCCAGGCCCCGCTCCTTTAGCTGGCACTGCCGGCAGCCATGGCCCAGCAGCCGCATGTGAGGGCAGCCGGGAGCTGAGGGGCCTCTGTGAGTGCAGGAAGCATCCACCTCTTCTCTGGCATTGGCTTTTTTTGCCATCATGCCTCCTCCCTGCTTGTGTCGCCAGCCCAGCTGTCCTGCTGGCAGCCCCCTTTGCTCTTGGGCAGCCAGGCCACGATGCCATTTTCTCTTCCCTGCCTCATCCCGGCTTTCAGCCACGTATTTGGCCCTGGCTGGAGCCCGTCCCAAGCTGAGGTGCTGCCTGTGTCCCCAGGGTCCTGCAGGAAAGGCACCTCCATTACTCATCACTACATCCAGACACATTTATATTTTTCTGTTATATTACATTATATGATCCTAGTCTGCTCTGCTTTCATTAGGAGTTTTCTCTCGGTTTTCCCGCTTTGGAAACTGAATCTTGATTCTCTTTTCTAAGCACTTCTTCCTACCACTTGCTGCATCCTCCAGGCAAGCACAGCCATTTTTAAAGAAACCTTTTAAATAAGCAAGATGCAGCAGACTTTCTAACTTGAAGTGTTTGGGAGCCCAATAAGAATGTGTAAGCCAGCTCTGCTTATTATGTCTCCTGGTTGGATCATTAGGTCAGTAAATACACTCCTACTAAATACAACTCTCATCTCAATGCATTTTAAAACACTGTACTTAAGGTGAGGAAGGAAAAATGACAGCAAATGCTTTTGTATATATGTGGTGACTTTTTTTCTAAAAAATTCCTTGACTTCATACCACCTTGAACCTACAAAGTTTGTATCTGGGTGCTAGGTTTCAAATAAAGCTTTATAGGCTGGTTTCATTAATCATCCAGGGTATCAATTAATAGAATTACCAGAACATTGTAAAGGAAATTCTAGTGAACTTTTTATTACTGTGATATGAACTGCAACAGCCAAGTCTCATATAAATGAATGTGATAGAATGGTCAGTGACAGTGATAGTAATCACCTGCTCTTAGTTTGATCACCCAAGTGGAATTTTCATTGGGAATTTTTAATCACAGGCTCATAGTTCTTTTTATGATCGGAGCAGCTTATTTATGGAGCCACTGTTTTTCTGCATCTCAGGCCCACCGAGTTCAGCAGACCAAGAAAGAAAGGTTAAGATAACTTAATTAAGATCAATGAAATTTCCACTGGGAAGACAAAATCCAGTCAACAGCAATCAGTCCCAGTGGTGCAAGTCAGAGAGCTCCTTCCCTTTGGAGAAGAGGAGATATCCTGCCTCCTGCAGCACCAGGGGGCCTCACCACACTGCAGCAGAGCCACTCTGCCTGCTGGGACAGTCACTCACTGGGGAAAGCCATTGTGCAGGGTGATGGGCTCCTCAGACCTAGAGCTGATGCTTTCCATGCATCCCTGTCCCCACACACAGGTGTGGCACCTGCTGCACCTGGCACATTACCTTTACCTTCAGCTGGACAGTCTGTGACAGAAACAGCGCTATGTTTCTGCCAAAAGTTTGTTTACACCCATGCAGGAGGGAAGAAGTTTGTCCCCAAAATAGGCTGCAAAAGGAAAACTGTTGCCTTCCCAGCTCCGACACCAAACCATTTGGTCACATCTACACCATAAACCTGCAAGAGTCAATAGTGACAAATGAAAATATATAAAAATAATCTTCCTTGCAACACTATCAAGTTTCTTGTGAAATTTGCTCAATTTCTTTTAGCAGAATTTTATAAAAGGCTAACAGATTACAACATTGTCTCATTAAAGCAAAACAAACATTTTGAAGCGAGCACAGTTCAAAGTACAGTTAGGGAAAGTATCCTCTCTCTAGGCAAAGTTATCCTTTCACTACAAGTTTGTTTTGTTGTTTCAACTGAATTCTGGAAGTATTAACTTAGATGCTTAGTGTAAGAAATAATAATTGCAAATATGCAACATTATTACCTCTGCTGAAAAAGTTGAGCTGGTTTTTAGCAAGCATTCCCTAGGGAGAGATGTTAGAAGGCTGAATATACAAATACCTATAGTCTGCAGAGATTAAATAAAGTCATTTTAATTAATTCCCAAGGGGGAGAGAGTCTTTCCAATCTCTAAATTGTATGGAAGATCTGCAATATAAAAAAGAGACATGGTATGTAATTTCAGCTACTTCACAGGTTTTTTTCCACCCCAGAAAACACAAAATGTTTTCAGAGTGATACAGGTTATCTTTCTTAGGACTGATACCCTGAGAAGAGGAAAACCATGTCTCACTTGGCCTCAGAAGGAAGTGCTGCTAACAGTGTCACATGAAATAATTTTCTCTGTTGTCTTGAAAACACAGATCTATAATTTAAGAAGTTGTTCCCCACCAATTTATAACAATGTCAGGTTACACACCTAAAAGAGATGTGCTTTCAGAATGTGCTGCAATAAGTGTGTATCATCCCCTGTCACTATCCCAGTCCTGTGAATACTCCAAGGACTGGAGCTGCTGTAAATCAGAATGCATTAATTCTATGCCTTAAGGAGCTTGCAGGGAAATGTCTCTTGCCTGCTGTTGGTACTGTCATCTGTCAGAAGGGGAGCTGGTTTTGCTGAGGCATGTGGGTGCTCTTTCCGTGCCAATAAGAACTAACAGTAATTGATATTAATAAAGCAACACTCTTTTACACTTACTAAAGGCATGGACCTAATTATCAGCAAGCATAAAAATAAAACAAAATGGAAACTCATCATATATGTTAGCTAGAATAGAGCAGCTACAGTACATTAGAACATCCCTTTCAAAAAAATCCCCAAGTTTCAGAGAAGCCAAACTACGGATAAAATAAACCATTTTGCAAACAATTTTTTTTCCTGGAAATTTCTATAGTCACAATGAATGGCACTGTGGCCTCCAAATAAATTTCAATACTTCCTGCTGTTCTAGAATTCTCACCCTAAGCAGGAGGACTAGGCCACAAGTCTGATTGTATTTATGCTTCTGTAATTGGTTCCAAAAGAGAAAGCTGGTCAGGTAAAAATCTGAGTTCATGATCTTCTCATGGAAAAAGAGAAATAATAAAGAATAGAAAGAAAAAAGAATAAATTGACACGCAGGAACTCAGCATCTCAGTGATCAGGTGTGACCATACATAATTGTTACCCATGGTCTGAAAATACAAGGTAAAGATCAGATAAGAAGGTTTTAAATTTTGGATAACTAATTATGCTGCTGTTCCTGTGTCAAAAAACAAAACAAAACAAAACAAAAATTAAAAAAAAAAGTTAAAACCTTGCTACCAGCAATCCACTCAAATATTTAAACACCTATCCTTTGTTAAACCCCACCCTATCACTACTTCTCTTTACAGATGGGTATCTTCAGCTTTAAAAAAAATGAACATTCAGGAGAAAATGCAGGGAACATCATATGATTCCACGCAAAATACAGTAAGTCCAGCCCTTGGAGGATTTCTCTCTGCTTTTACATATTCTGTATTCCAGGCTTTACTGCTGCTGAGATAGTTCATCTAGCTGATAATCCTTTATGTGACACAAAACCATTCTGAAGGATGTCTGTGTGACAGAGTAATGAATTTCCTTCCTGTTACAGCCAGTTTTACCTGCCTCAGTTTTCATAATCACATCACTCCAGATCCGAGGGAGCCACCAGTTTTGTTCACAACCTATTTCACCACTCTCACTGTGGCTCCTCCCCATGGGTCACACTGTAGCAATTTCAGTGGCAGTTTGCAAGGCCACAGAAGGAAAAGAGCACCTGATGCCACGTCTCTGGGAAGGGTTAAGGGGGAGACAAGATGGAAACATAGCAGTGGGTGAGAAACAGGTAGTCTCCTCCTGCAGATGTATTGGAAACTCAAGGAGCAAATACTCCTGTCTTTTCTGTGGTGAGCATGAAAATCCCACACAGCTTGGGCATGTTACATTTCACTATACACTCACCAGAGCAGGACTGTGGAGATAAAACTCTGTGCTCTCCTACTAATTATTTGACCAGGACAGATTTTCCCCAGGATGTATGCTGTCACCATGGAAAGTTTCAAGAGTTTGAAGAGAGACTGAGGTGCAAAACATTCCTTGAAGTCAATTATGGAAACACTTCCAATGAAGAATTACACCAACAGCCATGGAGACAAGTACTCACAGGCCTTGAGAGAAAACCCAGGAATTTCTCCAAGTCCAGGAAAACCTAGCTTCCTTCAGTAATGACAAGCCTTTGGGGAAGGAAAAAGGTAGCAATCAGAGAGATTAACTACCAGTTCCTTCTGCTTATTACCTAAGGAAAGAATGCCACTGTGCCTGGGTCAGGGTTCCACTAGGCAGAAGAGACTATGAATTCCATAACAAAAGCAGCCCTCTTGAGGAAGGAGAGAGAAACCCAAAGGAAAATAAATCAGATGAATCAGTACTTATTGATGTCTGCATTCATTACAGGCAGAAGAAGCTGAAAAATAGGCTGAAGGGAAACTCTCAGACATGAAGTTCCTTTCCACAGCTGAGCTTGCTTCTGGCAGGTGGGGATGCTCTCATTTCCTATCTTATCCTAAACGTGCTGCCGCTGCTCCCCTTGGGCTGCCTCTAGTGCTCATCACGTTTCTCAGCGAGCTGATACAAACTTTCGAAAATCACAAACACATTGAACCACTGAAGCTTCTCCACAGGCCATTCTCTAAAACACCTTGGTTGGAAACTGCAGAGCTCCTCTCCATCGGAGTGCCTAGGAGCCTCCTCCTCTCCTCTCCTCCCCCTTCCTTTCCTCCCCTTTTCCCTTAATTGTTGGAAACGGGTTAGTTTTGCCATTCCACCGGTTAAAGCCATTAAAACAATCCGAGGGAGGGAGATGCAAACGAGCGGTAATTGTTTGTACCCAGTGGAAGCTCAGCTGTCTTCGGAAAATACAGCAGAGAGAGGTACAGGGGGGAAAAGCCAGCCCTTCGGATGCTCACAGAGAAACTCTCCGGAGCTCCGCCGCTCCCAGGGAATGGCGGTGGGAGGCGGCGCTGGGAGCAGGGGCGGGACTCGTGATTTCCATAGTGCGCTCCCAGAATGCGGCGGGGTTTCCCAGAGGGAAGGAAAGGATATTTCCTGTCCCTAAAAGCGTGTCTTTGCACCCGTGGCTTTCACCGCGCTGTCGGGAACGGACACCCGAATGCCTGGGCAGTGGAAAACGAAGGACACCGTTCGGCGAGTAGCCATAACTTGTAAGCTATGATTCCATGGGAGGTATAAATATCCCTGCGGAATACTGGAAGCTTCGGCTGGTCCGAAGGTAGTGGGGTATCTCAATTGATTGTTCACAGTCAGTTACAGATTGATCTCCTCGTTCTCTCTTTCCCCCCTTCCCACTACTGCACTTGACTAGTCTTTTGCACCCCAAACAGAGCAGACCCTCCCGCAGCGTTTGATCATCACCGCCACCATCCTCTCAGTTCTAGTGCAAGGAAAAGCACAGCCCCACATCCCAGCCAAAAAAACCACCCTTTTGTAAAATATTTATAGCAGTGCCTGCTATTGCAATACCCACATTTCCAGCCAAATTCTTGGTGGTTCAGCCTGCCAGGCGTTGCCTGCAGCCTCCAAATCTCTGAACATAACCTGGCTAATTTAGATTAACCTGGTGACATGCCAGAAGCACAGCAGGGTGCTCTGAGCAGAGGTGTCCCATAGGACTGGCTACAAGCTACATTAAATACATACCACTTAGCACAGTTAAAAGTGTTGCCAAGCATTTTTGAGAAGTAGTACAGGAACCTCATTTTCGAAACTACACCTGGTCATACAGGTGCAGCAGAATAGAGACGGCAGAAGGGACAGACTAGCTGTTTCTGATGGGTAGAAAGCTAAAGTATTGTCTGAAAAGATGCACATGTGAGCATTTTTGGGAAGAGAGAGGCATCTCCTTGGCCTTGGGCAGAAGGTCTAACCACTGTTGTAAAAGCACAGAGGGTCACACCTGCTGCTCAATAATAAATTCTTTGATGGAGCATGTCAGGCATCTGCTTTCCAAGAAGGAGTTTTATGCTGACGATCACGACAGACTGCACAGAACTCACTGAGTTCTGTGACCTCAAGAAATGTGTTTAGGTCTGAAAGAGGAATGGCCTTCAGGCCCTTTTCTGCTGGCTGGAGCTTCATTGGGCTTTACTCACCACTCTGTTTATTTTGGATTTTGTCCGATTCTCTCCCTGCAGAGAGATTTTTACCCCATAGGGGCATCCCAGATGCCAAACTTCAGGCTTTACATTCCAGTGCAGGTGCCAGTCACTAATTTTCTGATACTGAATCTTTTACTGGAATTAATGAATCATGGCTTGGGATGAGGAAAATTTTGCTGCATCCATAGTGCTGGATGGATCTTGTTTATTCTGAAAGATAACACTGGATTAAATTTAGTAGAAGGAAGAAAATTGACCTAAGAAAAAGGAAATGTCATAGACAGCAAAGAACCACATAATGACAACTCCTTTCTTGTGGCAAACTAATATAGCAGGATACTTATGAATGCATTTGATAGATTCTCTGAGGTCCAAGTGTCTGAACAAACTAAATTTTGCTGTTAGACTCTGTGGAGTTAGAAAATGTTCATTATTTAATCACTATTAAAGTGCATGGTCTAAATTAGTTATTTATTTCAGCCAGTCACCAGATGAAAGCAAGGAATGCTCCAAACCAAAAGAGTTTTGTGGCAATGCTATTTCCCCCCCTCCAAACAGTATCCCAAGATCTGCAATTCTCACTAGAACACTTTTGTACAGTGCTACTTATTTTATATCTGAGCTGATGCATGTTTCAGGCTAAATGTTTTCTCTTGTTTTTTAGCTCTCATATAGTTATTGATCTGTAGTTACTAGTGGCAAATACATGTAATTAGCTGTATTGTCTGGTACTGCCTGTGATTCATTTGTATATGTGTAGTAATCTTCACACATTATCCTAATTTCCTCTTTCCTTTCCAAGCAGTATGTTTTCCATCAGTGACTTAGGTCTGGCCTTTCAAAGTGCAGAGCTTCATGCACAAGAGGATGACTTGCTCCTTACATATGCACAGTTCCTCTTCAGGCTGAAGTGTTCAAGTACTGGATGTCTTGTGACACTGAAGTTTGACCATTCCTATAATTTTCAGCAAAACAAGTTGCATTGTTAGGAAAAAAAACTCCAAACAAACACTGATTTTATCCTACCACTGAAACTGTTACCACAGCACTGTGATCAAAGGAGGACTTTTTGATCCTTACCAGTTCTTTTGGCCATTTTCCTGCATGAGCAAGCACTACCCTTATACCCACTGTGTAGTCATGGCAAACAGCATGCTTCAAGGAGATCATTAACAATTATGGTGCACTTTGGAAGTGAAAGAATGAAAAAAAATAAACCCACTGTGACCCTTTTTTTTATTTAAAATGTGATTTTTCTGTTGAAAGATTGGATGGTTTGTCCAAATTGAACATTAAGGGTGATCTCTGAGAAAAACAAAGAGGCAGGCAGATTATAGTAAGGCCACTGACATTTCCATGGACTCATTAGCACACCAGTAAACAGCTCTCTCAATGTGCATCTGCTGAAGTCAGGTGCTGCTCCTTCAGGCTCAGGGAAAGGAGCTTAAACAAAGCTGAACCCTCTTGTCACTAGGCCCTCTGTGACAATCTGCTGGGAGAAAACCTACAGCTCAATTAAACTAGTGGAGTTTTACTTGCTATATGTTAGCATGTTTGAGACTGAAAAAGACCAAAACCAACTCAAAATCACCAAAGAAGTGCCAACCCCCACATGAAAATGCATCATTAAAGTCCACTGTCCAAAGGCATCAGCAAAAGTTACATATGAAATATTTCACATGGCAAAGTGAATGCAAAACTGAATGCAAACTTCCTTAATCAAAGCAGTAGTACCAATTTCTAGTGGCATGTCCAGTCTTCTGAATGCATTCTGTGGTTCAGAAATGAGTGTTAGTGCAGCAGAAGCAATCAGCAGAGCTCTGGAGCCTAGTTTGTGTTGCATTCTTTGCTTGGAATAGGCCCATAGGTTAAATGCAAGTTATTAGGCTGAATGTGGAAAGTAAACAGCAGAGAACTTGTGGTCTGACGTGTAAACCAACAAGATTAGCTGAGTAAATGGCCCTGTCTAGCCTCAATTTCTCAAACTTCAGGGAAAATTTATAAATTACCTTTTTCTCCTCCCCTGAAACCACCTTCTGCTGGTTCTTTTTTTCTTTTCTTTTTTTTTACTTTATCATTCTGAGCAGCATTTTACCAGGCTGTATTGCAGAACAATTCTCTCCTACTGTAAGGCAAAACATACCAGATTTCAGGAAGGCCACTATAACTTAGACAAAGGCAAGTAGAAGGGTATAAATGCAGGCCAGGCTGTCGAGTGCCAGCTTTCACTATGAAGAAACAACTGGCTGTTCAAAACCCCAGCCTGTGGAAATCCTTCAGAGGATTGGGTTACTGATTGTGATAACGTTTTTATTTGCATGTTTGGATTAATATAGCTTATCTCCTTTATGTTTCTGTTAACCAAATCACACACAGCTTGAGATGTGAACAGTATTTCTGAAACAGAAACACCCACCTTTCTAATGTAAGTATTTGGAGCAGTTCACAGACCAGACCCCTTTCTCTCTGAATGCAAAAATGAAAGTGGAGAGTGGCCATGTCCTTCCAGACCCAAGCAGCCTCATCTAGCCTCTACAAAGACATTATCATTTAGTTTTCATGATACATATAGAGCTTGTTCAGACATATTACAGCACAATGGCTTCACATAAAACCAGCTGCTCCTGACACAGAAAATCCAGCACTAACATTAACATGACATCAGTCTGTGGCCTGAGAGCAGGCAGAGCTCTGTCTAAAGGAACTGGCTTCAAGTGCAGAGCAACCTCCAAGGATGTTGAATGAAAACAATTGACCTGTCAGTGGGATTCTGGGCAGATATGAAGACAGGTCGTGCATGTAGAAGAACATTTCTTCTGCCCATGGTTGCATGGCTTCACACAACCTACCATGGGTCCAGGCAGGAAAAGAAGGGGAGCCCTTTGTAGTCCGCAACTGAGAGCCCTCCCCTGGCAAATGTGCTGCAGTGAATTGCAATGATTCCTGTGACACTTCAAGCTGTGCTGAAGTCTTGGAAATGCCTGGCAACTGATCCAAGATGCTACTGCATTGAGTTTTGCTTGGGTTGCTCACAGATCCCTGATCTGCATTGACAAAGAGAGTTCTGCCACTCAAGCAAAGCAAACCAAAGCGAAATTGCATAACAAATAGAAGGGTCTGTACCAGTTTGACTAGGCAGATTACAGAGTTTGCACAGGGCTTGACTTACTCACTACCCACATCATGGGCTGAGCACAAAAACTGCAACACTCAGCCCTCTGAGCAGTGTCCATTACCAATGCAGGCTGTCAGCAAAAAGCCTTTTGGAGCACAAACAGTTTGCACTGGCTTCTCTTGCCTACCAAAAAAGAAAAGACAGCAGTCTGATCACTACAGTAAATGCTACTTTCTGAGAAGCCCTTAACCTGTATCATTTATTCATGTTCTACTTTCTAGAAAGCTCTTTCCTCAGCACATAGCCTCACACACAAGAGGGCATCAGCTCTGCAGTGCCTTTCTTGCTTGCCACAAGCCAAATCCTGGGCCATACCCAGGGACTAACATAATTAGCAGTCTGGACATAGAAAATTGCTAAGAGTAGAAACCAGGTAACAACCTTGATTGCAAACC
The DNA here is from genome assembly GCF_017590135.1 of Pyrgilauda ruficollis. Lineage (NCBI taxonomy): Eukaryota > Metazoa > Chordata > Aves > Passeriformes > Passeridae > Pyrgilauda > Pyrgilauda ruficollis. The sequence goes on along the minus strand of NW_024519206.1, from coordinate 28,052,069 downwards.
CTCTGCTGTTAAAAAATCTCTTCCAGTACTAAAAAAAACTATCACTTAATGCAGTATTAAGATGCCAGGCCAGTATTTACTGTCACAGACACAGTACAAATTCATTCCTCAAGGAGCAGCAGCTGTGCTACAGTTGCTGCCTATCTTAGTTCTTAACCCTTCAGGGAAAGGAGCAGACCCTGAAGAAGTCCCAAGTCTGACTACTTTAAGATGTACTACAGTTTACAGAAATAAGTTTGTTTCTGAGAGGATGCATGTGTGGGAGATACACCAGGCCAGGCTCTGTGGACTTTTAATACTACACAAATCAATCCTGTGCTGAAGCATAAACTGCAGGATCTCTTCCAACTGGAACCATAATCAAATGATGTCATATGCTCAAGCAGCTGTGGCAAAGAGCAAGTGAGGGGAGCTCCCTTATTATTCTCTAGCACTGCTCTTTTTTTTTTTTTCTTCTGTAAGAAGGGAACACCAAGGCTAATCAAGCAGCATTTAGGTAACTGTTTAATAAAATAATTTAAGATGTTTAGGAAAGCATCCTAATGCCTCAGGAAGGAAAAAGCAGGCATGCATAATGCATTTAACAAATTCCAAAAGATGGTATGACCTGTTCTCTTTAGAGTGCATCACATTAATATCACTTTCTGTACAGAGATAACAGATCTCATGGTGTATCCATCCCAGTGAGTTTCACAGAGGGTTCATGTGACGTTGACAGTGTACACAGCAAAGGAAAGGATACTTGTACTAAGAAAAGCAATTTGCTTTCCACTATGACTCTGCCCAAAGCTTAGAGGCAGCAGTATCCTCATCTTGCTGGGGAGTTAAAAATGCATTTATTATGACATGCAGGGCCAAGGTGAGTGGCACAGCTGAGGACTCACAGGAAATATGGCCAGGCAACACCTGTGTAAGGATGGAACAAATCCTCATTCCTTCTAGTGCTCATAACCTAAATCCATAACCTGCTTGGGGTAACACTGCCTGCTTTTGCAGTTCACTGTTATCGAGAAACTGTAAGCAGTACTAATTACTGTATTCCTATGCAGCTCCGACTTAAGCACTACTGCTCCTGAACAAGAGTCAGGTCTTTCAGCACCACACTGAAGGAACTGTGATACCAGGCTGCCTCCACCTGTGGAGGCAAGGAAGAGAGAGAGGTGGCAGGAGCACTGAGCAAGCACATCTAGGACACTCCCCCGGGCCTTGTGTCTTCTATTGCCGGAGGGGCTCCCTGGAGGCTGCAGAGGTTGCAGCCCAGAGAGGGGTTGTCTCCTGCTTCCTGGGAGGAAGCAGTTTAAAGGAACAGTACAGCATTGGCAATGACAATGTTAATAATTTAGCACCTGTCAGAAAAGACCCAAGAAATGCTCATGCTCAACTTTAACCCTTACTGTCCCCCAAGGAGAATGGTGCCTCAGCCCTGAGTGAAGTCCTTCAATAAGGGACTTTTCACCCTCCCTTCTACATGTTCTGTATTTATCCATATTCCCCTGTAAGTTAGACAGCAGCTGTTCTGGAATAAAACCCTTTAAGTCTGCAAACAACTAACAAGGAGCAATTTAGTTCCCCACAGCATTGTGTGAGGTATTTGCTTGGGCATAGAACCTGAACTAAGAATTGATTTTAAAAGCTTGTGCCTAGTTCTTTGAAGAACTGAATTAATAACACTGGCAGATAAGCAACAAGCTCAGTCCTGAGTTGTATGTATATTTTCTAAAGCTAAAAAAAAAAATCACCTTGGGTATTCAGCTAAGTCTGATCTCGCTCCTGTTGCCTGCACAACACATTTAGAATAGATTATAGCTTTTGAAAGCTCTACAGAAGAGCTGCAAAGAGAAATGACAGTAGATGGGAAGATAATGCACTTTATCTGGTAAGAGTCTTGTAGATGAAATACTGTCTAAGCTTAACAGCCATCTGTCCACTTAAGGACAGTAGAAAGAAAAAGCCCTCTAATGTGAAAAGAGGAGATGGGCAATGCCAGGGCCTGAGGTAAATGATGACACTGCTTTAACACTTACTTGCTTAGCATTTCCCAGCTTTTGCTGATAAAGAGTAGGAGCTGAATAGCATTCAGGCACAACCCAGCACTCCCAGGAAATTTGATACTGTCCCTTTCACTCATAATCAGCTGGTGAGCTTTGTTCACTATCTTTGGCTAAGCCATTAACTAAGGGAAAGCCTTTCTGCAGTCCCATACACCTCAGCAAGAATAATTTGATAGTTATGCTTTGCTGTGTGGGTTGTTAACAGTGGGGGACAGTCCCCTATTAAGGCAGAAGGGAAGGACACCCCTTCAACAGGGATGCCAAGTGCAGTAGGAAGGTGTAAGGACTACGTACCCCCTTGCAGTCCCTTTTGGGTCCTCAGACTCTACCTGAACAGCCACCTCCTGGACATGGATTTATCCTTGCTACGTAGAAGAATGCATGTCCCCAGAAGAAAAAAAAAAGATTGGGTAGTGGTTTTTGATTTGCACACTCTCGAAAATCTAAAAACTAATGCAACAAGCAATTACTGAAGGAAGACTGGTCACATTTTGCAAGACAAAACAGTGCTGCTAGGAGAACTACCTATAAAACGAAATGTGAATCAAAACTGCCTCAGGGACACTCAAGTTGCACACACCGCAGCATCACAGCTCTGAGGCAGACAGTGCTTCTAGAGTGCATAAGTCTGCAACCTCAACATGGCCCATAAATTTATGGACACATCTAAACTGGGCCATTCAAGATAAAAAGCCACTTTTAAATGCATATACTCTCAAGGGGAGCACAGGGAGGATGTGATTATTCTTTGCACCTGCAGTACCTGCTAGAGGAATAAAGGTCATTAGAAGGTTTCAGTCTGCTTGCCCAAAGAAGAATGACTATCAAACTTTCCTCTCTGCAAAAGGAAAGGAGACAGTAACACACAGATCTGACACCAGAATCCTAGCATTGCCACCCACTAGATGGTCTTTTTGTGCCACACTCCAATTACTCCAAAATATATTCAGGAAGACTAAGATGCAAATGAATCAATAAGGACTAGTAAAGAGAGGTACATTAGAAAAGCTTGGTATTTTACCATCACTCTCACTACAGAGAGGCTAAAACAGGTCTAGAGCACACTTAGTTAGCAAGTCCCTGTGTCTTATCTCAGTAGGACCAAATAATTCATCCACACTTTAGAAAACCTCCATTCTTATCCTCAGCTATGAACACAATGATAGAGTCACATGAATAGGTACAAAGAAACAACAGAAAAGACTAGCTGAAAAGACTGCTCCCCCCAGTAACCATAACAACAAATAAGAGAAAACTGTTTGTCTGAGGGATCTGCTTCTCTCTTTTTGGTAGTATCTTTTAACTTAAAAGCAGCTGCATTGGAGTCAAAGAACAAAGCTCAAGATAGTCACAAAAAATAAAGGATGTATTTTTCTCCAAAGATCAAAACTGTAACTAACATAAGACATTCATATTAGAGTATTAAGTTCAGTGTCCAGAAAAAAACTCATCTGCCATATAAAAAAAAAAGATACTGAAATTGCTTTACTGCTCAAGAATCTCTTTGCTCAAAACTGCTTAATTCTTCTGTCACCAAGTTTTGTCAGTAACTTGATTTTAACTACATTGTACAAACAACTTTTCTTCTCCACCCTCAGCTTATCTAAAGCTCTTCTTTTGTTCTGGAGAGTTTTGTTGCATGCTCCTCTATAAATTTGCTCAAATGCTCTAAATCTCTGTCCCCGCCTTCAAATTTAATTGGGTTGTTCTTCTTGTCCTTTGGAGCAAAGTAGATGGTGGGGAATCCCTCCACTTTGTAGCGGTCATTCGTCACATCGTTGGCAGTAGCATCCATCTTGGCTATAATCAGATTTTTCTCATTCTTGTATTTTTTGCCTAGCTCATTATACACTGGTTCTAGTTTCTTGCAGTGTCCACACCATGGGGCATAGAACTCTATGAGAACATCATTCTTTGGATCCATCACTATGGTATCAAAAGTTTTACCCACTACCACTTTCACAGGCCCTTTGTTATTTTTTGGCACTGGCTGAGACTTCACAATTGGCTTCAGTTTTCCTAGAAGGAAGCAAAACACACACAACACTGTTAGAATATGGTAAGAGCAGCCCTTACAATCTCCTCTAAGAAAGGGCAGAAGTACATCCTCCTGCCAGGGAAAAATCACTGCACCAGCAAATGAACTTACCTCAGCATGAAATACAGGCTAGTTAACTGGTGACCTTGTGGCCCAATAACCTCATGAAATATGGGCAACAGATTTTTTTTTGCAATTCCCTAGAACCCTTCTCCTCTTTTTATGGCTGTCCATCCACAAAGTAAATCATCCACCCATGATTTAATAGAGTAGTCCCAAATATGAATGACCAGCTCACGCTTTAAAGCCACAGACTCTGTTTACTGGAGCAATTACTTCAGGAAACAACTCTTGGAAGAGTAAACAAAATAGCTTAGAGAATCCTATTTTAGAAACTTTTTAGTACCTTTTTTGAATGCCACCACAAACTGCCTGAGTACATCAGAGTCAAACTCTTCTGGCTCCATGGCATACTTCTTGCCACCTTCATCCAGAATGGCAGCGTTGACATCCTCTCCACTCTCAAGCAGGCCCAAATCTTTTATTTCAGAAGAATAATCTTCCTCATCAGAAACAGCAAACACGTATTCAGGGAAGTCTTTAGCCACTTCCAGGACTTTGCTTCTCCAATACTGAGTAGCTGAAAAACCAGAACAGGACAGAATTAGTAATTTCTAGTTATTCTGCCTCCTCTCAAAGTGAAGGAAGGGTAATTGTAGCAAACCTACCAACGCGGTAGTCGAAACTGAAGTCCACAGAGTAGTAGACAACCACCAGAGGACGCTTGGAGTATCTCTTGGCATCGTTGGAAGGCTTGCGATGACCAACTAGAGGCAAAGCATGTTTTAGCACGTGCTCTTTAATCTCTGATCCATCCGTAGAGTCCTGTAAAGAAATAGTGAAAAAAGTTCAAGCAAACAGATTTAAGCAGCATTTCTGCTGCACACTACTAAAAAACCAATATTGGGACACACATGAATGCGAAAGAGTGAAGGATGTGTTATAAAAACAAGGCTGCCACCACATTTTCTTCAAACCTTTGAGCATCAAATATTGTATGGACAAATTATTATTTGAAAACATAACATCTAGACTAATTTCATAAAGTTCTCTTGAAAAAGAAATACAGTTTCAGTGGACAAACAGGTTGACTCAACTATCTAGTGGGAGTACTTCCAACAGGAAGATGCCAACTGATCACAATTACAGAGAAAGAGAACCTTCAATCCCACACACAAACACTTTAGCTCTGGACCATCTACTCACTTTAAGATTCAGAACGTGCATCTTGGGCTCATGCTTCGACTGAAATTTTTCGGGCTGCATGACAACCAGTTTCCCTGGAGAAACTTTCAATAGTTTTGCAATCTCATTGCTGAAGGTGTGATGGAACTTATAATCTTCTCTCAAACCATTAGCTGAAAAATTAAGGTGACGGTGAAGGAAAAGCTATTAGAAAGTGAACTGGCAGTCTGTAACTGAGATCTTGAGACTGTAACTGCAAGGAAACGCTCTTCCTGTTCTCCAAGTGACACAGAACAACCCAGTCTTAGACAACAGCTCTCACCCATGGGTGAGAAGCATGTGAATATACATCCAATTCCAGCAGCGCTATTTGAATGCTGTTCAACAACCCATCCACTTGGTGAGTTATTCTACACACTCAAACACCTTGAATAGCTTCCAAAACATATACAGCAAAACAGTTATTCTTTTGTCAATCTCTTACCTCTTGGCTTCCCCCCAAACTGGTCAGCTAGTCAAACTATTTGCTTTGGGGCAGCCTGGGAAACAGTTCTGTATCTTGCCATGCTGAAGCAAACAAATGAGCTCCTAATCCAACTATGACAGCAGCCCCAGAATCAGACATAGACAGGTTGCCAGGAATGGTCTAACTAAACTGACCCAGAAGTGGATGATGATCCTTTCTGCAGGCCTCTCATCCCAAATGAGTTTGGTGACTCTGGGCTGCCAGATATGAAACTAGTGTAATAGACAGCAAACACATCTAGGTTTTAAGCCAAGAAATTGTGGTTTGCTCCTCAGGAAACAATTTTTCCCTCCTCTCTAGTCCACATGTTTTTAGGGACACAATTACCAAGCAGAGGTGTATTCTGTGACTGGCTGACACTTCAGTTACAGCCTCAAAATCTGGTGAGAGCTTATTTTTTGAGTACAAGTAGATCACCCTTCCTCCTACTACTTCTCCTTTCCAACCCTCCCTACTATACTAGGAGCAGAAATAAATGATCTTTCCATGCCCAAAGTGCTAGGCAAAATCCCAACAAAACATATATTCCATTAATATTTTAAAACATTCTTTACCTGCTTCCTGATACAGCTGATAGGTTTTGTCATTCTCTCCACTAAAGACACCAATGATGATGACATCATCCCCATCCCTCAGAAATTCTTGTACCTGTTTGGTAGCCTGAATCTGTTTGGATGGAGGACCAGCCTGCTCAATCATGTAGTCGACAATACCTGTGAGAGAAACCCGCCCCCAAAAAGTTGCTTAGAACATTTACTGAACTGAAAGATTTGGGCATTCCATCTAAAACATTTACTGTCACATTTCCTACGAACACCTTTCCTCCAGTGCAGCCTCCCACAATAACCTAAAGACCAAATCAGCAAGGTTTCAGTCCAAGTTTTTAAAGCTGCAGTTCTGAATATTCCCTTTCAGGTTGGTTTCAGAAGAGGTGACCAAGCACACAATCCATGAATATCAGTTGATCTTGCAAGCAATGCTTCTTTCTGAAATTCCAGACCCTTCACTGTCTCCTGAACCTGTTATGAGCCAAAGCTACTTGAGTAGTCTTAAGTCTAATTAAAACTTAATATGGGGTATTTTTGCCAGCCCCCAAGGTGCATTCCAGTAAAATTAAAATCTGCCCATTTACCCATACTGCCACTGTTCACCATGTGTATTTAACTTACTTGATATTGAAAGGAGCTGATACTACCATCAAAAGATGTTATGAAGACTAGAGACAAATTTAAATATCCTGCGTATGTATGAGAGCAGAATTTTTTAGTTTTCCCCAGCTACTGCTGCTATGACATTAACAAGTCTGCAAGTCCTACAGATATGTCAAAATATTTGAGGCCAAGCCTGTGGCCTTCACATCGTCTGAAAAAAACCCTTCGCCGAGGATCTTTCTCCTGGGAAGCTGAGAGGCCTGAGAGGAAAGGAAAACAATTCTTATCTCATTTGCTTCTCCTGTGTTTGCTCACACGTGGAATGTGTTTGGAGATTGTTTACCCACAGGTGATTGTGTCATTGGATTCTGGTGTGAGTTGTTTTGACTCATTGGCCAATCAGGGCCAAGCTGTGTCGGGAAAGACTCTGGAAAGAGTCAAGAGTTTTCATTATTATCTTTTTAGCATTAAGTATCCTTTCTGTATTTTTTACTATAGTATAGTATTCTTTAATATAATAAAGTATCATAAAATAATAAATTAGCCTGCTGAGAACATGGAGTCAAATTCATCATTCCTCCCTGCCACGAAGATCCCTGCAAATACAATACAAGCCCTCAGAACACGAGAAAAAGCCTAAGTTGCAGTACCATATTTTTCCCGTGGACCGCTGTAGTCATAAGGTTTGCCCTTGCGGAAGATTTTGAGAGTTGGGTAGCCAGTAACATCAAACTTCTTTGCAAGCTCCGTTTCAGCTGTGGCGTCAACTTTAGCCAGGGGGATGGGAGGCGTGCGCTTGCTGAGCTCCTGGGCTGCCTTCTCGTATTCTGGAGCAAGCCTCTTGCAGTGTCCACACCTAGGGAGGGAGAGCAGAGGGCGCTGCTTACGAGCCATTAAGCCTGCCAGGTACCTTCTACCCCTGGAGTGGAAGAGTTAAGTCTTCCAGCATGCAGAAATGTGATCATTGAATCCACAGAGGGCACTTCAGCCTTGGAAAATGTGTCTCTGCAACCTGAAGCTGGCCTCTGTGCCTAGCCTCACATTACTACAGCTTCATTTTTAGAAGCCATTTTTAAGCTAAGGACCAATTCTCTTTGGTTTTCAGTATCTCAGTGTGTTCCCAAATCAGTAAATATTGTGAACCTCCAATGAAGATCCGGACACCACCCCTTGCTGAGACATAGATCCAGTCTAGTCTGCTAGTGATTTGCAACATGATCCCAGGTGCAGATTAGAAATCAGGTATACCAGAGCTTTGCACAAGACAAAGATGTGTAATGAGGCATAACAACGGTAGACAGGTTCACCAAGTGTGTTCAGGCCATCTGTGCTAGACAAATAGAGACCAATACATGGTCTTGCTTACCATGGAGCATAGAACTCTACCAGGATTATATCAGCATCATTCACAACTTCGTCAAAATTATCGTGGGTCAATACCAGAGTAGCTTCAGGTGGAGGGGTCCAGTTGGGGTCAGAAACCTCCTTGACTTTGGCCACAATAGCTGAAACACAGTTCAACAACCCAATTAGCAAGCATGCATTTTATCATACCAGTAGCATGCCACATGCATGAATTTGAAATCGGAAGGCAAGCACAGTACTGGACCAATGACTACACATCAGGTTTCCATGAGAACACTTTCTTAATCAAGCTCCTTTATGCCTTATTTCCTTGTTGGCATTACCAAGAAGGTCTTCTCTTCACCCCATAGAGTGTCTTATGCAGAGCACAGATCTGTACTTTGAAGCACTGAATTCCGTGTCAGATAAAAAAGTAAGTTTTCCCCTTCTGACTCGAGCTGGGCATATTAATTAAGCAAAATATAAGTGGGTTTCTGTACACTCAATACAGAGATCAAATGTTTATTGGCTGATCCTTCAGCAAACATGAGACTGTCTTCTCTTCTAGTCAAGTCATATTTCTAGAAACCTTCTGTCAATAACAGCACTACCCACTACCTGCAAAATTGTCCTCTAGCATGCAGCCTGTTGAAAAAACAGGGAAAATTTCAGCATTCGTAATATTACTTGCTTTAAGAGAAGTCAACTGATATCAGAGTCCTTCAAAACAGCCACATATTAAGAAACAAGATTATAGGCTATTTTCTTTTCTTACAGGGAGCTGCAAAGGACTGGTGCTTACCATCTTCTGTCCGAGACCCATCATAGTCAACAGCTTGGCCTTTTTTCAGGATTTTGATGGTTGGATAGCCACTGACATCAAAACGACTTGACAGTGAAGTGGCTGCAGTAGCATCTATTTTGGCTACTGGAATAGGAGGGTCATTTTCCTTCAGAGTTTTGGCTATCTTCTCATACTCAGGAGCAAACTGCTTGCAGTGCCCACACCTGTCAGAGGAAGACACAAGTAGGTAGGTAAATGCACAGCAGACATGCAGAGGTGCTCTGCTGCTCTGCAATTCCAGGATGCCTTCTAACAGACATCCACATTATAAGCACAGAAATGTTTGTCTTGCTATCTGTTTGGATCATGAAGAAATAGAGAGCAACTGTAGCTAATGTACTGTATGTTCACATCAAAACCTTTCCTTTTCTTAATTTTCATTCAATGTGGAATGTATTGCCATATGCTTTATAAAACCACTGTAAAAAAATTCAACAACTGCTAAAAGTTGTAAACATTATGCTTCTTCCTTTCTTCCTAACTTCAGCTTCTCCTTAACCAAGGTTTATCTTCTCTCCCTAGCACCCTAAATTGAAGGAAAGAGGAAATCAACCAGCAGTTAACTTGGCCTAATGAAATGTCCCACCCACCATGGTAACACAGCATCTGCCCCCTCTTTGGCCACACCAGAACTCTCTGGGAAGAACAGAGGCTCCTGCTGCAAAAGCAGGCATGACAGAGGATACCAGCATAATAAATGCTAAACAAGCATTTAGCATAATAAATGCTAAATGCTTCAGCCTGACAAGGTAAAGATGAAACCAGAAAAATGTAGGAAAACAGAAGGAAGTGTGTGGCAGATAGCCTGTGCTCCTTAGCATCTCAGCTGGCAGGAAGGGGAGTAGAAAAATAGGAGAGGTGTTTAGTCTATGATGATACACATCATTCTGCTCAGATAAATTGAACTTCACATTTAGTGTTCATGTAGGCAAACTACAGCTGCAGAATTAGTGCCTACAGCCAAGAAGGAATGGGATTCTCTGTGACAAGAATGGCGCAAGTTAAAATGCAGCTCCACCTCAAGCAAGATCATATTCCCCCTCTATTCAAAGGCTGGAGAAGGGCCAATGAGTAAGTCATTTTTGTTTCACCGAGCCACAAAGGAAAAGAGGTTCTGGCTGCATCACTAACTGAGCAACTCTAGCGACAGTATCTCCTACTCTTGTTTTCTCCCAGTTACCATCCCTAATGTTTCTGAACATAAGAATGCAAGAGAAGATATATCCTGGCCTAAATCCTTTGTCTTGGTTATATGCAGGTAAATCCACTGTAGCTCCCTGGAGCAGACCAGTGGTGCTGTATACCCCGGGATGCCAGCAGAACTGCCATCTTAGGTAGATGTATGAGGCACTGCTTAAATTGATAATACAAACAAGCTGTGTCCCCAACCACACCACACCCTTCTGTCAAGGGCAGAAACGTGAATTTGGAAAGGAAAACCTGGCAATTCCCCTGCTAGGGAAGTCTTCATTACTCCATCTACTCCATCACTCTCATGTGCAGATGAGCATTCTCAGTGGTCCAGCACTGGCAGGATGACAGCAGGCTGCAAGACCACACTGCATGACTTTTCTGGGCCTCACTGGGACCATTTCTTTTCCCTGACAGGCACAAAACAGGGATAGAATCAGGCTTGTGCTCCCCTTGGCATGAGATCCCTCAGTATGACCCACAGCTGTGGAACGGGAGCAGGCTGCTAGTTATTGCATGGTACAGGGGTGGGAAAAAAGTTTCTTCACCACCACCAGAACCATCTCTTTTTCTGGACTATAGCAGAGTCCTGAGCATCTCCTGCAGACAAGTTACTCCTTTCTCATCTTTAAAACGGCAACACAAGCTCACTTTTTAGGAGCTTGCCCTGGCAGAGAAGTGCTCTGATGCTACACCCATGGAGGTGCTGCTGTGAACCCACCATGGTGCGTAGAACTCCAGCAGCACGGTGTCCTTGTCCGCAGTGAAGGTGTCAAAGTTTGCATCATTCAAGACTAATACACCATTTTCTTCTTTAACTACAGAATCATCGTCATCTTCATCATCTTCTTCTTCATCATCATCATCACCTTCATCGTCAGCTTCTTTTGTAACAGATTCTGGAAAGGTAAGAATATGACACAGATTAGATTGTGTCAAGTTTAACGTTAAAGTGACAGTACCAGAATGAAGACGGATTAGATAACTCCTGTGGTTAAGAAAAGTACCCACATGAATTAGTTTGTGCTCCACATATGGTGACAGCTATCTCAGTTTGCAAAGAGCCTGAACTCAGATGTTTGACCATTTCAATTTTGTCCCCATTACACCAGCTAACACTATTAATATTTCAGTAAAGTATCAACACGTATTGCACATTTCAGAGAGAACTAACAAAATGGACACAAGAAGTATTAAAGAACGCAAATCTATGCAACAGTTGCCACAAAGGTTTGATGGACATCTTGTTGAAATGTGGGCAGTGAGATATGTTTTGCTGGGCAAGAAGGGCACACAGATGATACCTGAACTTCAAACAGAACCCCTTCATCATGCAACAGAGTAGCTGTCCTTTAAGTGTAGCCAACTTGAAGTTGGAAAAATTAGTGTCTTAAACCAAAAAAGCATGTGTTATCTGTTCCCATGGCTCCCCTCGTACCCCCTACTCAGGAGAGACCTGTAACACCACAATAGCCATGTGCTGCCTGCCTGCAAGGCACACTTGCTATAGACCCAAGTGTTACAATTTCATTTCTATCAAGGTGGTTTGGAGGCAGCACTTGAAAACTGTGCTTCTTTCCTGACTGCTCCATCCACCTCTGCCACTCTTGCTTTCAGTTACAGCGATGTTTCAGGTCTGCTATTCATTGAGGAGTCTTTCAACTCACAGGAGCATCAACCACTCTGCTCTGGATCAGCACCAGGCTGCAGTGAGTGTAAAATCAAGTAAATGACTGCAGGAGTCCCACAAAAACCCACTCCTATGCACCTGCCAAATGTACTCTTCTAAAAAAAAACAAACAACGAAAACTGAGGGCAAGCTTCTTCTTTCAAAGAACTTTTGGAGAGGCCTTTGAATTAAGACCAAAACCACTGGTCCAGAACAGTCCTTTAAAGGAGAAAGCAGATTTGTTAAATTACCAAAGCAAAATTAGCATGTGAAAGCTGAAACCAGCACATTTCTACTCATTCATTCTTTGTTGGCTTGGAATTTGAGATGGTTTTTTCATATCTGACCTTTCACATGTTCCTTTAAAGTTTTTTTTTTAAAAACAAAACAACTATCTTTCAAGGAAACCAGACCTTCCTGAAGGACTTTAAAAGAATTTCAGTTACAGAACAAGTAATGAAAATATCTCATCTCAAATGAAAACTGTAAAACAATGAAGTTAAGTGCCTTTTAATCAGTGGGACTCCGAGAAATTGGAGGAAAAAAAAAAAAAGAAAAAAGAAAAAAGTGATTAGGGCTTCTTGTTTAAAATTATTTTCTATTTAACTGCCTTTTGACTAAGCTGAGAGGAGTTACTGCAGCAGTATTCTGAAAATATTCTGATTTCATCAGGAAGTTGAAAGTTAAGAATGATAAATATGTACTATCCAGATATGAAAAAGCTAGCAAAACAAAACCCACATTTGTCAGACTAACAGCAGACATTAGGAACAACCTTACCATGGATAAAATTATGCCATTAAATTGCAATAGCTACTTTTATTTTAGAAGAAAGTACACAAAAATGAGCCTATATGCTCTCAGGAAACAGTACAGGCTCTTGGAGAAAATACGTTTATTTTAATTAGAGGCCAAATTTATGTAGCACGAAATACTAAAGCTAAAGATGGAGAGATCACAGGAGATCGTTTATCACACAACCACAGTCAGCTGGATTAGGTTTCTTTAACAAGTACTAGTGTTTCACCTGATCTTTGAGGCAGCTAAAAGCACTGTCTGCAAGCAGACAATGCCTCCTGTGTTGCAGCACTTGCTCACTCTTGAGAGAATCCATGCCTCACATACCTGCAGGACTGCCCCGGTGAAACAGCTGGATTTCAGGGGGCTCCAGCAGGCAAAACTTGTGCCTTACAGGGGTGCCCAGCAGTTCTGAGGGCTATGTTTCACCACAGGCTGTTCCTGGCTGGCCTGTGCCTGAATTCCCGACCATTGCATTCCTGGCAAATTGCTTCAGATATGATTTTTCCTGACACAAAGGAATGCGAGCAAAACCAGCCCGCCAGTTCTGCTCCTGCGCCTCAAACTATCCACCGGGTTGTGACCCTTGCTCCTGCTCTCTCTGCTCACCACCCACCCCCAAGAGAGACGAAGAACACAGCAGCTACAGTGGCACCTGTTTTTCAGAAAGAACAAGGTATCACCTGCAAAAACATCCATGGTGGAAAATGTAACCATCAAATCCACCACCCCTCAGTGAAATAATTTTGTATCTTTCCCTACAAGTGGCCGTACAGCCTGCGAAGGTAAAACTTCCCTGACAGTGACACATTGTCATGGGCATTGCACACACCCACTTCCTCCTCCCTGGAGATGGAGGCAGGACAATAGCACTGGAACAGCAGGGCTCCACCTTTTCCCAAGCAGCTTAAGGAGGGCGTGCACTAAAAAGAAAGCTAAGCACACTTAGATATCGGTCCTTAAGAGTGCAGACTTACTTTCTGTAGCTTCCAGCTTCACCAGCACCCAGGGCTATCATAGCTACCTCTGCCATCCCTTTCTTGTTGGGACTGAAAGACCTGTTTCAGGGACCTAACCATGGGAGAAACAAACATACCGCCCGTCACCCTCCTCACAGGCGCCCCCCCCCCCCCCCCCCCAATAAAAACCAAGAAACTTTCCTCTGCATTAAAAATTTACAATTTAAAGAGAACAGAATGAGTCTGTGGCACCTGAAGTGGCAGAAGTAGCTAATAAATACTTACATAAATCAGCCCATGAAAATAAAACAGCTGCCCCCAAACTGAAATATCTTTGTTTCTTAAAGTGACTTGTAAAGCCAGCGGACAGACCAACAGCTGTGACAACTGTGGCTAAAACCTGTCCTCTGGTAAAATATGGATAATCCTCTTATACTAAAAAAAAAAACCAAAACACACGCAAAAAATTTAAAAAAAAAAATTAAAAAAAAAAAAACAAAACAAAAAAAACTCCCAAAACCCCCACCAAAGGAATCCACAAATTTCAACACATTACTACACAAGTCCAAAAACATGATCAAGAAGGTACTTTTTTTGAGACTTGAAGTACACAATGCTGGCTGGCAGGCCTTCTTTAGGATGACAGCTACTCTGAAATTAATTCTTACAGTAACTTCACTGAACACTCAGCATTTATCAGAAATGTAGCCTAGTAACATTTTCTTAAACAAAGCAGATCCTGTACAAAAAAGTCTGCATCCAGACACCAATGACTTTGGGATGCTGCCTGGAAGTTTCCTTTTGAGGAGCACACTGTTCCCTAACTGGATGAGCTCCATTTTCAGAAACCCAGAACTCAGGACTCATCATGTGTTGCTAGGGTATTTGCAAGATTTTCAATATCATCAGCCCCCTTCAATCTTTTCTGTGGTGGATCCTCTACATGATCCTTCCTTTCCCATCATCAGGATGCTAAGGGTGTAGTGGTCAGGATCCAGACTAACCTCACTTCCAGCATATTCACCCCCCTGCCCTGCTCAAGCTTCCCAAATCCTGCAGCGCAACAAGCTGGGTTAATTCGGAACTTTTCATCTCCCCAACAATCGATGTGCATAAGATTACTTCCTTGTTGCAAAGTAAATTTATTCCACTTCACCCAAGTCTGCATTCCAAGGGCAAAAATTGAAATCCCCAACTATGTGCATTTTTAAGGCAAAGGCTTTGTAAAGGCTAGTTCATGATCTATATACAAATTCAAGATACACAATAGAACCTGGAAAACTATTCAAAGCTGGGCAGTGGATTAGTGTTCAGCTCCACACAGCAGGAGATACTTCCATCACTGTGTACCTTTGATCCTGAGAACTCCTAAGATGAGAAGAGCAGCAAGCACAGGAAATACTGATGAGAGCCAGGTCCACAAGAAGCTGGAGCCACTGCTGCCAGCCACAGGTAACACTGTAACATCACAGGTGTTACTTCACCCTTTGAAGGTGGCAGGGGAAATCAGTACTAGGCTTTGTCACATGTTACAAAGAAACCATAACCATGTTCTAGCTAAAAGCAGAGAAAGAGGCATAAAAATTGTATTCCAGTTTGCAACAGAAAAAAAGAAAAGAGCTCCACAGGAAGGTTCTGTATCTCCATCTCCTCACTGCAGATGCCATGTCATTTAAAACAAATCTCTTTACCCTTATTCTACAAACCATACACAAATAGGGTAACTGATCTAAATGCACTTCTGCAAGTTTTAGTGCCTGTTAGGCCAGCAAGAAGCTGCAAGACATGAGTTCAGAATCCATAATCCAGTCTCTTCAAAAGCCCTCTAATATTTAAAATACAGCAGTGTTCATGCAGGAAATATGAACGATGCATAATTTACCAAATTCCACATGAAAGAAACTTAAAACTGAAAAAAGAAACACCTTCAAATGCCTGCCTCCTACATACAGGCACAATACTCATTAAGCCTCAGCAGCTTTATTTCAGCTAATTTTGGAAAGGAGAAGACACACATCAGTGAGATCCAAAGACGGTAGGAAGAAACACCAAGAAGATGGTAACAATGGACCTTCCTTCTGTGAGGGGGAAAAAAAAATCAGTTTGAAACACGAAGAATGCACAGAGTTCCTGAACAAAGGAGTAAGGAAACGAGTGCTCAGTCACAGAACCATAGAATAAGAAGGGTTGGACGGGACCTTAAAGATCTCACAGTCCCAGCTCCCCGGCCATGGGAAGGGACCCCTCCCACTAGACCACTGCTTGGTGGTCTTGAACACTGCCGGCACTGGGGTACTCTGGGCAGCCTCACCACACCCAGAGAGTAAAGCATTTCTTCCTCATATCGAACCTAAATTTCTCCTTTTTCAATCTGCACCCATTACTCCTCGTCTTATCACCACAGTTCCTGATCAAGAGTCCCACTCCGCAAAACGAAATCGCAATCTGTCCGATAGGAGTCTGAATAAAGAAATCGCAAATTCCCCGGAGATTTAGAAGCCGGTGATTGCCAACATGGCTAATTGTGAGCTAGCTGTTAACTCCGTGCTTGGCAGAGGCGAGGCAGAGCCGCCCCACGGCGCAGGACAGCCGAGCAGCGCCGGGACAAGCGGCTCGCACCGACCTCAGCGCCTTCGCGGGGCGGGCTCAGCGTCCTGCACAGAGGCCTGCGAGGAGCACCCCGGCCCCAGCGACGCCCGCCGACCCGGGCTCTCCGCAGCGCCCAGCGCCGGGACCGCGCCGCCGCCTCCCGCGGGGGGACCCGGCGTGCGCTGCCGGCCCGGCCCCTGCCCGCGCTCACCTCCGTCGCCATCCTCCTCCTGCGCCGCCGCGCCCCGCGCCAGGAGGGCGATCTGAGCCAGCCCCAGCAGCAGCACCAGCACCCACATTAAGCGCATCCTCATCCTGCCGCCGCTCCCGGCCCGGCCCGGCCCGTCCGCTCCCTACGCTGCGCTCCCGCCGCTCGCCCCGCCCCCCGCGGCACGCCGCGCCCGCTGATTGGCTGCCAACTCAACACGTGCTTGGCGGGGTCGCCAATCAACAATCATCACGAGGGCCGGCGGTGCGGGGTGCGCGGGTTTCGCGGGCTCCGCGGCGCCCCCGGGGACCCCCGGCGACGGCGGGCGCGGCGCCGCGGCGGGACACGGGCGCCATTGATCGGAGCTGCGGCAGGAGAGCGGCGGCGCCACCGCGCGCAGAAGCGCCCGGCCGCTCTGAGGTGCTGCCCCGCCATTGGCCGCCGCGGAGCCGCCAACCGCAGGCCGCCACGCGTGGAGCGCGCGCTCCCGCCGGGGGCGGGAGGCGGGAGGCGGGAGGGACGGGGCGGGAGCGCTCCGAGCGCGTGCAGCCACATCGCCCTTCGGGATTGGCGGGCCGGCGGCGGGGGGCGGGGCCAGCGAGCCGCGGCAGCCTGTGAGGGCGCGCCGCGTGCAGCGGGGCGGGGGCAGGTGAGGGCGGGCTGAGGGCAGCCTCAGGGCAGCGCTGGCGATTCTCGAATTCCCGCAGCTGGAGAGGGACATTCGGTAATTTTGGGAAAGGTGGGATGTAGGCGCCGCCCTTGAGGTCCGCAGGGACCAGGGAGGGTGCGGAGCCGCGAGCCCACCGGTAGCGCCGTGATTGCACGGGAAGGTGTCGCGGCACAATTTCTGTCCGTGTTTGTCCAGATGGTTTGTCTGGTGGACGTCTAAGATGCAACAAGACGGTGCTAAAACCTTTTGGTGCTAGAATTGCCAATCTGTCCCCATGCTTCGGCTAATTACATAGGCTCATGGGACAATTATTTTCATTTTTATGAAACTTTTGACTCTTTGAGTTGGTAGGTTGTAAGCATAAAGAGCTGCTAAGTTCAGTGTGCAGCAGATACACTGTAAAAGAGTAGCAGTAGCTTATGATAAATTAATATCGTCAAGGTTTTGAAGTGCAAGCTTTAAAATGTAAACTCCACAATTTTAGACGATTAAGACACTGCATTGCTCTGAAAGGTTGCTGTTGCATCAGTTGCCATTTGGCATTTGTAAGTGGTCTGTAGGTTGGAAAAAAAAAAAAAACACATTAAAAGGCCTTCTATGTTCAACATTCATAAGTTATGGCCTAGAAGTCAGTGCCTTTCCTCAACTCAGCTGCCACACAAGTTATCTTGAAAATACAGCAGCTGATACAGGAGAAAATTTTTAACTTACTTGGCATATCACTAGAATGGAGTGGGACCTGATCTGAACCAAGTTAAAGCTGTCTGGATCCTGCCAAAATTGTGAGCCTGATCCTGCCTGGTTTTGGTGTTGATACAAATATTAGTTTGATTAACGTTGATATTCAGTAGTTTGATGATAGCACGTCATGAGATTGTACACTCCATATTCTCAGTGGGAAGAACTAAGAGTATGGAAGGTTCTTATTTATTTTTTATTTATTTAAATAAAACCTCGATTTAAATATCGTCTTGGGGTGTGACATATTTACTGTCTTTATCCTCTGAGTTTGTAAGAGATATATTGGCTGTTGTAATCAATTTTTTTCTGATTTTTGTTGAAGGTTTTCCAACTGACAGTGACCTGTCAAGGTAGAGAAGTACTAATACTTCATGACAGACATTGTCTAGGCCATTACAAAACTGGTTAAAGTAGCTTGCAGAAAAAGTGAGCATGTAAAACGGGGAAGTAGTGTCAGCATTGCTTTTGTCTGCTGGAGTGTGAAATACTGAATTAAATGCTTTTTCTTTCATGATGAGTTTTATGGTTATCGTGGTTTCTGTCACTCCAGGTTAACCAACTGAAAAAGGAGATCAGTAAATTTGCTAGGCAGTCAAAGGTGCCAAATACCAATATCCTGCCAGACAGTGGAAAGGAAATGCAAATAGTACAAATAAAGGGGAGGTGGGTTTGTTATTACTTATTTGAGCTGCAGGAGGAAAGCCTGGAAGGCAGAATCCCTGTGATCCCTGTTCAGCCAAGGACAGCCTGACTGAGAAATTTGCTGAATTGTCAGTTCACTGTGTGGGTGGTACAACACTGGTAGCCCAATGGATCTTAGGCACGTCCCACTAGACAAACAGGACCTTGGCAAAGGACCATGGTCTGGTCTGTCTTCAAACCAGCAGGGCTGTGCCTGTCTTCCTAGATTAGGGCTGCACAGGATGGCACAGTCAATACAGAGCTGCAAATGGCACACCAAGCAGACAAGTGATTCATCCCAGACCAGCTGGGGTGCCAGCTCCCTGCATTTGTCAAATATACTGGGCACTTGGAAGTGTGCCAGCTGTGCAGCTCTTCCAGGGGACTCCTTCCTGCTCTCTAAAGGGCTGGCTACCTGTGGGACTGACGAAGCTGAAAATCCTCTGGGCTAAGCACTACTGGTAAGAGCACTGCTGCCTTTTGCTGAGTGCTCATTCCTTATGCAAGTTAACGACAGGAACACTCCTCTTTGCCAGGAGGGTCTCTAGGCAGAAGGCAGGTGGAACACCTGCCCAGTATAGGGTCATCTATGGGTTAGATGCATAGAAAAGTGAATGGAACAGGTCTCCTGCAGCTTGTCTGATTGTGAGAAATTGACCATACAAATCCCTAGTCATGGGACACACTGGAAGGTCCAGAAAGCATGAGGTCGCACAGAGCACCTGTGGTGTAATTTCTGGGTAAAAGGCATTTCTACCTGATAACATTGGCTGTGCTGCAGAAAAATGCAGGTATTAGTGCACTCTAGTTAATAGAAAGTGGTTTGCATTTGTGCACTGTGCTTTCATATCCTGATAAGGTGTTAGCATCACTGCTGGCAGACCTGCATCCCCAGAAACAAGCAGATTATTGTAGTTCTTAAATATGCCTCCCCTCAAGGACATTCAGTAAGTGTCTTTCCTGTTGGTTGAAGTTGCCAGTGGTTACTTTAAAGTCTTCACAGGTTGCACCTGTGTTCTCCAACATCATTAAGTGGTGAACTGTGGAAATCTCTCCTTGTATCACACTGTACTTTTCTCCTTTAAAAGGTAGCCTAGACACTACTAATCCTATACGTCATTTTGCACATTCTGTGGGGCACAGCTATTAGTCTTAGAAGAGGCCTAATTCAGCAGTAAATGTCAAAAAAGAAAAAGCCAATCTTCTTCCACAAAAATAATGAAAATGGTAAGACATGTCAGACTAAGCTGTATAGGTTTAACTTCTGCTGTTAAAATGTATTACAATCTCAAAAGTAAATGTGGACGTACTTGGCCTTTCATAGGCTGTGAGTTGACACAGGCAGGCAGCTGGAACAACCACAATCTTACAGCAAGAACATAAAGAGTAAATTTGAGCTAAAAATGTAAGATTTAAAATGGCACAGTGTCACACAAGTGTTTTGGCTGATTTTTCTGGTAGTTTTCTTGTCGACCTTGGTTATCTTGTTTGCATAATATTTAAACTTTCCCATGATGCTGAGTTGCCTTGCACACAATCTTCATATAAATCATTTCAGTGAACCTCAAAACAATGCTTAAAATATTCTTCCTGATTGCATTTCACCTAAATTATTTGCATTTCACCTACATCTAAAACTTGTAGAACTTGTCATTTTTGCTCAGTGGTTGATTCATCTATTATGATGATTATTTTAAAATACCTTTCAATAATTTTCAGCCATCATTGTAGAAAGATGGTTAAAAGTTTGATGTGAAAATGTTCCACTTCAATACTACCAAATTCTTGTAAGTTAATGAAATATGGTAAGTGACAGTAATATTCCTCTATTGCTCTCTTGTTTGGCTGCAATGATTTTGAGTGTCTATATGGATGACTGCTTTTTTTTTTTTTTTTTTGCCTTTTCTTTTTTATTTCGGGGACCTGCTTCTTAGTTCTTGGTTCTCTGTTACCCCTTGTTCTGTCACTACCAGCCTTGTACAATTCTCTCTCCATCTTTCTTACAAGACCCCCTTCATCTGTTAAAAGGCTTCAGTGAGTGACCCTGGAGATTTCTCCAGGCTGAGAAATTCCCACTCTCTCAGCCTTTCCTCAAAAGAGAGGTGTTTTTCTCCTGTCATCATTTCTGTTGCCCTCCTCTGGAGTTGCTGTGACAGGTCCCTGTCTTTCTTGTGCCCCAAGAAAGGAGCAGGATTCCAGAGCTGGACATAGTGTTTCAGGTGAAACCACCACAGCAAAGCAAGGAGATCCCTCTGGATAGCATCCTGTCCTTCTGGCATATCAAGCATATTTGGACACTCCATGCTGGGAGATTTGGGCAGCATTTGTGGTAATAAGTTAACCAGGGCCCAGGCAAAGGAATGTGGTAACTTATTGTCAGTAAACTGAGATGCTGGCTGGCACAATGCTGGCCTGTGCCAAGCAGAGCACTTCCAAGGACATCTGAACATTCCTCTGGAGCTGGCACATTCTTGGAAGCTGTTTGTGTGCAGCCAGCCTGCTTGGAGAATGAGAGAATTTATTAGCACAGGCACCTCCACATTGTTTGGCCTGGGTGCCTAGGAATATTCCAGACATGCCCAATTTACTGTTGTAGGTGTGGCAGTTCAGTGATGTGTAGGTTGGTGCCAAGAATAGCAGAGAACATGTTGGAAAGTATGTACTCACTGAGGTAAGTGGCCTAAATGCTGACTCTTACTATATTTTTTGTTCGAGTTCTACATTGTAAGAACCAATGGATAATGAGACTACTTCAGTTGTCTGTGAAGTTACATCCTAAATTTTGATGACCACCTATCCAATACAGCTCTGTAAATGTAGTTCATATCTAAACTGTAGTTTATATCTATTTTTTCTTTTCTTCAGATTAAATATATACCTATGGAACACTTTCATGGAGTTTATTGGTAAATGAACATGGAATAATCTTCAGAACTTTCAGCAAAGTCACATTCTAGTGTTTTCTGTGTGCAAACCCAGTTTTACCAGTGCCAACCTCCAGGGTGCCGATAGCTTTCATGTAACAGGATGGATATAACAGTGACTGCTAGACTACCTTACTTTTTCAAAACTCATTCTTCACTTTTTGTATAGGCGACAGAATGTCCTGCCTCCTGTAGAGGACAATTAAACATTGAAGTTCAGTGCATTGCTGACTCCAGTGGCTGGCTCTGAGAGGCAAATATTGAAGGATACATCTTAAACAAGTGGCAGAGAAGAAGAGGAACTGTGTTTTTCTCAGCGAAGGTGCTGGTGAAAGACGTGTGGAGGAGCAGCTGTGCTAATGGTGCTCTGCACCAGTCACTGGAAACACCGGGGTCATTTTGGGGGGTTAGTGGAAAGAGATGGAAACACAGATTTCCCAGCATTGTCTGTTTATATTTCAGTGTCTGAGTGGATTTGTCTCTGGTCTTAATTTATCTTTACTCTGACCCTTTGGCCTGTGAAGAGATCCACTGATCCTACAGGAAAGAAAGAAGGGGATATAAAATGGGATGAGCAATCCCCTTGAAATGAGGGTCCCATCTCCATGAGAGTAAGTGAGTTGTCATATGCACAGTTGGTCACAAGATGTCAGTGTCAAAGAGCAAGTTGGAGTGAAGGGCCTGGGAAGCTGAGATCTCCCAGTTCCCCATTGTGGGAATACTGCAGGGAACATTTGCTGTGTTGGCTCTTGGCATTGCAAATTGCTGCAGTACTTTTGGGGCTTGAGACCATAGTGCAGGTGAGAAATCTTTCCAGCTCTTTGCAGGGTGGTTTTGGTTTGGGTTGTGCATAAGACCCAGCAAAAAGCTGAGAACTTTTTGAGACAAGGTGAGAGTAGGAAGCAGATAGGATTAGGAGCAGGAGCAGATTCTTGCTGGAGGAGGAGGCTGTTGCCCTTTGGACATCTATCTTCTGTGGTAGAGTACTCCACTAGGCAAAGGTAAGTATCCTGCATACAGCTTTCAGCTGACATGTGAAAGCACAGGCCTTCCAGGCTGTCACCTGTAAAGAGCCCATTTTTTTATCCAGGATCAGGATACAAGGGGTTTAAGACTGATCTGACTTGCTATCTGTTCCAGATGACATCAGAGGAAAAACTTCCTAACAAAAACTGCTGTGTGTAGCTAGCACAGCATGGCACAGTTTTTGCACCTCAGACTGCTGCATGGGAGTCGAGAGCAGGGGAGCAGGGGGCCATGGGAAGCCCACTCTTATAATGCCTTCATTAAAACCATTATTTTGGCCCATCCTCCCTGGTATTTCCAGGAGCTTCAGGAAGCAGCTGTTTTCCAGAAAGAAAAACATGTCAGGATTACTCCTGGTTTCTGCTGAAACATCATTTTCCAGAACTGTAGTTAGGATGTGGTCTCCTTGAGATTCAGTTAGATGCTCAGTACTTCCTTCATGAAAAACCTTTCAAATGGGTTATGGAGGAAGAGTAGAAGTCCCAGTTCTCTCTCTTCCACTGCTGACTAAAACTGTGTAATAAAACACGTACTACTATAGATCAAAAATTCCTTCTATTTATAGCAAATCAGAACTAGACTCCTTGAACTGTGAGATGTATTTGTTTTCTAATTAGCATCGCATTTTTTCCCAAGATTCTCTTGCTTTCTTATGCTCTAAAGGCTCAACCTAGTGTATTTTTTCTCCTATTTCTGTTCCCAAGCACATGCTTGCATTTGCAGTTTGTTGTGTATTGTATGTTTAAAAGCCATGTCATTCCCCTGTTGCCTCTAGCTTTTTTAGGAGTAAAAGCAGCAAGAGATGCTACTTCTTGGACTTCTGCTTTCAAAAAAAAATCAGGGCATGAGCTATCCTGAAATCTTAAATTCTTAAATAATTGCATTGGCTAGCTTACATCCATTTTCCTCATATACGTACAGTTTGCCAAAATAGGAGTCACATTATTGCCTTGAAAATTCCCTCCCTGCTCTCCAGTGCTGCTGTTCCAGCCCATATGGGCACAGCCAAGTTAACTGCTTTGGGTACCAACAGTGACAAAGCTGTTGAGAATCTGCCAGAGTGAAAGCCTTGGCAAGGCTTCTACAATTTGTCCTGGTCCAGATTCAACACCATGCAGCTTAAAGCTACTGGAAGTACAAGCAAGCCTGCAGGGCTGTACACTACATTTATGTGACTCAGTGTTGCTCAGTGATTTCCACTTCTCCTTTTTCAGAGCCTCTTACCAGAGCAGTACAGTAAGAGAGACCCTCTGTAATTCAATGGACTTCAGCCACACTTTGGCTGTATGTGAACACATGTGGCAAAGCCATTTTTATGCTTATTTCCATAAGAAAGCATATTGCTCTCTCACCTCCTTCTGTGAGTGGCAGCTGCTACCAATTTGTGATCAGTATTCTCAGGTGAATTGTGGGTGACCATGGGTGAGGTGAGTGGGTGTGTCTAAAATCAGTCATATTGGAAGTGTTAGGCATTTACACTTCAAAGAGAAAGTGTCCTGCAGTACATCTTCTCCTTTCTTTTGGTTTTTCAACTCTCTGACTATTATTGAAAGCAGTTATTTCTTCAAAATCCTGCCTGCCTCATGTTAGGGAGCCCCAGCCTCACCTCACCTGGCATCTATGGGAGGAACACATTATTTTAGTGAATGAGCCAGAGTCAAACATCTGTGATAGTATTGGCATTGCAATACCTGCTGTTATATTGGTTTCATGATTGTAAGGCAGCTTTTAACTGGTGATTCATCAAAACTGAGTATTTGGCATGTGCCTGCTTAAAGTCTGAGATGGTCCAGCTGGGAACAAATTTTATGTTATTCTTTGGCTGTTTGAGCAGGGCCTGTGTAGGAGGGGACTGTAGATGCCTGAAGGGACTGTGTGGAAATCCCATATTTTGAGCCTGCTGGTGATGCCATGAGGAAATAAAAACCACACATAGGGTCATATAGGAAAAGATGCAAATACAGGGGCTGTGCCTAATTTGGCTTTATGTTGGGCCATCAAACTGCCTTGCATTTCTTAAAATTTTGTGCCTGTTTGTCAGTCCTACAATGCCGTACTTCACTAATACTGTTACTTCTTCAATTTTAAGTATCCTCTTTTTGCAAATGAATATTTAAGTAGAAATTTCCACACATGGAAACTGATGAAAATGGGGAGACAAGGTTGTTCTATAAGGAAGGCTGATACTTTTTATTTCCAGTCCCCCCTTCTCATGTTTATGGAAGGTCCTTCCTGATCAAGTAACATCACTGGAGAGTGAGGCTTTTTTAACCTGACTTGCTAGTTTGTGCTGAAACTGACTTCCCTGCACGAAAAATCAAGAAGAAAATACAGGTAGAGACACAGAGACAGCAACAAAGAATTGAACAATTACAGAGGTAAATTCCCGTTCACAGCTTTTGAAGTCATCTTTGCAATACTTCTGGATCACCAAAGGAGAGCAAAGCGGAGAGCACTGAGGAACAGAACGGCGTGGGAGAGGAGGGGATTCTTTCCAGACACGAAGGAGAAGTGGGATGTCAGGCTGCAGTTTGCTAACAGGCTCCAGCTCCACCCTGGTCCGGCCGGGGCGCACCGTGGGGCGGGCGGGCACCAGGACCCCGCCGGGACCCCCGGCTCCGGCCGCTGCTGTCCGCGGTGCTGAAGCTTCGAGGGAAGGAGGTGGACGGGACGCATTCGGCATACCGACAGGTTTTAGTCTTTTTCGTGCAGGCGAATGATGGAATTACACACGGTGGCTTGTGCTGAGGTGGTGGCCGCGATAGGTCTGTGCGGGCTGCTGGTAAAGCCTTGGTAGTCGGACTGCCTCGTTGGTTGCTTATAGCTGGGATATCTGATCAATGCACAAAAGCCTGGATGAGGAGCTAGGGCATAAGTCCGACTTTGACAATGTAAAGAGTTTGGACTGAAGTATATCCAAGGCTGCAGCCTGTGTCCTGGAAGCGAGTCCAAGTAATGGCACTGTTGGGGGTCTCGCATATTACAACTTTTTATTTGCTGCAGCAATGAAATGGTCACATTCTCTGCTCACTCACCCTACCACACACACCCCCACCTACTCTCCTCACCCCCCCTCCCCACAAAAAAAAAATAAAAAAAAAGAAGTAGACTTTGCTTGTTTGAGAATAGTGCTTTTTTGCAATAAAAGTCAAGCTCTTTTTGCCCTGTTTCAAATCTGTTGCATGGTGCTAACTGGAGCCATTGCAGCAGAAACATTACTTGGAATCAGCAAGGAGCTTAATGAGGCTTTTAGGTGGGTTTTGTAGCATAGACGGGAACAAGCTATGTGTGTGTTTTGCAAGGTGGAAAAGGTGTGAGAGCAGGAATGCTTTGTGTTTAAAAACCTCAGCTCTTTAGTCACTTTTAATGTGTACCCTTAACCACGTGTAGTCACTGGAAAGCAGGGGTATACACAGTTTATGGCCATGTTTAAGATAATGACCCTTCCTGCTGGCCAAGGCACAGAGTGGATGGCTGGGAGTAACCCCAGGCCCCTTGTGCTGGGCTGAGCATTAATGTGCTGACCAGCCCAGTGCAGGTATGAGGTACTGCCTGCCGTCTCTTGGAGTGGGTCAATCCTTGATCTTACCGAGTGTCAATCTTCTGACCCTCTGCATTTCTCAGAGGAATGTGGTTATTTTTTTGTTGTTAGTCAGGAATATTTACATGACTGTTTTCGACTTCACAGCTTCTTTCTTTTGGTTTTGTTGGGGCTTTTTCATTTGCTTACCTTGCTCATTTTAGTGTGCTCCATTGACAGGAAATTTTTCTGACTAAACTTAAGCCAAGGGACCAGCCAAGCCTCAGGTCAGATTCAACTAAACCTTAAAAGAAATGGCTATGAGCTCCAGTTCCACTCTTTGAGGGTTTGATCTCTTTTGATTATTGATGCCATTGTTTTGTTGATAATTAGGTCTAGCATCAAGCTGAGTCTCCACTTACATCTCCATCTAGTGGGCTGCAGCAGGGTTTAGAGTCTTAATGGCAGCTCTCAATTCAAAATCTGGTATCACAGTGTATGCAAACACCAGCCTATTTAATACCCTGACTAACTGGGCATCTAATATCTTCACAGCCTACCTTCTGGAACCAATGCTTCTTTAGCATTTTATTAGCATTTGGTTTGGGGCAGTGATAGAGGTACAATACAGAGCTTGATATAGAACACAGAGTTCAGTGAACCTTTGGTCTGGCATGGTAGGGCTGTATTCTTGTTTTTAATATTCCAAGTCAGGTTGTCAGCTGATTTAGAGCACCTGAGACTGTTCTGAAAAGACAAGAATTCAAGATCCTAGTTTTGTTCATTGACAGGTTTTACAAAAGCATACAGGTGCCTGAAGTCTAAATTCATTGCTGCTCCTATAAAATTTAATTGTGTTAGGAACTGAAACAACAAGAGCACATCTGTTTGTTAGAGGTGCCTGTTTTTTCACAACTTCCATGTATGTTGGAGATTGGCAGACTGGGTGGGTATTTGGTGTAATTTGATGCAGTCTTTGATAAAAACAGGCTTCTTGAAAATATGCAAAGTCTTCTACACACTGAAAAGGAAAGGGACAATATTAGTACAACTGCTGGTGTAGGTGTCAACAGAGTGAATGTTACAATGGATACATGTCCAGTCTGTTTACAGCAATAATAATAAAAATAAATATTTTCAATTCACATCGTGTTTTTCAACTCAAAGGATCCCCAGGTGGTTTACAGATGACAGGCAGGATTTGTTGAACATGGCACTGAACTGCAGTCATAGGAATTGTCCAATAATATTTTCTGGTGCTGTCTGGCAGTCCTGAGTGAATCTGTAGGATTTGTTTGGGAAAGCAGAATGTAAATGACGGAACTGAAATATAATCAACACCCAAGTGTTTGAAATTTTGTAGCTAATAGTTGTTATTATTTCACACATCAGTCTTGAAAAGCTAAGAGATCTGCAAGACCAGGTCCTCTTTCCTGTGAAAAACAAATGAACAAAAAACACTCTCCCCAAACAAAAACAAATTAAAAAAAAAAAAAAGGCAACTCCAACCAACCAAAAAAAAAAACAAAAAAAAACCCCAAAACCCCAAAGCAATGATGTTTAAAAAGAAAACATTTAAACAGAATGTATAAAGAAAAAAAACAAAAACCAAAGACAAGTGCCAGATTCTGTATCTGGCATGGGAGACCCTGGATGTACGAGCGAATTGGGGGATGAGAGGCTGGAAAGAAGTGTTGTGGAAAGGGACCTGGGGCTCCTGGTTGATGGCAAGTTGAATGTGAGGGCACAGTGTTGCCAGCTGGCAAGGGAGGGGATTGTCTCCCTCTGTACTGGGGCAGCCTCACCTCGACTGCTGGTGACAATTTTGGGCACCACAATATTAAAAAGATATTTACCATTACATAAAGTAGGGGATGAGAGATATCACTCTGTCTGAGGCAGTCTGAGGTGCTCAAAGTCCTTTGCAAGTGATTCTTAAGGCAGTTTGGAAGTTGTTCTTCACTACATAAAGTAATGATTATAATAAGAGCTGCTATGCCAACTTACTTTCCCAAATTCAGGAAGAGCCCAGAGCAGGAATCCTTAGTGCACTATTTCCCGATCCTTGTTTTTACAAAACTGAGCTCATTTCCTGTTCAAATAGACATTTTCCACTTGCACTTCACAGCTGTAGAGTAAGACACATGACTTGAAATCACAGCCACCTTCAAAAAAGTACAGTTATTCCAAAGAGCACAATAATTCACAATGGTACAGCTAATCAAGAACATCCACTGTGGAACAGCCACAAAGGTCTTCAACAGCACTGGGATTCTGGACCCTGCTCTTTTACTCCACTGAATTTTTAGGATAAAGGGCAAGTGACTCCATAGCTTTTATCCCTGTATACCCTAGGTAGGTTTGAAAGAATCCTCACTCTTTGAACTTCAATGCCCGTAAAGTAGGAATCACCAAAGGGAGGATTCCATTTCCATTTACCTGCTGCTCCTGCTTTCTGCAGGGCCATTGCTTGCCCATGGAAACACCTGTGGCGCTCCAGCCAGTCTGGACATGAAGCAGATGACCAAAATGTCTACAAGTGGTCTTACAAGGTAGCATGGGATCTTGGTATTGATCTGTGAGGTTGCAGCTTTTAACTATTCTAAACCCTCTTTCTTTGGGCTTGACCTCTGCAGGGCATTCTAGGGGCAGTGGGCCAGGCTGCTACAGAACTCTAACAGAACAAAACTGGAGCAGAATCTGGCAGTCTTGGATGGTCTCAAATGTTAAGACTCCAAAGGATGAGTTAGCAGATGGAAATATGGGGGCTTCATGTCAGGGGTTTCGTCTTGCTGCAAAAAAAGGGAGGACAGGCTCCATAGTCAGTCAGAGCAAAGTTCAACATCAAAGTGGGCAAGAAGTAACCTGAACCATTCCATCTTGTGGAATACTCCTGAAATTAAATCTGTTTCTCTTTCTGGCCCCTAAATGTCACTGAAATGGTAACTTTTCTTTGTGGCTTGTTTTCAGAACTAACAGAGATGGGAGAAGCATTCTTATTCTCAGTTGGAAGCATTAGTGATCAAAGATTATGTTTACTTTTGTTCCTTCATGTCCTTATTTCTTCTCAGTGTTCAGATTGGCATACAGGGCATACTTGTTTGAAGTGTTTTACTCTTGAGTCCTTTCAGAAATGGGTTTTTTTCATTAGCTTTCCAGAAGACAGCATAAATTTGCAAACTAAGAACAGCTGCTACTGTGATGTCAGCAGAAAGTTGCCATGCTGTGCTGCTGCCAACAGAATGTTGCTGTGGTGCATGGAAAGCTGACTGACCAGAGCACCCCTTTGATATATGCTTGTTATGCAAGAGGGTTCTCCTGATCCAAGGGTTCTCAGCTGATAGGCTGCCCCTTGGCCCTGGGGGTCCCATATTTTCCTTTTTTAGTGCACAGTCTGCAAAACTGCTGCCCGAAATCACTAGAAATGTTTAAGCAAATCTTTGATGCAGTTAGTAATTTTTTTCCACTGGCCTATTCTTTCTATTTTTGCCCAGACAAAGTCTGGCTGGTGACTCACCTAGCAAGTAAGTAGAGGTTTTTTTCCTAGGTGCATCTGATCTGGCTTTTGTATCAAAGTGTTGTTCATGCTATCCCTTAGTAACTGAGTTGATTTTGAAATGAAAATGCCATTAAGATACTAAGACTTGGGTAAAGCTCATGTCAACAGATTCAGCCAAAAAGGGGATGTCTGTAGGTCTCTCATGGGGTGTGGGCAGCTTTTGTAATTGAACCTGCAGGGGTTCTTTTCCCTGCATGGGTTGGCCTGTGGCAGTGGGATCTGTGATTTCCTCAGCTGCTGATTCAACAAAGACAACTTCCAAAAGGCAGACTGGCAGAGCTTCTGAGAAGTCTGTCTAAAGACTCTGCAGTTATCTCCAGAACTGAGGGAAAGCAACTTATTTTCTAAATTCTGTGATTAAAAATTTGATGGTGTGACTTTACAATGGCTGGAGAAAAAGAACAGCCTAGTATATTGTGCTGCTTTCTTGCTTGCTATGTAAAAGAATCATTGCTACTGGAGGGACATCCTGGAAGAAAAATGCTCTTTATTTGGGTTGACTCATTCTGTGGGATTCTCCACAACAGGCAGTTTTCTAACAGCATCTCTTTTATTTTCCCTTGCCCATTACAGGTGAAGTCGCACATGGATACAGAAAAGCCCATGCTTCGGTGAGTGGCAAAGTAACCTCTGATGTTCCAAGCATTTCAGAGTCATGGAGCAAGCCATGAACTTTGCCTACTGCAATAGGAACCAGCCTTGTAGCCTGAAAGAAAGTTTCAGTGTCTTTGAATCAGCAAAAAAGGAGTCCCTGGCTGTTTGGTAATTTTCTTTTGAAGCGTTTTAAAGTAGGCTAAACCAAGGCCCATCTACCAAAAGCTGTCCTTGGGGCACATCAACATCTGGTGTAGCTTTGGCTGCATCAATGAGAGAACCTCATAAGAGGAGTGACATGTTCCACTTGAAAAATATCCCATTTTGACCTTTAGTGATGCTTTGAATTTCTCATGCACTTTTTGAACTCTTCTTGAGCTGTGTCTCAGAATGACAAGAAATGTTCAGTGGCAAGTTTCTTGAACTGGGCAATTTGTATGAAAAGCATTTCAACGGTGTCTGCAGGCACAGAACCCATTTCAGTCTTGCATCAGTGCCAGTTACTTACCTGAGCCTTTCAGAAAGTGCCTCTGCTTCTAGGAATGCCTTAAATATTCATTACCAAATCCTTTTCTAAAAGTATGTTTTAGCACAGGAATTAGCTTCATTAATGCATTCACTTGAGGATCAAAATTAGCAGAGAGTTACCATAGGGATATTACCTAGAGAGTTACCATGTTTCTTTTTCTGATTAGACCATTAAAAGTTTTTCTTTGACCATGGAAGTGAAGCTGATTGAGAATTTGGAGCTTGATGAAAGACAGAGTTGCAGGTAGCTCCTGTCTGCTTGAGCAGCCATTTCCATCATAAAATATTTGTGGATGTAACTAAATGTGTCTGTGTTGAACTGAGGTTCCAAATATTTCTGTTCCTTTAAGCAAGGAATAAGTTGATGGATTTCCTTTTTGGCATCTGGTTATCATTTTTATGAGGAAGAGAGCAAAATATTTGACCTTTTTTTTAACGGAAGCTATGCTTTAGAGACAAGTGAGCACTACCGAGATGAATTGTATGTAACAATGCTTGGAAATAATGTGGTTAGACCAAATTCACTCTTTAAAAGAGCCTGCAAAGCCTATAAAGTCAATCCTCAGGGCAGCAAAATCTGCTTTTGGCTGATATAGCTCCTACTAACTTGGTCAGCCCATGAAATCAGCTGTCGAAGCAAGATCATTTGCATGTTGGAATAGCTGTGGCTGCTATTTTGTGGGTCATTTTGTTGGTGCAGAAAAATCATCTCTAACCCTCTGCTGGGAAAGAAACTGCCACTGGATGCTGGAGCTTAAAAAATGGGGTCTGTGTGAGCAGTTAGGGATGTGAAAGGAACAGGTGGAGCCTTGTGCTTCCTTTTTCTCTAAGCCCTGGATCTCAGAGCTAGGAGAGGGATACTGAAGCTGGAGAGCACTGAGCATCTGCCTGCTGTGTTCCAGGACTTCCTGACCTGCTGCTTGCAGACCGATGAAGACACTCGATGGTCTGCTGAGAGGCTCCTGCAGGTACAACGCGAGGCAGCTGCAAGTGAAACAGCTGCCCAATGGATTGGTTTTCTCATCAGCTAGACTCAAAGGCATCCCATGAACTTCCCCTCATATTAATGCCCAGTCTGGGTGGTTTTCAAGAGAAAACTGAGTAGAATAATAGAATAGTTTGGGTTGGAAGAGACCTATAAGGTCACATAGTCCAGCTTCCCCACTATAAGTGGAGATATCTGTAAGGAGATTAGATTGCTCAGAGCCCTGTCTGACCTGACCTTGAATGTTTCCAGGGATGGGGCACCTAGGATCTCTCTGGATTACCTGTTTCCGTGTTTCCCCACACTCGTCATAAACAGTTTCTTTCTCAGACCTAATCTGAATGGACGCTCTTTTGATCTGAAAGCATTTCCCCTTTTTCACAGGCCCTCATAAAAAACCCATCCCCATCTTTCTTAGGATCCTCTTGAAGCCAGTGAGACCTCCCCAGGGCCTTCTCCAGGCTGAACATCCCCAGGTATTGGAGCCTTTTCTCATAGGAGAAGTGTTCCATCCTTTGATCATTTTTGTGGCCCCATTCTGTGTTTTGGTAACATGTTCAGTTTTCCCTGGTGGCAAGAGAACTGCAGTAGGATGATCCCAGCTATGGAGGCCTGAAATGGTGCTGGTGGTAAAGGAACCCACTGAAGCCATCCCAGCCAAGTAGTCCAAGACTTGGCTGTGGGAAGGAAGGGGCTGTTGGTGGGCTCCCTTTGAGCATCAGAAGGGCCTCAGCTTGTCCCTCCTACCCCACTCTTAGAGGTTCCTGACCTCAAAACAGGGACAACTGAGTGGGACTTGTTTTTGCTGCCTGGCACAGCTGAGTAGATGAGAACTGCTACAGGGTTGCTGCCAGGTTTTGTGACAGATTGGGAGCTGCAGAATGTGCCACTTGGCTGTCCCTGCTGTGAAGGTGCCAGCCAGCATAGGAGGGGCAGGGGATGCAAAGGTAGATGCTGCTCTCCCTGCAAGTCAGAACTGAGTCCACCAGTGCTCCACCACTTGTCTCCCTGCTCTTGGTGCTGAAAACCTCAGTGGTCTTCAGATGAATACATGGGCCCAAATCCTACTGGCATAAACATTTTTTAGGTGTCCTCTAGTTTCTTGAAGAACAGCTTATGCTCCTCATCTCTTTTGGCAACTAGAATAGCCCATGCCTACAAGAAAGAGGATCCCTAAGTCAATATTTTGTGTTTCCTGAAAGTGGAAAATTCCTGGACTGCAAGAAGCATTCCCAGAGTCTTGGCAGGGAAAAAAATGCATCAAGCTAGACATCTTAATAAATGGATTAATAGAATTATGGGCCAAGTATTCCAGGTACTGGACATGTGTTAGCAAGGTGCATGAAGATGGAGGTGCAGATTGTTCCTTCATACCTATATCTGCATCCTTCTGGTATCTCGAGGAATAGTACTTGAGCCCATGAGAAAATGAGTTTGGAAAGTTGCGGTTCATTTGTTTTCTTTTCCTTTGGGCAGCATCCATTTTTACTCTCAGCCAAGCCTCTTTCCAACTCACCCCACTGATCACTGTGGCAAGGCAGATGAGGGAGGACAGGAGATGCAACAGTGATGGAAATGCTTTGTCCAGTGCGAGCGATGAGTGGCTCTCAGAATAAAAACTGTTTAAAACCTCAGTTCAGTTGGAAGATACCCTTCCTTCTCACCCTGTGATAAAGTTGTACATTCACTTTTTAATTGTCACTTGTTTCTTAAAGATGCAAAGTCTCATTTATGGAGGGGGTTTGGTATGGCTTGAGATTGGAGAAGGGTCTCTTTCTTTCCTAAACTCAAGACTGCACTGCTTATGGAATACAGCCCACTGGATGTTTCTTTTTCCCCCCAGTCATGGTCCTCCTAGATAAGGAAGACAGCACATTTGCATTTCCTACCAGACATGAATGAAGAGTGTGGCAGACAAAATATCATGTGGAGATGCAGGATTTCAGCTGTAGCTCTGGAGGGTTTCAGCTCTCAGCCACTGGATTTGTACAACTAATATCAGTCTCTTTGCCTGGATGAGAGTCTTACTCAAATGAAAAAGCACCAAGATCAGTCAGTGCGCTCTGAAAGGGCCCATCTGATGCAAAGTTGTCAATAGAAATGTGAGATGAGAGTGTGCCCAGCCATGGCCAGTGCTGAGCCCCAGCAGAGCCCTGGCAGAGCACAGAGCAGCCTCAGCACTGGCAGCCTGGAAGAAGGAGTCTGTGGCAGCAAGCAGCAGCAGACCAGCCCTGGATGCTTGCCTCTTCCTGGGACCAGATCATTCATCCTGTATCAGAACCAAACTGGCCGTGGGCTGCTCTCGAGGGGGATCGTAGCCATGCCATGGCCTGTACAGCCTGGTGGGACTGGCTGCTTGAGTCTGTGCAGGTGTAGAGAAGTGCCAAAGAGAGGGGAGTGATGGTGCCACTGCTGATGAGTCTGCTCTCCTGGGAGACTTGCAGTTAAATATTAATTAATTGTCCTGGATTTCCTGGAAAGCACAACAGGCTTGATTTTTCAGCTGGCTGCTGAGGTGACCCACTCTGGTTTCCTGAACAGGGGATCCCCAGGGGAAGCTGAGAGAGCTGCCAGGAGCCTGCAGCTGGCACAACAGTGGCTGACAGGACTTGGGTGTTTCAGGAGCAATGGGAACCAAATGTCCATTCCCTCAGCCCCGTAAGAAGCTCCAGCATCGAAGGCAGGAAAACATCAGATCATGCAGAAGTGCACACAGCAAGGGCACTGAAGCTCTGCCAGCTTGACTAGGGAGCAGCAGTACCCAATGGGGAGAATGCCACGGCCTCTCTTAAGCTCTGCACCCACCACGACTGATGCAGCTGTCCAGGGAGAGCTCCAGGGGGATCCTGCTGCCACCCAGGTGTGAGCTGCAGGCTGTGCCTGCTCTCAGGGCAGTCCCAGATAGCAGCAGTGAGCACAGCTCTAGGAGCTGGGCCCAGGAACTCCTCCACCTAGTGCCAGAGCTGCACTCTGGGAGGAGATGGGTAGTCATACACTATATACAGGTGTATATCTATACACTTATCTATTTATCTGAC
The DNA here is from genome assembly GCF_017590135.1 of Pyrgilauda ruficollis. Classification (NCBI taxonomy): domain Eukaryota; kingdom Metazoa; phylum Chordata; class Aves; order Passeriformes; family Passeridae; genus Pyrgilauda; species Pyrgilauda ruficollis. Next base: position 28,017,190 of record NW_024519206.1, on the reverse strand, counting down.
CACTTAGTGCAGTATAAATTAGAGAAGTACAAATTTTCTTCCAAGCTCGGTGTTCACAGCCCATCCTTGTGGCCAAATCCAAATTCTTTCTCAAATGTTCAGTGTTTGGACTGTTGGCATGGGCTGATCTGTGTTTGTGCTGGATGTTGTAATTGCCTGGGCTGTCGAGAGTTTTTAAGCTTATTTTCTTCCTTTAGTTCTTCCCTGTTTCTGAACAGAAGGGACAATAATTAAAGACTCTTTCATTTCCAGGTTGTTGTAGCCTAAAGAGGAGCTGCCATCCTCCAAGGAAGGAAAAGAGGGAGATAGAGAGGTCAAAGAATGCCCCACGATTCTTTGCAGGATGTTTGAGACATATGAAAGTTGTTCCTCTTTCTGCCAGAAACTTGCTGCTTTTGACTTGAAACAGATTTTAATTTCCAAAGCCACCTGAGCGATGCTGAGGGCAGTAGGAAGATCATCCCTCACAGCCCAAAGGTCTTATTGGAACCTCAACCATCAGAAGGAAATTTTGGTGAACCCACAATGGGCAATATTTCATAAAGTCAAAATAACGCTTCTGGGTTTAACAGCATTTATGGAATTAAGAGAATTAAGAATGAAGGTTTGTTTTTTCTGACTTCCAGGGTGTTTGACACAACAAGAGGAAGGAGAACAAGTACATGAGAAGCCATGGCCTGTGAAAGGAAGGATTAAAACTTAATTTGGGGGTTTACTGGGGGTAGAAAGAGTTTGATAGGGATACTCATGGGATTGCTTTTCTACTTAGTTTATTAGCAAGGGTTATTGATCAGTAAATGTAAGAGTTTAGGGGCTGCTATGTTTGGTCTTATTGCCTCAATTAAATAATGAATTTTTAAAAATGTCACACTCAAACCAGACAGAAATTCAGAAAAGTAGAACTTACCAATTGAATTAGAAATAAAGGAATGAAAATGCCTGGATTGTTTTCTCAATTCCAGGATGACTGCCACAATGAGAGGAAGGAACACTTCTGTGAGAAGCCATCACCTGCAGGACAAGGAAGATCCTTTTGCCAAGACTTAAAGAAGAGTTTTGGGGCTAACAGGACATAAAGATGGAACAGAGAAATGAATGAGCTTTACTATCTGCTTTTGTAATAAACTTATAGTCATGTGCCACATTCCAGATGTCACCTGCCCTGTTTTTTTAACGTTTATTTTCTTTTTTCTGCTTAATTTATGTAATTGTGTTTTGAATAATGAATATAAGAGAGTTTTGGTTGGTTATGTTTTATAATGTGTTTTTATAATGTTATATGTTTTATTATATGGTTTACTATGGTTCTTATTTATTAAGTTTCATAATATGTTTTTTGTTAGTTAAACCCAAATTTGTTTGCTTCCTTCATGTTTCAAATGCAGCATTGTTTTGGAAAAAACCTAGGCACTCACTTTCCTCCCTTTGGAAAGAACTGAGCCCCTCACTCGGTGGGTGGGGAGTATGAAGATGGATCCTTCTTTCTCCAACCTGTGGGATTTTATAATTTATTCCTAAGAATTCTGAGGCATAAACTTGAAACTGCAAACTCTTCAAGCCTGGGGACTGAGCCAGGTTTAACTTGGTGTTGCATGGAAGCTCCTTTGCTTTCCAGTCCAAACATAAACGTTTCCTTCATTTTGCCATTTCAAATCCTTTTGCCATGGGGTTCCCTGGGGGTGGATGCCAGGGTGTTGCCTAGTTTATTTTACCAGCCTGTGCTGCTCCCTGTACTCCCTGTGGTGCTGCAGCCCCTGCTTCTGTGGCTCCCCTCACTCCTGGGAATCTGACTAGCAGCACACGGCACTCAGGTTTCAGTCCAGTAAGACAGAATGAGTCAGCCCCAGATCCCACTGCACCATCCATGGTCCCCAGCTTGTTGGAAATGAGATTACTTTCCTAATTGTTGGTTTTAATTAACTTATTGTTTTAAAAACTATAAGTAGTGTATTAGTCTTTAGCAGTGTAATTTGCCATTTTTTGCCAGCATGTATCTAAGTTTTTGTTTTTACAGACTGTTATTGTTAGAGTGTGATTATTAGATCCCCAAAAACTTTAAGCTATGATGAACTAACCCTGATAAGCTTCAATGAAAAAAGTCCTTGGGAGTTAAAGGCTGGACACCTGGAATCCAGAATCAATAGCCCTCCAAGGACACCTTGAAGTAACCAGAAGATAAAGAAGAGACTAACAAAGGTGATTCAACATATTCTGGAGGCTCTCTGTCTGGGAAAAAGATAATAAGAAAACTAAAAGATGTGGACTAATTAGCATGAGAATTGAGAAATCAATAACCAGTAGAAGAAAAAATAATAATTGATGGAAAAAAAATGTAATTTAGAGCCAATGAATATTAACTTATTTGCTAAAAATATATAAATAAGTGAAAAATTTTGCAAGTTGTGTGCATCTAGGTGGAGCACCCTGGCCTGGAATAAACTAATGCCTATTCCCTAATACTACAAAAACAGTGTCAGAAAGTTTAATTTATCTTCATGTTTTTGGCAAAATACTGGCAAGCCTCTAGGAATCAGCTGGCAGCAAAACTCCAGAAACTGTCAGGGAGTAAGAGCAGGAGTGACTGTGGGGACAGGACAACAGGCACTCACTCAGCGGGAATACTGGCAAAGTGAGCAACATCCACATGCACACACAAACCAGACTGTCAGGCTCTTCCTCCTCCTGGGGGCTCCTCCTGTGGTGTGTAAGCTCCCAGCTGCATCTTTGTTACCCAAAAAGGTTTAAAAATGGGATTCAGAGTGTTTACAGCCATGTGCCAGGAAGACCAGGAGAATCATCCCTATTCCATGCAAAGACAAAATGCAGAGTCCAGGCTAGCAGAGCTGACAACAAAAGGCTGGCAGCAAGCCAAAGTTCAAAGCCTGGCTGGGGACAGGGTGCTCAGCCCTCCTGTGGAAAGAAATCAAACTCCAGCAACCTCTGATGTTTTATTCTGGTTTGGTTTTGACTTTTGGTGTTTGCCTTCCCACAGGAAACAGGATCTGGGGTTCCAGGTTTCTCAGCCCTTTAAGCCTGAAGTGCGAAATAACAACTACTTAGATACAACATTTCCAGCACTTGCACTTGCAGGTGATTTTGGGCTCAGAAGGGCAGGCTCAGCTCAGTAATTCGTGAGAACCCCTGCTATAAGGGTAGCCACTGCAATGAAGAATTCTTGAGCAGCTCACCAGCCTCCATCCTGTGGCTGCCTCTGCTGAGAAATGTAGACAAACAGTCTAAGCATTAAGTGTTTCTAAGAAATAATTTTCTTCATGGTTGGTCATTGAGGTCACATACCTACAAAAGCAATAATACTCAGCCTAAGAAAGCAAATGGATAGAAAACTGTTCTTACTAGATGCAGAAAGCACAGGGTTAAATGTCATTTCAAGAAAAAGTAAATACTGGAACTGTCAGGGGCTTGGGTTTTGGGGATTTTTTTTTTTTTTTTTTTGTTATTTTATGGGGTGTGTTTTTTTGTTTTATTTTTAATTACCTGTGATGTCTCAGTTTAAAAATTAAAAAGAACAGACAAAGGTCTGGGCCTTCACTATTTGTCTAGTTTGGAAGCCATGCTAGCATTTTAAATGGCTCTACACAATTTTGTCCAAGCTGGAGGGTTCTCCAGCCCCAAGATCACCACTGATCAGTGCATGAGTCCCCAAGAGCAGTGGAGAGCAGCTGGTCCAACTCTGATTGTGAAATCTGGGAGGTTGTGTGTTGTCATAATGCAAATAATCTGTATGTATCAGACTGAAAGAACAATTCTGAAGAACTTCTTGATTAGATTAGGAACTTTCAAATTCTTTGGATCTACAACCACAGCTTTTCCCAGTTAATAATGATTATTAATTAATGTAACTGGACATCAGAAAATGTCCCAAAGCACTGCGCAGAACCGGCAGAGGATACACTGTTGGCATTCTATAGCTCTGTAGCTAACATTTGAAGTATACTTTTTCGGCAAGTATCCAAAAAAATGCAAAACCACTTCCCTTATAGATCTTCCACACTATTTTTCTTCAGGAAACCAAACATCAAACAGCAACCAGAGGCAGAAATAGTGCTTACAACTCTTCAACGCCTTTTAACACCATATCTAAAAGCGCAGTTTCAAGGGAAATAATGCCCAGAATTCTAGGACTATTCCAACAGCGCACTTATTGCCCGCCATCACAATATGAATGCGTGAACCTATGTCACAGGTTTTGTAGAGAAACACACATCACAAAAAAAAAAAAAAAAAAAAAACTTTTTCTTATGGACACGGGAAAAACAAAAAAAAAAAAAAAAAAACCTATTCTCATGGACACTGGGAAAACACATTAACGAAAAGTTTCCTTGCAGACGCGGCTCCGGCCGGGCAGCGGCACCGAGGCCGGCCGAAGGAGCCGGCGCTCCGCCCGCCCCCGCGCTCCCTCCCCGGGGCCGCCTCTCCCTCCGCCCCGGCCCCGGCCCCGCCTCTGCCCTGCCTTCGCCCCGGCCCGCCCGCTTTCCCTTCCCTCCTCCTGGCCCCGGGCCGCCTCTGCCCTGCCTTCGCCCCGGCCCGCCCGCTTTCCCTTCCCTCCTCCCGGCCCCGCGCCCCGCCGGCGGCAGCGACGTGGTGCGGTGCTGTGCTGTGCGGTGCTGTGCTGTAGCCATGTGGCTGGCGGCGCTGGCGGCGCTGCTGGCGGCGGCGGGGGCGCAGTACGAGCGCTACAGCTTCCGCAGCTTCCCGCGGGACGAGCTGATGCCGCTGGAGTCGGCCTATCGCTACGGGCTGGACCAGTACAGCACCGAGAACTGGCCCGAGAGCGTCAGCTACCTGGAGGTCAGCATGCGGCTGTACCGCCTGCTGCGGGACAGCGAGGCGTTCTGCCACCGCAACTGCAGCGCGGCCGGGCAGCCGCCCCCCGCGCCCGCCGCGCCCGCCAGCGCGGCGCTGGAGGAGCTGCGCCTCCTGTCCGGGGTGCTGCGGCGGGCGCAGTGCCTGCGGCGCTGCAAGCAGGGGCTGCCCGCCTTCCGACAGGCGCAGCCCGGCCGCGAACTGCTCGAGGAGTTCCAGCGCCGCGAGCCCTACAAGTACCTGCAGTTCGCCTACTTCAAGGTGAGCCACCCCCCCACCCCGTTTCTCCTTGATCCCTCCTCCTTTCTCCTCCCATCTCTCTGCCCTGCCTCCGCGCCCCCCGCCTCTGTCGGAGGCGCTCAAAGTCTCGCCTGGTGCGGTGCCACTCCAGGCACGCCAAGCGAGCCTGTCAGTGTCGTGGTGGAGGGGGACAGCATGGTGTGTCCCAGGACAGCCTCGACAGACCCCAGATGCCTCGTGCACCCAATGCTAGAAAAACCTCCTGTCATGCCGACCTCTTTCACCTGGCCCTCGGAGCAGGTTACTCTGGGCCACAGCCTCATTCCCTATCATCTCATCCACACCACTTCTCATCTGCCTCACCTCCATTTCTTCCTTGCCCCCCTAGGCTGCCAACCCTACACTTTGTAATTCTCTCCTTGACAAACCTTTCAGTTGTTTCCTCCCACTCCTGTAGCCCACAGTGGGATTAGCGTGTGCCTTGTCTTTCCCCCTGCTTACCCACATAGCATCCAGCTTGTTCTTCACCCGTTTTTTACAATTCACTCAGCACGTCCCCTAGAATCGGCCCTTCCAGTTCTTCCTAGACATCTAGGCACTGGATGCTGCTTCTGTGTTCAGTAGCTGTGTCATTCCTGCCCCTCTCATCTTTCCATCTGCCTTACTTTCTAACCTTCTCTGGAACCTTTTTCAGACTCTTCAAGTCACAGCTCTGCTATTGCAAACAATCTTCACTACTTCTTCTCCTTCAGCGTGTCCACCTTCTTCACTTGCTCGTTTCTGGTCCAGTTCTTTCAAGCGCAGCAGCCCCCAGCCTGTGACTTGCAGGTAGCCTCATGCCTGGAAAACTCCAGTTTCATTACAGCTGCAAGAAGGAATGACATGAAAATTGGCTGCTGAAGTGGGACACTGTAGTGCTAACCCTGGAATGGTATTTACCTTTTGCTCTTGGGTCAGCCAGGACTTGGGGACACACTTCTCTCTTAACAGATTTCATCCTGTTTTTCTACCTTCTTGTAATTCTTCTGTCCAGGATCTAATTGATTGTTTTCTCCCTTCTCATCTTCACCTTCTGTTCTCTATATCGAAGTCCATCCCTCCTGCCATCCCCTCAGATACTGCAGTTATTTGCATTTGAGATAAACAGGGCCTCTCTGTGGGGAGGAAACAAGCTGAGCTCTTTGGTTAGATTGTTTTCTCTTTTAGGGATTCACTCCCAACATATCCCAGTATACATTACATAGGGTTGTATGCTTGTGCATTATTTTGAGATTGCTTCTTGAAAACACACGTCTTCTAAACTTCTGCTGTGCCCTGTTTTTAGGAGTGCTGTTTCCTCAGCAGTTTTTCCAGACACTCACAGGGAAATGTGTTCTCTTGAAACCAGAACAGCATCCACATGCACAGTATGACACTGGCGTCTAATGCCTTCCCTAAGACCATGCAAAAGAACTTGATACATTTTAGCCTCTGCCTTTTCTTTTAACAGAGAGGGCAGGAATTCCTCGAATTCTCAAAGCCATATATGGATACCAAAATGACATCACCACAAATGTTTCCTCTTCTTATCTTAATTTAACTATTAATTCCCCCCTTGTGGCACGTACAAAGTTTGCAATGTACAGATAACACCAAATATAATTTCTTCTTATCATTTCAAGTACAGTCAAGTAACTGCCGTGTAGGAGTGTGAGAGGGGAATTGGAGGAATCCCTCCCCCTCCCTTTTAACTTTTTTTTTCAATCACATTTGCATTATGTTTGAGTAGTAGTTTGGTGGTTTTGCCTTTAGTCTCGGTTGTTTATATTGTGTTTCATACTGGATTTGTAGTTCAGCTCTGAGCCTTTCTCTGGGAGTTATAAATGGGCTTTCTAGAGCTACAAACTGCTGCATCCAAAGGGCTTTTTCCTGGCTGGTGGTTTCTGTGAAAGGAATGTCCTTTCCCTCACCCCTCCACCCCCCCAACAATATTTATAGTAGAGGAAGAAGCGGGAGGGAAATGCTTTATGTAATTTTTTAGAGTGACCATGTGTGTATTCAGGTGGGCTCCATAAAGAAATTTGCCACGTTGTAAGATTCTGGGAGTAGCTATTCCTGCACTGCTGCTTGCTCCTCTGGAGGGAGCTTTCTCAGAGCCACTGAGTTCTCTTAGGAGTGTGTTTCTACAAAACCTTTTTTTATTTTTTTTCCTAAGACGTGAAAATTGAAACCAAGAGTGAATCATGGATCTAAGTAAAAATGAGACTTGTCAGCCTAACAAAGAAGCAGGTTTACAGCTACAGCACTTCTGCCAGGCATTTGACGAAAGTGCAGCTGAGATTTCCCTTTGCATTTAGCATGCTTGGGGCGGACTGGAAACGCGTAGTTTTGGGACAGCCAGGAAGGGCAGCTGGCAGAGCTCCAGTGCTGGGACACTCCTGGCAGCACAGCAGCAGTGGCTGGGTTGAAGTTTTGCTCCTGTGCAGCCGTCTCTCAGGTTCCTTTCCAAAATGAAAGGGCACCTTTTATGGGTGTGAGCACAAGGGTGTGTGTGCACACTGTGATTCTTGCTCGTGGTTTCAAACATCTACTGCCAGGAGCTGTTTCACATGTGAGGAGGAGCTCTGTATTGCCTGTACATCAAAGCACTGAATAGCCTGGAAAAAGGGTTTTAGCTATTCACAAATACCCCACAAATACCCCCAGACTTTTGCTTTCTCTCTCACTCTTCCTAAATATGTGCATATATACTATATAATTTATAAAGATATACATGTGTGTATATATATATATATAAAATTTTAAGAAATCATAAATGGCATGCACACAGAAGTACAGATGTGTTTGGTACATACAGCTGTAAATGAGAAATGCACACTTCACAAAGTATGTCTAACGGGGATTAAAGTTAGTTTAAAAATGGGCACAGAAAGTTGCTTTAGGACACAGTTTTTGGCCAAGTCTCTGCAGTAGGATCTAATTTTGTAATGCCACCAGGAAGATATATTATTGTAATAATGTCCTCTGTGCTGCTAGGCAAATAAGTGACATAAACACGTACAAACAGTGAAGATCCTGACTACTGTCCATAGGTTAGCATCAGTACTTGCTGTGAGATTAAACCCTCCCAGGAGCCCTGGTATTTTGCCTTGTCAGCTCTGTGAACAGGGGAGGGGCAAGGGATAAAACCTAATATTTTTGATTTACAACAATCATCTATCTGCAAAAATGATAGACTTCTAAGTTAAATTGTTCTCAGTGATGCAGCTAGGAGTAAAACTGAGAGGAATTATATCAGTTTTACTGTACAATTTATCTGCTGAGACTGTGGTCTCAGTAGAAGTAAATTTGGGAGTATAGAGAATGCAGGAAAAATTATTGAGAAAACTGGGAACCTTTGAACTGTTTTTTTTTTTGTTTGTTTGTTTTTTTGGGTTTTTTTTCAGTTAATCTTTTTAACACCTTCTTTTCCCTATTCCTGTTTAGGCTAATAATATTCCAAAAGCTATTGCAGCAGCTCACACCTTTCTTCTGAAGCATCCAGATGATGAAATGATGCAAAGAAATATGGCCTACTATAAGAGTATACCTGATGCTGAGGAGCATATTAAAGACTTGGAGATAAAGCCGTATGAGGTATGCTTTTTATTCAGGAGAGTCTGCTCTTTTGGAACTGTTCTATTACTCTTCCTATTGGGTGAGATTCAGGCATCTCATTTGCTTTTGTGTTCTCAGTTCTTAATCTCCCTCTTTTTGTCCTCTCAGTCATTTTTGTTCTGCCTTCTTGGTGCATTCAGTAATTCTCACCTCTTCTGCACTTCATTGTTCCATAAATGAGTCACAGCAAATCAGAGAGTGGCCTACCTGAAAGCTGCTACACTGCTGGAGCTAAGCAGGTGCCTAGTTATCCAAATTCATGAGTGCTGTAGTGGCACAGCTGCAAATAGCGCAGACATTTGGCTTTAAGATTCCATTGAAAATCTCTGTCACAGCCTGTGCTTCAGAGTCACACCGTTGCTTCTCTCCAACAGGCTTTTCTTTTGATTGGAAATGGAATTACATACTCTGCTCTCTAGGAAATACCTGTTAAAATCCATTAGTCTCCTGTATTTGTTCTCACATCATCTGGAGAGCAGCTCGTACCGAAATGTGGCGCCGTCATTTACTGATTTGAGTTTACACAGCACTTCTCACTCCTGCCAATTTTTCAGAATCTCTTTGTCAGGGCAGTGAGAGCGTACAATGGCGACAATTGGCGGACATCCATCTCGGACATGGAACTGGCTCTTCCTGATTTCTTCAAAGCCTACGACGACTGCATAGCAGCCTGCGAAGGCTCCCGAGAGATCACAGATTTTAAAGACTTCTATCTTTCCATTGCAGGTGAGTGGTTACAAACATGAAGGAAAGATGTCCCCAAAGTGCATTTCAGTTTATTCACAGGATTGGTTCCCCAAGTCCTGTTCCTCAGTTTAGGCCAATAGGAGTTTATTAGAGTCACTGAAAACTGTTTGAATTCTGGTTTACTTTTTTGTTCTCGGCAGTAACATAAATGAGGAACAGAGATCCTCCATTAGCATGGAAGTTCTGTGTCAGAGTAACATAGATGTGTAAATAACAACTGCTCCATCTGGGTAGTGTTGTGAACTTTTTATGTGTGGAGATGCGAGGCTTGACTCCATGTTTTCAGAAGGCTGGTTTATAATATTATGATACATATTATATTAAAATACTACATTAACACTATACTAAAAGAATAGAGAGAAAAGATTGATTAGAAGGCTTGAAAGAACAAGAATAGAATGCATAACAAAATCTTGTGATTGCTCACAGCCTCGACACAGGTGGCTGTGATTGGTTGTTAATTGAAAACAATTTACATGCACTAATGGAAGATGCACTTGTTGCATTCTACAGCAGCAGATAGTTATTGTTTACATTTCTCTTCTGAAGTTTTTTAACTCTTTTACTCCTAGTAAAGGATTTTTCATAAAATATTATAGCTATAGGGTAACAGTGGTCATCCAGCCAGGTCTCTTGACCATCATTTCAGTATCAGTTTGGCCACCTTTGAGGCTCAGTGGTTAGTCAGCCTGCCTTTGAAATCAGCTTTGTGGTTTGTGTAAGTCTGGTGATCTGCATCTCTTTCCTCATAAGTATGACAAGGTTCTGTTGGCTATTTTTAATCTTTCATGCAATAGAGTTTTACTAGTAGGTAACATCTATGTTTTGTGTGTATAGCAAAAAAAAAAAAAAATCCATTGCTTTGCAAAGGAAAAGGGACACCAACTTTTTTGATTGTTGTCAAAATGGCACATACACATTTCCTATGCTCTTTGGCAGTGAAAGAAACAATTTCTGCAGTGCTCTGACAGCTCAGTGTTGTTGGCACTATTTTTGTGGAGAACACCTGCGTGTTTTCTCAATAAATGTAGAAATTCTCTTGCGCTTTTTATGGTTTAAGTTGCCCTAAGGAAAAAGATTCCAACTTTTTGTCCTAAAGCCATAATATATCTTGGTGAGGCGAAGCTTCTGTGAAGTATGTTTATGCATGAGCAGCTTCAGTTTCTCATGGTGTGCAGCTGGTATCCACCAGTACAGCTGACAGAGAATAGCTATCGCAGGCTATTTCTCAGGCCTTTACTTGCTCTTGGGAAAAACATGCAGGGGTCTAGGATAACAAATACAGAGTGAAGCACAAATCACAAGAGGTAAAGCGAGAAACATAAGACTTACTTCCCCAATGGGTCAGAGCTCTGATGTCAGGACAATCTTCCAGCCACTGTAAGGAGTAGTAGTAGTGTCTATGCTTAGCTGTGATTGACACTTACTATCTCCCTTCCTCTTCCCCCTTGGAAGGGAAGGACAATTCCCAGTAGCAGTGATGGGAAGGAAAAGCAGGAATTACTGCATGATGTCACCATGGCCACGTTCATGCATTTCAAGTATTTCACCCTTGAGATAAGAGTACATTCAAATTTATTTGCACTGCCTGGGCTGAATCATGCTCATGTTCCAGGGAGAGATATTCTGCCTCCAAGGGACTGCAGGAAGCAGATGTAGCAGTAAGTGTTAACCAGAAGTATTTGGGTCTTGCACTAGGTATGTATTTATCACTGAGAAGTGAGTTGCGTTAGGAAGCCAGCTATCCTCATTGCATGGGATCATTCACTGGGGGCTCGCATCTCTGGCTTTAACTGCTGTCTGGAATTGAACAATACTGTGCTTACAGAAATTCCACTGCTCTTGTAAAAGATGGGTCTGGGAATTTCATTTGGCCAGTAATTTTGAGTTCGCTTCAGCAGTTATATTTAGTTAACCTCAGTGATCTTCATGTTAGGAGTTTTCAGGGATGAAAAGTGTTCTTTTTTCCTGGTCAGAAATTTGCTGCACAAGCTTAGCTAACGTGCTTTCACCTGCCAAATGTGGCTAACAGGGAAACTAAGACTTTAAAATATTTCTTTTCCATGCTGTTGATGAATGTGGTATATCCAGAAAATGCTTGAAGCTTTTTGCTGAAAGGTTTTCTTGAAATGTATTTTCTTGAAGATAAAATCACCTATAGTCCTATATTGCATTATATACAGCAATTTTTAGACTGGGTAAGCTTGTGAACTTATATGTTCCTGGCTGAAAGTTTTTCTGTGGTGAGCAGCATATTCTCCTCTTTTTTTCTCCCTTAAAACACCCAAACTCTGGGCCCATAATGCAGCCATCTCTGGAGGTTTATTTTGCAGTCACCTGCTGTATCTGTCTGTGACACAGCTGTACTTAGCAGCATGGGGACCTTATTTGTGCAATAATGTAATGAAATTGCCATGGTTTGCAAAATTTAGAAAAGGAAAGAAAGCACCGTGAAGTTTACAGCTGGGACATAATGCAGTACTGTGTAATACTCTGTAAAACCCACCAACCACATGCTGCCTCTAGGTGTCAGTGAAACCTAAGTGCTCAGCTCTCTGGAATTCCAGCTCTGATGCCTTAAAAGTCAGCCACACAGATTTTTACAGAAGGGCCTAGTACCAACACTTGATTCATACTTCAGATGGAATTGTAGATTCTCAGTACTTCCAAGCAGCAAGAGCCAGATACACAGGACCAGGAGAGCATTATAAGGCCAAATTTTAATGGGTGACTAATGGGAGTGATTATAACAATTTGCTCTGTGCTATCCATATCCTCTGTTGCTGTTTTCTTCCTTCCAGACCATTATATTGAAGTCCTTGCATGCAAAGTGCAGTGTGAGAGCAATCTGACACCCATTATAGGAGGCTTTGTCGTTGAAAAATTTGTGGCCACCATGTACCATTACTTGCAGTTTGCATATTATAAATGTAAGTAGTAATTTTTTGTGCTTAAATAACACTGATGTTGGATGATGTGGGACAGATTCCATTCATAATCTTTTCCCTCTCATTTTATGCTTTTGAATGCAAGTAGTACCCTCTAGAATCTGCATTTTAAACTGTTCTGGGACAGAAAATCCAAGTTTCCTGATGTCTTTTGCTCCCTGTTATCACTGTAGTTAATAGACATGGGATAGAATTTCTTCCACAGACAAACGTACAGAGTATTTGTTTGGGTTTTTTTTGCTTTTTCCTAGTGGAAAATCCTGTTAAAATGGGGCTGAATGGATTTTGAAGAAAGAGGGGACCACTTAAAAGAAATTGTAGTATTCAGTGCTCAGTGATGACATGTTTGATAGGTAAATTAATCAGTGAAAGCTGTGGTTTCTTGAGGAGCAGCTTGCACTGTAATGAACACCCTTTCAGCTGTTCCTGCAGGCTGCAATATCAAAGGGAAGACACAGCAGCCATGTAGCATCAATCCATTAATGACTCTTGCTTGTATTGTTTGACTACACACTTTACACCCTGACTCTTCCCTCTTTATCAGTCCTAGTACAAAGAAGTAGGGAGGGGTTTAATGTATTTTATTTTGTTTTTTTAAATAAATGCCCCAGTGCGTATTACCAAGCTGTGGGCTGATACTGGGATACCTGGGAGGAATATTTGGTTAGGATTTTCATAGAAAACCATCAGAAGTTGATGATGAGTTGATATTTGAACTATGGCCTTATGTGTTTCAGAGCAAAAATAGCATATAGTTTCGGGGGAGCAATTTTTTTCCTCTATGCAGCTGGTGAGGAGGTAGAGTATGGGCTGTGTTTTGAGTTTTGAGTTTTTCAGAGCTTAGATAATAGCAGGAATTTGTTCATTTACCTTACCTGGATTTTTTTTTTTTTTGTGTGTGTTTATTAATTAGTGAATGACATGAAGAATGCAGCTTCTTGTGCTGCCAGTTACCTTCTGTTTGACGAGAAAGATGAAGTAATGAAACAGAACATGGTCTATTACCAGTACCACAAAGACAAATGGGGACTTAAAGAGGAGGATTTTCAGCCCAGATCGGTAGGTGGATTACCTAAAAAGCCTTCTAGACACATTCAAATATTTCTCTGAAATTCAGTGGGAAAATGTGAGATATCTTCTGGTTTGGGAGTTTAACATGTCCTGTTTTGTTAAAGTCATATAGAAAGTTGTACACAGAGGTGTAGTGTGTCATGTGAACAGTGAATGTCATTGTAACTCTTCCCTTTCTGTTGAAATATACTACGATAGCATATAATATATAATGAGAAGTAAACTCATGCTGGTACTTCTCTGACACTTAGGCATGTTTATGTCTTTATGTACCTTTATAAATAAAGCAGCGGGCCCCTGAAATCTCTCATTATGAAATCTCTGAGTGACATTCAGGCTTTTGTGAATCATTATTTGCCAACACATAGTTGCCCACTCGCTTGTTATTTCAGGTTCTGTGGGCATTGGAATGTGTCTGAATATGGTAACTCCAGCTAAACTGACTTTCCGCTTACTCCGTTTAGAACACAGTTGGGTGGATGAGGATGGAAAGAGGCTTGGGACTGTATTTCATCTAATTATCTAAATTAAAATGCTTGCTGCAAAGAAGACACCAGTCCATCCAGCAATAGATGTCATCCGGCTTTGGAAAACTATTTTAAAAATGGGTTTCCATGCTGTTCTGAAATTTCCATGTCCAAGGAAATTTTACAGCCTGGACTGTGACATCAAATTGGATTTTCTAATGTTTCTTGTTACCAGGATTTAAGTCATGCAGCTAAATTGTGACACTCACTGACTGCTTAGGCATCGGTCATATGGGCTGTACAGCTAGTTAGTCATTAGCAATACATGTTCCACAAATTAAATTTAGTGCCTTCTAGTCATGCCTCTTAGAGCACACACTTTATTGGCACAGTGGGAGCCCAGGCCTGCCCTGCAGGGCCAACTGAGACAAAAGGCAACAAAAATGCATTTGGTTCTTTCAGGCAGCAGCAGCAAGTCTGAGCTCACAGGGGAAGGGGACTGCTCCTTTGTCACTGCTTTTGGGGACAGAATGGTGCTTTATAACCATATTGGAGACAATGTTTGGTGGTGGTGGGAGTGAGGGGTAGCAACAGTATGAAACTGCAAACCGCAGACACATTTGGCATACTAGGGCAGAGAGGGCAGAACAAGGGTCCTACACATGCACTCTGAATGTTTCATTGATAACTTCTGGGGCTGGGGACTACAGATAATTTGATTTTAAAATACAAAATATTAAATGCACACATCTGTATTTTCTTGTACTTTGATCTATGTAGCTATAAACAGAAGTTGCTTGCTGTCCTAATCACTTGCCTCGAAAACCATAACGCGTCTGGTTTATTTTCAAAAAGTGGTAATGGGGTGACAGCAACATTTGGCTCTGGCACTAACCTTTAGATGTTCTTGTGAAAGAGGGAGTCTCCTGTTTTGTTCCGCAAGAGGAGTTAAATGGAATAATCAAAGCAGATGGCAGTTGGTATTCACAAATGTGAGAGTATGAGACTGAGCTACCCTGTGCTGTCCGGGCACACAGTGGGGAAGTGAGGAGGGACAGGTGAGTGACCTTGCAGAGTTTCCCTAGCCCAGGCTCAGGCTGGGTGGTGAGTCATTATCATCCAAAACAGCTCAGTGTGTCTCTTTCCCAGAACTGCCTGCTGCCATAGCCAGCACAGGGAGACAGAGGCTTTCTCCTGTCCAAAGCCCACTGGAATGCAGGCGCAGGCTGCTGCTCAGCCCTGGCAGTCTCATTCCTTATTCTCAGGCTTGCCAGTGCTTTGAAACATGAGAAAGAGGAGAGTGCTTTGTTCTTGCAGTGAGGAAGCCTGTGCTTAGGAAGATCCACAGAAGAGTTTGGAATATGCTGTTTGCTGTTTTGCTGCTTCCTTTCTCAAAGACTGTGAGCCCTGCCTGGGATCTGCCTTTGCTAGGTCTGGGTGTGACCTCACTGGGATGGTTTCAGGAGGCATGTGATGACACTCACCTGTCTTGCTACCCTAAAGTAACAGAAATTTGGGATTTTTTTGATAGGAGGCAGTTCGATACCACAACATTACCACGCTCCAGCTGGAAATGTATGAATTTGCGAAAGAACATCTGATGGATGATGATGAGGTGAGTTTGCCAGAAATGAAATCAGAGTCAAAAAAGCAGCAATCACGTTTAAAGTGAAGATGATACATAGCTGTAGTTCCAGGATTTCACTAATATGGAAAAATCTTCTTGTAACCACCACCAATTTATAATAAATTTTTGTTTGGTAAGTGGAATATAAGAACAAACCCGAAGAACACCATGTACCATTTAAAAAAACATGGACAGAATTAACACAAAGGTAAATATATAATGCACTGAGCCCACAGAAAAGAAAGGAAGCCCAGTTTTCAAGCTGTAACACCAGGGGGCAGAGAAATGGTGCATATATATTTAAACCAAATGTTTTTCTGGGTTTGGTGTTTTGGGGGGGGGTGAGAGGGGGTGTGGATTTTTCTTTTTCTGAAATGTTATTTAAATTAGATTTAAAGGTCCTTATGATTTTGTCCAGAAGTAACCACCTAAACTGTAGTTTTTGTCCAAAGGAAGTCTTGTTATCTGTTATTTTTTTCTGCTCAGTGGCATTTTGGTCACCCAGTAATGCTTTTTAGATGGTTGGAATTCATGGTCAAATAACATATAATAACTACTATTTACACTGGAAAATATGTAAGAGGGATTTTTTTATTTTGGTGCAAGAAAAGTAGTTTAATTGTTGAAAGGGCATTTCCTTCCGCAACTGAAATTAAAGTATAATTCATGGGAAGTTTTGGATTGCCTTTTGCCTTTTTTTGGGTCCTTTCATTTAGAGGTTTAGAAAAATCTTCAAATGATGAAATGTTGCTGGCATTGACAAAAAAAGAGCTGTGCTCAGTTATGACATGAGGCAAGAGTATCTGTAATGAGCATTGCCGAGGTCTTTTCTAGTTAGAAAAGGCGAAGATGGTTTATGTAAAAAATGAAAACACCTTTGCAATCTTTGTTATCCAACACAAAGGGAGTGAGAATCTTTGACAGCAGAGAATTAATGTCTATTCTTCCTTCAGTATTCTTGTGATCTGAAAACAACTCTGTGTGAAATTCCATTGCAAGGTTACCAGACTTCAGGAAGACTTTCCATTGTGATAAAACCCCCTGAAAGACAGGTTAATAAGCTTGCTTTAAGGTTAAGCTTAGATGAGGACTAGTCTGTATGGGTTTTCATCAAGGTGTGAAATACTTGAGCACTTTTTATATTCCCTTGTTGGTTTGTGCTTTGTCCATGATGTTTTCTGAAGTTAGGCATCAACTTAATTTGTACTTTTTTCCTTCTTTCTTATCTGCTGTTTCAAAACACAAGGATGAATAATTAAGTATGGGGGTGAAGAAGTCCTTTTTGAGGGTTTTCCCCATATGTTGTTAGAAGAAGGAGTTATTATAGAACAATCTTCAGTCTCCAGCACTGTGTGTAGAATAAACAAGCACTCAGTTGCTGGTGTTCATTCCTGTAGCCCCTGTCACCAAGGCAATTACAAATGACCTTGCAATCTGCAGGAGGGTGGTGCAGCGTAGACCTCAGTTAAACTGTTGGGCTGACAAGGAGCTCACATTACACTGGGTTATATGTTTGCATTAAATAACCAAAATTACTGGGCCTGCTTATGCCACAGATACCCCTACCTCACGCTCTCTTTGTTTAGGAAAGTTACCATTCTTCTTCTCGGGGGAAAAGCTGAAGGGCTTCTGTGCCCTCCCTTGCTAGGGCCCAAAAACCTGTGGGGGATGGAGGCTGTCCATGCCTCCAGCTTGGCTTTGGCTTTTGGTAGTGAACTCATAAATCCCTGGCTACCAGAACTTGTCTTTGGCTGCAGGAGACTTCCAGGGAGTGCAGACAGAGCAGGAATAGCACAAAGGTAAAACCACGACCTTGCAGTTTCTGCTCTATGGGCAGGACTGGTAGTATAAGTGGAATTTTTTATTTTGTTTAATATTTCTCCTGGCACGGATAGAAAAGTTTGTTCCATAGGTATGTTAAAAACTGATGAAAACCCCAGATAAGGCATTACAGTAGAAACTTTATTAAAAATTGTTAAGGATGGAGGCAAGCTCTCTTCTAAGTGCACTCTGTTTATTTAAACCATGTGCTCCTTGGGCCATAGGCCATACTTTCTGTGAGTTTCTGTGGTCCATGTTTGCTGTTTGTGAAGTTTCTTGTGGGCCAGTAAGATAGCCTGCAAGATAATCTGCAGAAAAAAAACAACTCTTTTTCCCTTGATGGAAGCAAAAGCATTGATGTGGCAAGAGGATCACTTCCTGTGTGAGTGTCATAATTTTCAAGTGGAGAATCTCATTTTATCCAGACTTCTCAGTGCTCCTGTATCCCAGATCATCCATGTGTCTTTCTAAATCCCCTTAGCAAAGCGAGTGAAAACATTTGGCTTCTTCAGGAATACATAGCAGTAATTGCAGAGGCTGGAACAGGCAGTAATGATTTTTGCATATGTTACTACAAGAAATACTGTCCTCCTAGTGTTACTCTATTAATGTTTTTCCACAAGGAAATGAAAAACTCTTAATTTAAACATTTAACACAGTAGAGGTGACAGAATATTAGTGCCAGCTAGCTACAAATTACTTTTAAGAAAATGTAATTATTCTTAAATATCCTTGCAGTTTTCCACAGGGAAGTTAAAAGAACATTACAGTGTTGTCATCTTGGTTGGCCATGGGTAGACAAGCTTCTTGATTTCTGTTCAGATGTGTAATGCATCAAGGTTATCATGGATACAGCTCCTGGTACTGCACAGATTTAAGTGGCAAACTGAAATGCTGTTAAGAGCCAGACACTCAGCTGGTGTAGATGTAACTCCAGCACCACACTAATTGTATGAGACATGTTTTTGGCCCATAAAATCAGTGTTCTTATGGAATTTTTTTGGGGGGAGATAGCTACTTAGCTGTTCTAAATTAAATAAGAACCACAAATATTTGGCGGGGATGAGCCTACAATGTAATTTTTCTTTCAGTATTTAATCAGTAGGTGAAAAGCTGTTGGCAGCTTTGACCCACTTTTTTTTTTTGACATCTTTATTTGTATATAGTGTGTGTTCCATTTGTGTAGTGGCTGAAATTAAAACGCTCTGTGTTTCATCACGTCCATGTACTGAACTAGTGTGGCTGGTGGAAAGAGGACATATGGAACAGCATCAAAACACAAGGGCCCCAGTGGGGTACTGATAGCAAATAGTAATCTGAATTTAGCCTGTTTTTCTGTTTGGGAATTGCTAACAACATACTTTGAGCTTTATTACCTCACTCCTTGCATATGTTCAAATGATTTACATGAGTGTGCTTGTAACAGCAAATTTTAAGTGCTGTAAACCATGCCCTGCCTGTGACCTCAGACCAGCACAGCTCCAACAGCACTGCTGCCCTGAGAAGAGCTGGTGGCAGCTGTTTCAGAGAGAGTTGCCAGCTAATGGGCAGTGCTATGGTCCCCGTTTAATACATACTTTTTAAGGAGAAAAAGAAGATGAGGTTGGTTTTATTTTTTCCATCATCATTTTCTAGTGGAGGTTGTTTCCGTGTGGCTGGGTCTTTCTGCTTTCTCCTCTTGCTTCTGCACTGTTGGATGTGTGTCTTGGTCAAAGGGGTTCCTCCTCTCATTTAAGCCACTTTGCATGGGAAGCTGCCGGCGTGGTTGGGTTCAAATGCCAGGATGGCTCCAAGCTGCAGGTACTGGCATTATGAGGAACTTCTGCTGCCCAGATTCTCTTACACTTCTGCATGCAACATAAAGCAGACAAGAGAGCATAAGTAGAGCTCAGAAACAAGGCCACTGGAAGGCTTCTGCTTTCAGTGCAATTGGAGCAATGTTGAAGTCCCTCTGAAATTGGGTTGACTCATGTTTTATAGGCATTATAAGTAAGTTAAAAGGAAGGCACGTGTACTGGTTAACTGTAAAATACTACTGTAATAACTGCAGTGTACTGTAATCTCCCGTAATATATGGGAAAAATAATTAAAGGTTCAGAATATATCATTGAAATGAAATGGAAAAATATTTGAGAAAGTAGTTAATATTCATGTAAAAAACAACTAAGCTCTCTTAATATTGAAAAAAAAAAAAAAAGCCCTATAATCATGTGGCAGTTGGACACACTGTGGACTAAGTATCTGAAAAAGAAATAAGGGTCAAATATTTTTTCTGCACAAAGAATTGAGGGATTTTCTTATTTTTTCCCCAGCTAGAATGTGAAGAATGTCCAGCCTGGACTGTACAGCTCATGGAAGTTCTGGCAGGGCTTTGAGGTGGTTACAGTTAACTCTCAGATTTCAACTGAAGGTTAGGTCAAGAAACCTTCTCTTGGTTGAAGGCTGAATAAACCTTTCAGGCTGAGCCACTCATTGACACATGCCTTACTCTTACCCTGAAATAATGTTTTCCCTCTCCAAAACATTGCTGGCCAGTGGGCTTTGTGGTGTGTGTATTTGCAGGCTCTGTCAGGTCCATGGAGCAAATGTCCTCCACAGTAATCCATATCAAACCTTTGGCTTCACTCTTGCAAGGTGATTATTTGTTCTTGAACAAAATCTGCTGGCTTTCATAATCTGATCATTGTGACTATTCCCATTACTTACTAGGGCAGTTACAGGACAATGATTAATTATAGGGCAGCTAGCTCCTCACCTAGAGGCCACTGTTCTCACTACCACAACCTGATCACCTACACCCAGTACATGAGGGAATCAAATCTGTTGCTGTCACTGTTGAACAAGTTTCCAATCATTGAGGTCTTTGAGCTTTAGCAAAATTTGAATTTTTGCTCTGAAGGACAACTGAGGGACATTTTGTGAGATAAGTATTTTTCATTCTAGGTCATAGATTATAAGGAAACAAAGTTCCAGCCAATTCTTCATGCTCTGTGTGTTGTTTCTTAAGGCTGTTGGATGAGTTAGTATAGAAGCTGGTAAAGAGCTCCTATTCATTCACTGGTAATCACACATAAAAGCATGTCCAGAATTACAATTTTCTGTGGATCATAATTCATTCTAGAGCACTGTCTTTTGTTGTTTTCTCTGTTGCTTCCCTGAAGAATGGGATATCCCACTCCAGTACATACGACATCCCAATAGGAGAGGCCATCAGCAGATCTGCATTGGAAAGTGTGGGTTATCACAAGAAAGCGAATTGTGTCCCATAACTTTTCCTGCCCACACTGAGAAGGGGCAGAACAGATGATAGGTGGAGGCAATAACCCATGAAGGATTAATGCTTCCATTGGCAGAAGGCAATCATTGCAAGCAGTGGCAAAGTGTCTGGGTCTGTCAGTGTGCAGTGCAACTGCTGCTTGCTACTGTTTTTAAATGGTGCTGTTGAAAGAAAAGTTGGTGCTGGACCATCAGCCTCAAGTGTGCCATAGCAGAGCCAGGTCCTTGTAGCTCTTCCACTTTGCTGTTTTATTTTGATAGTTGGCTAGGAGTCTCCAAAGTACAGATGTTTCTCCAAAAAAGCTGTGTTTTCTGAGTGTGAATGTGACATTTAATGTTGCATAAGGAAGGGCCTGGCCCAATGTGTATCATAGTCTTGGACACTCAGTACACTGAGGTGCTAAGTGAGGAGTTTTGCAGTCTTCTCCTTTTTAGGTATTTTTTTTCCAGTGCTCTAGCTTCTCATGAGATGGTGCCCCAGTCTCACTAGACTGGCTTAGCTTATTCAGAATTGACCAAGAACTCTGTTTTAAAATTATTTTTTTATTATAATCCACCTACTCACATGCCCTCTGTAAAACTTCTTGAATTAATTACTGTTGCACAAAACTTGTTCTTTCTGTCTGTGCCTCTGTTCCATTGTTAATGTACGCCAAGAGTGCTCACTTTGCATATCTAACAGATAATTAGAGGTTCCAGTTGGACAGATCAGCTTCTCTGATTCCTCCTGCCTCTCACACCAGTCTGGGAACATTCCCCTTTTTCTGCTCGATATCACACCTCTCATATTTCAGGCTATACCTGCTCCATCTTTTCCCATACATCCTTGGTCTGTCAGTCCCACTTTCCACTGACCATCCCTGGATTGGGAAAGGGAAGAGGTTGGAAGCACAGAGAGGGAGGTTGTGGGGTGCCTCAGAGCTGCTCAACCCGTACCTGGCCAACCTGGAGGACACGGCTGTGGCCCGAGGGCCAGGCAGGGAGGAGATGCTTCCCTGCAGCTAGCCAAGCAGCCCGCCTGTGTGTACTTCCACTTGTGGGCTGCCTAACTATCACTCCTGTAGTGGTCAGGCAGCAAACCCTTCTCTTCCTGAGCTAGGCAGTCTTCACCTCCTGATGTCCTACCTAGCAGCCAGAGGTCTGCCGTGCCCTTTGGGCCATGGATTGCTTAGCACCACTGACATCAGCACTGGGCTGGAGCAGTGTGCTTGTGTTACCTGCCTTGCAGCTGGTGGCCCTTGTGCCCTTGGGTAGCTGGCAGTGGAAAGAATTATGGGTTTGCTATGGTAGTTTCGGTAGATTTCTATGGAAATTATGGGTTTGCTGAGGAAGTTTTCCTCCTTCCGGATGGAAGAGGAAGGAATGAATCTGACTCCATGTTCTTAGAAGGCTAATTTATTATTTTATGATCTATATAATATTAAAGAATGCTATACTAAAACTGTACTAAAGAATAGAGAAAGGATAAATACAGAAGGCTACAAAGAATGATAATGAAAACCTGTGACTCCTTCCAGAGTCCCGACACAGCCTGACAGTGATTGGTCATTAAGTAAAAACAATTCACATGAAACCAATCAAACATGCACTTTTTGGTAAACAATCTCCAGATCACATTCCAAAGCAGCAAAACACAGGAGAAGCAAATCAGATAATTATTGTTTTCATTTTTCTCTGAGGCTTCTCAGCTTCCCAGGAGAAGAATCCTGGGCAAAGAGATTTTTCAGAAAATATGACAGTGACAGTTTGCAGCTGACTTTGCATGGAAAACTGGATGTTTTTTCCTGTAAAGGTATGGAGGAGCCAAAAAGCACAGCAGGTGAGAGGAGGGACTCTGTCCCAGTGAGGGAGTAAATGGTATCAAAGACTCATTTCAGACTCCAGATCTTCAGGCATAGATCAGCACAGAGTTACTAGATATCAGCAGACAGAAGGCTTCTTTCCCTGGAATGAGCATCTGTGGAATATGTACTGAGCTCAGCCGTGCTAGGTGTCTGGTGCAGTGTGAAGTGAGTGCTAATGGGACAAGGACAGTGCTGGCCTGCTCACAGCTGCCAGTGTGACAAAGCTTGCTTCCTCTGAGGCAGAGTTATCACCTTTTCATTGGGCTGCCAACCTCTCCAGTGGCAGCTTGCAGATGTTCTACATTTTGATTGTGAAGGCACAGGCAAAAATATTTTAACTGGGGTTTTGTTTCTCTTTAATCTAGAGGTTTTGCCTTTTCCAAAATAACCAACACCCAGGCAATTACACAGTTGTATTTCAGCATATTTTATGTATATTGTTTCAGCAACAGTTTTTATATTTTTTGCCATATTTCAACCTCTTTTATGTCTCAGTACATCTAATTAGACCACAATAGCTTCTGCAATGTTTTCCTTTAGAGCTCAGTTTCAGACACTAGAGATTTCAGATTTCAGGTTTGTTTGGGGGGTTTTCCCCTAATATTGTTGCATTTAAATATCCTTTTTCATTTCTTTCATGTTTCTGGATTTGAAAACATACCAGAAATCAAAAACTTGAATTTTGTCTGTATGTTGTGTGTCTTCTGAAAAAAAAAATCTGTCTTAGCGTTGAGTGTGACAATAATATATTGGATACTTAAATATTTTGAACAAATTCAAAGTACAACAAATTGCCATCCTTCAAGACTTGGTAAAATCACTTCATAGTTTCAAAGTCTCAGTGGCCTTTGAGATGGGACTGTGAAGCAGGAAACAGGAACAGCAGTTATTTCAGCCAGCTTTTCTCCTCCTTTTATTTTTGTTTGCTTAGTTTCAATATTGCTCTCCTGACTAATAATAGTTCCTAAAAGTGTGATGTTAATACTTTTTAATCACAATATCGATAATACCATTATTGTATTCAAAATAGAAAAAAATTCTCTATTTCCTCTTATTGTTTTGATTGACAGAGTTTTAATGCCCTTTTCTCACCAGAATAAAAAACAGTAAAATTTTGAGTCTCAGAATGTGTCTAGAAGATGCTGTCTTTTGAAGGAATGCCTATTTAGACAAAAATATGTTAAAAATGTAATTGGGATAACGTCAATTGAGCAGACTCAGAAGCCCGGTACAATTCACAGAATTGGAATGGGTGGTGAAGCAAAGTGAAAATGAGCATCCAAACAAGGATGACTTGATTTTAACATAACTGGTAGAAGTTGTCATTAATTTAAATATGAGAGTGAGTACGAGCTGATCAGGTTTTCCAGCAGAAAATGACAATTTATTTTGGAAAAAAACTAAATGACGTCTTAAGACTTTTTTAGACCATAGGTTTCTGTCAAGAAAGAAAGGACAGAAAGGTTTAAAGAAAACAGGTTTTTTTAAACCTCTTTTAAACCTTTTTTTTGTAGTTACTAGAGTAAAAGGTTGGAAATGTAGCATTGAGCATCTGCATCTCTCTGCTTTAAGTTGTATCAAAAAGTGAGACAGGCACAGGTATTCCCACAGGCTCTCCCCTCTCAGGCAGTGTTTCTGAACTGTGCATGGAAGGCAAACCAGAAAATATTTGTGTTTCTGAGGGTGCCAGGAGATGGTCTGCTACAGGCAGTTTTGAGTAGTTTGGGATGCTGCTGCACAGTTGCTGTTGACCACCTGCTTTCCACCACTGAAGGTGTTACCTTGTGCTGAAAGTGATCACAGAAGGCTTTAGCTCAGTTGCCACAGTTTTGTTGACAAGGCAGTGAGTTCCAGCCAGTGGAGCTGTATCATCCCAGAGTACTCAGGCTGGACTGCAGGAAGACATTTTACTAAGGTATAGGACATAGAACTACGTTAGGAGTGGTTTAAATAAAGTTGAATTGCTGCATTGCTTTGGTGCCCTGTGTTAGCAGAGTGGAGCTTGTAAATTTTCTGGTCTGAATCTAAATCCAGTGTATTTGTTTCCAGTGTGGAAAACATTCTAGTATCTCTGGTTCTTCACATTTTTGCTGCATTGAAGCATGGCTTGTGAAGATCCGTGGTTGAAAATGGAGAAGGTGTGTGTTGAAGGGTGTGACAAGGGACGTAAACGATTAGAGCAGACGTACAAAGTCAAAGTTATGGTTCTACAAAACTCTTTGGCTTTGAATTTTGAAGCTTTCTAAATTTTTTAATGTTTTATAGTATTCTAACAACCTCCTAATTTAACAGGTGCTTTAAACATTTATTCCTCTCTAAGTTTGAGGATTTCATTGTCTATTTAAGTACCTGTAAAAGTACGAGAGGATTTACTGTGAAGTATATAACATTGTGTCCTGTTAAGGTCTGTGTCACTGCAAGTCTTGTGGTACACTGGTATGGGTCATTTACTTGCATTTTATAGGTTTGTTATACTAGTGTCTGCATGGAGAGTGTTAAAAATATTTGCACACCTATTATTACCATTTATTTTTTAAAATTAAAATAGAAATTTCCCACCAATTTTGGGGGTTAATTTCTTTCTGTTAAATTTAATAATTTCTAGGGTGAAGTTGTGGAATTCCTTGATGAACTGTTAGAAGTGGAGGAAAAGAACGAATCCTGATGAATGAAATCAGCACGAAGTATTTTACAGAAGTGAAGACTCACCATTGCTCCTTACTATTATTTTTGACCACCTGTAGTTCCAGTTAGATATACCTCAAAGGTGCTTCTTTAAGCTGCACCTTTTGTCCCAAGATCCACTCCTGAAAGGTCACTTCTGTGCTGCACTGACTCTTCTGTGAGCGTGGCTTTTCACCGTGCAGAAATGGTGCACATGAGTTTCCCCCTTGAGCTTTCTTTCCCTTACACGAACACAACAGAACAGAGTATTTCTGTTTTCTGGGATGACACTAAGGTTCCTCATTTCAGTGCTGTTTTGCTAAGTTGTAGCAGTACGGCTAAATTCTCAAGAACTTTTGTCAGATTATGAACTATGGAAGATATAACAGTTCCTCTTTCTGAGCTATGAATTGTATTATTTATATATGTCTTTTTATGTGATGGTGAATAAAGTGATAATGAATCCCAGTGCACCTGAAAGATATCAAGGTACATTTAAATACCTGAAATAAGATGTTTAACAAAGCACAACTAATGATCTTGTAAACATTGCTCAAAGAATTCTGAAAGCAGTGTTGATCTTTCTTGAAAGCTAAATTAAATTCCACTATGTGAAACTGAGAATAAAAATAATTTTTTCTTCTATCTGTTCTTACTCTTTCTGTAAAAACAGCCTGTGGTCCCTGTTGAGGTGGGGCCAGTCTTGTATGAAATACCGATGACTGATGAATTTAGTATTCTCTTCTGTAAAAAAATAGTTTGTGTGTTTTTTTCAGCCTGGTGGGACTATCTGCATAGTTTTCATCCAAAGGTAAGTACAGGTGCAAACTGAAGTGATTTTCAGTAGAATAATGAAAAATATTTACATGTGAATTCCTGTCCTTTTTGTTAACTGTACAGCAGAGTCCAATACAGAAATATTGATACAGACCAAAATATGGTGTGATAGAGAAGAGTAATGAATTAGTGCCTAAGTTTACTGAAGAGAAAAAAACCCCTTGAACTCAGAGAAGGATACAGGATTTCAGCCTGTGCTTTCCTCTTTTGCTTTCAAGAATCAAGCCCTGCAAGTGGTTTCATCCTGCTTGCATCAAGGAGAGATGAGCATTCAGTGCATATGAGCATCCATTTGAGCATTCACCTCCTATGATGGAACTGTAACTCAGCTGAATGGAAGTGAATTACAAACCCTTAATCTGCTTTGAGTTTTTGAAAAGGCAAAGCATGATCTACATTAGCTTGCCAAGTAGTTGCTCCTATAGTTTATATAAGCTGTAGTACTCTACACTATTGGGTGTCTATAAGGAATAAGAAGGAGAATCCATAGGATGAGGTTTCAGTGTCCTTCAGCATATGGCATCAATGAAACATTTGAATTTGAGTGTGAAAGATGTTTGGAAGATCAGATTGGCTTTTTAAACTGCTTTAATATAAATCACAACTAATCCACTGAAGTTGATGGGCAGACTGTTTTAATCTGAAAATAAAAATCTATCCAGAGCCTTTTAACTTCAGGAGATTTGCCCAGCTCGGCTTGTGGTAAGGAGACCAGAATCTGGCTTGCTGTGTGCCTTGAACTGACAGAAGGTTGTATGTATCACATTTCCTCATGGTTTTGTTCTACACAATGTTAGCACTCTGCTCATTGTAATTTTATCTAAGAATTGAAATTTGCTTTTAAAAGTTCTTTACAAGCAGTTGATTGTAGACCATCACTTCACGCCATGAAATACATGTAATATCCTACTGGGGTAGCTTCTCCAACTTATCCTTAGTTTTCTCTTGTTGGAGGTATGTGTATGCTCAAAGGAGAGGTTACTGCTCAGGAGTCCTCTTTTGTCCTTCTGCCTTCCAGCCTGCATGGACAACTCCAGATTTTTTTCCTCAGGAGCTCAGCCAGTGATGAGAGACCTCATTGCAGTCTACAACTTCCTTGTGAGGGGAACAGGATGGACAGGCGCTGATCTCTGTGGTGACCAGTGACAGGACCCAAGGGAACAGCCTGGAGATGTGTCAGGGAAGATTAAGGTTGGATATTAGAAAAAAGATTCTTCACCCAGAGGGTGGTTGGGCACTGGAACAGGCTCCCCAGGGAAGTGGTCACAGCACCAAGCCTGACAGAGCCCAAGAAGTGTTTGGACAATGCACTCAGGCACATGGTGTGACTCTTGTCACATGGGCCTGTGACTCTCTTGGTGTCCTGTGCAGGGCCAGGAGTTGAACTCCATGGTCCTTGTGATCCCTTGCAGCTCATAAGATTGTGTGATTCTGTGATTCTGTGACAGCCAATAGCTTCATCTTTGATACTCTAGCATTCAAATTCAGAAATGTCACCATTAAAAGGTGTGGAGCTGGTTATTATTTCTCTCCTGTTAAAGAACTCCATTTCCCTTTCTAGCACTATTATCTGAGATTCCTATTATATTTTTTAAAGAGCAAAGGACATGATAAAATACTGCCATTTTTTCACTCCACCAGTAAAAACTAAGCACCAGAGTTACCTGCTTTGTGATTCATTTGACTTCAACAGATTACAGTGGGAATATATTTGGTTCCTATGAACCCTGATTTTTCCTCTTTGCTGAACAGTTTTTCGATGGTTATTGCAAGTCTCTCAAGTATTATCAATTTTCTGGCAAGCTTGTGATTTGGTCTTCAAGGCTTCCTTCGCTAATCCTTTCTCACATTCACTCATTTCTGCAGCTCTTGATCTTGCAGCTAAACTCCCCTCCCATTGTGCCTTCTCAGGTGGGGATTTAATGATTTACTAATTATTTATTTTTCTTAAGCCTACTTAAAGTAAGTCTGATGTCCTTTGCCATTTGATTTAACTTGAGGAGGCAACTGATGCTCTTGCAGTCTTGTGAGATGGCACCGTGATCCCTTTTTCATTTTGTTCAAGTGTCTGTGGATTTTCTTCTGGCTTTCTTAATTTCCACTATGTATAGTCCCAAGCCAGTTCCATCTTAATAAGTACAAGTAGTTCTCAAACCCTTGTTCTTTTCTAATGAGAAATAGCTCCTCTTCCAGTTCTTTAGTATTTATTGTGGCTTTTTTCAGCATTCTCAGGTTCTTTTAACTGATTTTTCTTTTCCTGCTGCTATAGTTAAATGCCAACATTTGCATGTGACTGTAATAACTTAGTGTCTCTTCTTCCACTTCTCTGATCCTGCCAACTCTTCTTGGGAGGCAGTGGGAATATTCCTGCCTCCCTTCTGCCACCCCAAAATCCTGCAGTTGTGAGTTGTCTGCCTCAGATGTTAGCAGCTTCTGCCTAACCTGATGGGATATTTAGATTTTTCTCCACTTTTGGCAGGGTTTACAGTGTGATGCTGATGCTCATGAGACCATCATCTGCTGAACACACCATGTTCATGTGACAGGCTTGAATGCAGCATTGGTCCTGTGTCTCTGTCCACCTTGGCGGTAGTATTGCCTGCTGCAGGGCTGTACAGCTACACTTTTTAATATTTACTCTCATTTCTAATAACAAAGCTGGCTATCCTGGTAGCTGCTGTTGGCCTCTGGTGCTCTGTCAGTGCTCACAAGCAAGTCTGCCATAATTCCATCTGCATGTTGTTCCGTCACCATTTAGAGGTGAATGCTGGGTGAAGTCCATCTCCTGGCAGATTCCTTACACAGGGGTCTGCATGCATGGGAGTCCTGAGCTTGTTTTCTTGTTGAATGGGGTCCTGCATGATCTGGAACTGCTTGGAAGCTGAAGATTAAACTGAGTCAGAAACAGTGTCACACTGAGGTGGATATTTGTTTAGGTGAAAAACACAACACTGGCTGTCAGGACAGTGTTTCTTATGTAAGCACTAAGTCTTGGGTAAGGGGAGGCATGCACAGGATGAAAATCAGTGCATTTCACAGACTCTGTTAAGAGTATAATCCTTTTCAAATTAATGCCTACTCTTGCTGATAGCAATTCTTTTTATTACTGGCTCCTTGCAAATTCATCCTCACAAATGGCAACATCCATTAAAAAAAAGGAAGAAGGATGGTAATGATTTTTCTCCTCAAAACTTAATTTTGCTCCAATAAAAGAGCATTTCAGGCTCCATATTTCTGTGCCTCGGCAATTCCTATTGCCAACAAAATCAACTATGAAAAACAAATACTTTTAGAATGATCAGTTCTGGCAAATTCAAAGGGAATACAAATGTCCTGCTGGGCCCTTTCATTTGCCGTAGCAAT
Organism: Pyrgilauda ruficollis; assembly: GCF_017590135.1. Classification (NCBI taxonomy): domain Eukaryota; kingdom Metazoa; phylum Chordata; class Aves; order Passeriformes; family Passeridae; genus Pyrgilauda; species Pyrgilauda ruficollis. The sequence continues at coordinate 27,987,825 of NW_024519206.1, read as the reverse complement.
CCTGCAGGCAGACCTTCATTACTTCTGTTGACAAGGCATGAGCCAAAAGCAAATTCAAATTGCTCCATTTTCCAGAGCTTTACTGCTTTGGAATGCTAGAATATAAACCCAAAAGTCAGCCAGTTGCTGTTCTTAATTCACCCAAAGAGCCCATCCAGCCAACGAGGTGTCATTTCTCCATACTTTCCCAACAAACCATCTCCCTGAAAATCTGATAGCATGTCCTGCTTTACAAAGTTCTTTCTCAGTAAACCATTAGCATCAATACCCACCATTTATCTTCACATCAATTACTGTGAATGATTGATCTGTATTGATAATGGAGGCACATTTAGAAAATATTTCCATTTCAAGAGAGTCTTTATGAAAATTGGCTTAAATAGCATGCAAATTTTACAGCTCTGAAAACGGAGTTGTGATTAGACAAAGATTTGTTGGATTATAAAAGTACAAGTGTTTATTATGGCTGGTACTGAGAATAAACAGTTGCCTGCATATGCCAGCTTCTATGGAAATATGTTTTTAAGTTCTAATGTGAGCTGTAAACCAAAGCTACTTCAGTTAAAAAAATTCAATACTTAAACTGTGGGGAGGAGTAGTCAGTGCCAGAGAAAACATTCCCATTTAATAATGTTTGAACATAGAGCTGTGATGCAGTTTGTAGCAAGGCAGTGAGAAAAACCCACAACTAATCCTTCATTGCAGCTGTCTGAACTTTTGGTCGTCTGCCATACTTTGAACAGCGACTTCTTTTTCCCGGTGACTCAAGACTTGAATGACCTAGTGTGGAGAGTTTAAGCTCTATACAATAAAGGAGTTAAGTAAGAAATAGCCAAAGTAAGTTGGGTTGCACACCCCAGCAAATCAGGGGTTTGTATCTTAAGTCCTCTTCAGTGACTAGGAGAAAATATTAAAATAAATAGACACATTTTTATTTATTTATTTTTGGCAAGGAAATATTCAGTGGTTTAGCCATCCATCTCTCCTCCTTCCCCTCTTCTCTCTCCTTAAAGTACTGATGTTATATGGAAATGAAATTCTGTAGAGAGTTTGAATTTTGAAGTTTATAAATGCTAACCTTTCCTGTAGAAAAACTTTCTAAGCTTTCTTTGATTATTTTTAACTTCTTCCCATTGATATATCTCATAACTAGGTATTTTCAGCATCCTGAAGTAACAAATGTGTTTTTTTCCTGATTCTTGTGCAAAGTAATGGAACTTGCTTACTTTCAAGTGGAAATATGGGAGTCAGAGAAGTAATTTTATATAGCTGTTAACTTTAAAGGAAAATTTAAAAAAGGGGCTTTCTGCCTTTGCCCCATTCTCACTATCATTTATCTGAAAAAGGATTAAACACTTAAGTGTTATCCTGAGCTGGTGGAAACCCTGTAGTTTAACAAGTCTAATGATAGTGTAATAATTTCTTATTAAGGGGAATTTTTAGATGGTCATTCAAATTGGTCATCACATATTGTGATCTTCCACAGATATGTATTATGTTTTATCTTTGCACTACAAATTATTTGGTGTAAAAGAAAGGTAAATCATTAAAGAAAATAATCAATCTATGCTGGGTCCAATGCCCATGGCAACAAATCTCCAGCACAATAGGTTTTGAAGTACAGTAAGCAATAAGGCAGTACAACTCAATAACCATATATTGCTAGGACAAGCACAGAAATTGAGGGGATTTCAGCCCGAGAACTTAGAAAACACCTAAAATGCATGAAACTCAGTGTTTCTGTACAAAGGGGAGCAATCTCCTCTTGGTTGTGTGGGTTTGAACATGCAAACACTGCCAGTAGCTGTGATGTCACATCCCACAGTGTCGCTTTTCAGCTTGCTGAAGCGAATTTGTACAGTCTCTGTCCAGACACCGTAGCACAAGGTCTGTATGAAATGGGGGCCAAGTTAATAGGTTAACAAAGAAAAAGAGAGGAAAGGGAGATGATATCCCAGTCTTGACCCCGGTGGGAAAATTCTGACTAGCCTGTTGTAACATGTGGTTTCCCTAGAAGAGAATGCTATGTAACTTTTATCACAGAGTAACAGATCAACGGCTGGATGTCACCATCACAAAAGCACTTCTGGTATTCCCCCCCATTTTTTTCCTCTCCTAATTTCAACATGCCGTTGGCAGTTTCAGCTTTGATTTCTAATTAATTCATCTCCTACTCTATTTTGACCTTATCGTGTTAAGATTTGTATTCATTGTATAATGTGTATATTGTTTGCCATTCCCATTATCTGTGATTAGCCAAGTTTCACACACAGAAGGAAGTCTAAGTCAAATGTATAATTGAAGAGCTGTTTATCCCCGTCTGTTTATTAGTTTTCCCAAACTCCCTGGTAAAGTGAATACTGTGGATACAAACAGATGATGCTGCAAAGGAGGATAAATGTTCTAAAGCAGAACTGGGCTGCCAGTCTAAGCTAAACACATTTTAGCTAATATTTTTAATATCAAGGTGTCTTCTACAAGAATTGTGAAAGTAACAAGGCCTATCATTTCTCCATAAACTTGTGGGCAAACTGGATAACTTACACAAAAACACATGCACACGCTTCCTTTCCTGGTGTTTTTGTAACTTGAGTTTTATTTAAATATCTCCAAAGCATTATGTTAATGTACACTTTCTTCTGGTTCATGAATAACAAATGTTTCTAAGTCTCAAATAAGATCCTTGTACAATTTGTGTTTGTAATTATATTTTGAGTCTCATCTTTACACATTCGGTTCTTGGGACAAATAGAATTGGCTTTTCATTTAGAATGATGCTACATGGAACTGTAACACCTACTTGTACCTTTCAGTTAAGCAATATTTTTAATGGATGTTCCTGTGTTTATTTTTCAGCATATTTCCATGGGATTACAGATGATGTGTTTTGGCTGAGTTAACAGTCTCCATAAAGTTTCTTGGTGTGAAATCCATTGTTGGGTTTTTCTTTTTTAACTGGTTTTAAAAAATAGTTTACAACAGAAATTTGGAGTTATTTCATAGTGTAGAATGCATTAAAAGCATAAAGTCATGCATATGTCAGAGACATATTTACAAATCTATACAGTTTCTGTCATTTTTATTTACTGTGGCTCTTGCCAGGCAACAAGATTTAACTCTTATCCCTCTGGGGTCAAAATCTTCACGATAACCCATAGCCATTGTCTAAAAATGCTTTTTTTTTTTGCTTACCAGCCCTGAGATTGATGGCTGCATGTAAGATGGGCCCAGTTCTGCACTCCATTTCATAAAGCCTACCTTCCATGGAGTTAGAGGCAATTACCACTGCGATTCAAGCCAGAGCATGGAATGAACTCCACCCAGGCACCTTTTCTTGCTCCTTGACTAAGGCTGAATGGCAGATGAATTTATTTCTGACCTGCAGATTATTCACAGTTGCCAGACTTCCTCTTGTTCATTCAGAAATGTAAGGAAGAACTCATACTAAACTCACATGAGCTATGCTAAGGGATTCTAGAAAGCATGTTCCCCTCTCTTCCTGTTTATTTTAAGAACTGTTGGAGACGGAATGTGCTGTTGGAAAAGCCTCAGTGCTTTTACACCAACACCCAGTCTAAAAGCTCAATGCATTTTATCAACTAGATGCAACTTATTTCTTCCCAGGTCTGCTTTATCTTTCAAGCCACAATAAGCAGTATGCAAAAGGGCTGCCCATCTTCCAGAGCAAATGTCCACCCCTCCAGCCAATGCAAGAGCAGAATGGTGAAAAATCAGTCCTTCCACAGAGTTCACATGGCAAAAGTATTACACATGGCTTCAGCTGCCAGAGGTACTAGTGGCTGTGAATTAAAGTTCAGTATATTGGTCAGTCAATATTGTGTTCAGAAAGCAGCCGATTTTATATAAGGTTCCCCTGGAAAGTGCTTTATCCGTGTTTGGCTCTGTAATGAGAGGCTACTCATCATATCACCTACATTCAAAGGTGCTCTGACTCCTCTCCTTCTCATGGTCAAGGAAGAATGGCACTTACAGTATTCTCTGAATTCCAGGGAAACATCATCATTTCTACAGGAAGATTAGTTATAAGAATGGCATTTCTTCACTAAGGCTAAAAGAACACCTTCCAGAAAAGTAGCATAACAATCCAACATTTGTGGCTTGTTAAATTCACAACATTGAAGAAAATGACCTTAGTAATCATTGCAATAGTATCCATTAAAGTCTGGTAGCAAATAGTTTTTCTTTTTAAGACACATCAGATAATAATTTGTTATGGTGGTTTATCCTGACCAGTTTGGGCAGGTTCTAAAAAAGGAACAAACACCAAGTGTGTGGTTGCTCCAAAAAAATCCTTTTTCCATTCTTCCCTCCTTCTTTTCCACTGAGAGCAGACCAAAGACGCCTGACCAGCCCTACCATTACATTATAACCAGGTAACACAGAAATTAATCAATTAATTTATTATTAATAGGAGTAAAATGTAAAAGCGGAACAAATTGAAGATGTACTACTGAGCACACTGTGTCCTGCTGGTGTCTCCAAAAGACCCTTGTGATAAAAATGTACAGATTCTTTAGCTCTGAAAAGTCAAATATGCTAGACTGCAATTTCAAAAGGATGAAATCTTTTCTGTCTTCTATGTTCTTCTAGCATTTTTTCTTCTTCTGCTTTCTGCACTGCTGGATTTTAGCATCCATGAGTCAAGTGATTCTTCTAGCATCAGTATGTTTTTTCTTCTGATCTCTGCCAAAAGGCCCCTGGTTAGACTTTCTGCATTTCGATGTGCTGGTGGTGGTAGTGGTGGTAACAGTGATGTCTGGGCTGACACCTTCCATTTAGTTTATAAACAGAATTCTTCTGCTGCCTTTTTTTGAAAAACCACACTGCCAGAACAGCTGCAACCAGTAACAAGCAGAGAAGAATCACTATTACTGCTATGATAGCGCCTTTACTGGACTTGGGACAATCCTCTCCTTCGCATGGCTCAGAAGTGGGGACGGGCTTTTCTCCAAGGCCCTGGGTGAGATTTTCTTGCTCAGCTAATTCCTGGGATGCTGTGTCAGTAATGATGTCTGGAGCCGGTGCAGTGGTTGCTACTTGTTCTGGGTAGGTAGTTGTGTCTCTTTGTTCTGTGTATGGAGTGTGATCGGAGGGGCTGGTGGTCACAGAGGTTTCTGACAAGGATGTTTTTGAGCTGCTGATGTCGAACAGGATCGTTGTAGTGGGCTCCTGAGTCACAGTTTCCAGAGATGTAGCTGGATGTTCCCACACCGCATCACCATAACCCCTGCTGACACTGAAGTTCTCCAGACCACTCACTGATGTAAGTGGCACTGCTGTCTCTTCAGCCCCTTCATCATCTACCACTGTTGTTGCTGCCACAATCTGTGTCTGACCTTCCTCTGGAGCTGGGCTGCCATTTTCCAATTTTCTTACCTCCACGTGATTTGGCTGGTCAGTTGTGAGGATGATGTCATCTTCTGTTCCCATCGAACCATCAACTTTATCACCCTCTTCATCATCCTCTACCACCTCTTGTGTTACTGGATATCCATCTAACCACGACTCATCAGTGATGGCAACTGCATCCATCGCTGTCTTTGTATCATTAGTTGTGAGAATGGGTCCAATGGGGAAATCCTCACTGTCATAAAACATTTTAGTACCAGGTTCATCATAGACTGTCTTCACACCAATGCGGTTATCACCTTCAGAAAACTGTACTTTAGTGGAATCGTCTGTCTCTTTCTCTGATTCAGGCTCACTGAAAGTTTCTGATGGAAACCAAAACAAGTTTTTTTGGCTGAGGAGAGACACGGGGGACTCAGTTGGTGCCTTGCTTCCTTTTTCAGAAATGTCTGTGTGCTGAGTAACCCCATTGGTACTTCCAGTTCTTCCTTCCTCTGAAGTTTTACTGTAGGAAAGCTGTATTTGCTCCTGCTCAATTTCCTCTCTGCCATTGCCATGGTCATTCTCGGCAACAGGTATTGATCTGTCATCGGGAAAGTTATCTTCATAGTCAATGTGTGCCTCTGTTTCATCTAGAAAAATTTTAAAAAAACCTCATAAGCCAACATTTCATTCTCTGTCAAAGCACGGAGCTAATTTATTACAAGAATCCAAGAAGAAAAGTGCAATGCAAAGTGTCTTCTAGGCAGTATTTTTTATTTTGTGTAACTGTTTATTTGGAAAGAGTATGGTCCTTGAGCTGATACTCAATTTCAAGGTTTTTTTTTTTAAATCACAATAGGTGTCAATGCTAACTGCTAGTGTCTTACCTTTCCAGATTTAAAAATGAATATAAATAACTCAGTGTCTGCAGTTAGAGGACTTCTTTTGCTTATTGTTTTCTCAAACCTTTTCTTTCCCTAGTATGACTCTTTGCAAGATTTGAGGAAAAAATTTCATCCTATTCAAGCAAGAAATGTGTGTGGAGAGAAAGATATAGCAAAAAATTAATCACTTACTAATTGGTAATTTTAAAAAAATACCCCAGACAAAACTAGAAGTTTTAGAGCGACTTCATCCCTTTTGAGCCAGATGATTTTAAAGAATTATGTTCAGTACCTTATGCTCAAGATATCAAGGCACGTTCTTATCAGTTCTTATCAGTATACTGCTTTTCTTCAAGGACTTTGGTGTTACAGTGGTACAATGCCTGGGGCCAGAGCAGTATTTCTTATTCCATAAGAGCTCTTCAGAGCTGACTGAGGCAGACTCCACCACCAAGGCTGACACTGCGTTCTGCTTGTTTTCATCTGAAGAAAGCAAGATGCACCCTGCAAGGCTAGAAAACTCTGTCCCAAACACTTGAAGCCTAACTCCTAGTTAACATGATAATCCTATCTGTCAGTAATCAACTCTCAGGCTTCCAATTTTAAGGAATTAAATATTGCCATGGAGAAAAGAGAAAAAAAAAAAGAACACAGAACAAAATTGGTAAAAAACCCTGAGTGCAGCAGAGGGGTAGATTCATTACAAAAGTTGAGTTTGATTTAGAAATACTCAACAGACCTACCACTGACAGCAAAGTAGACTTGACTCAAAGCAAAAAGCTAAATGTTCTTGAATTTGAATGGAATAGTGCATTGTACTTGAACTTTCTTCCACTATTCTAAAGCCTTAGCTCAGTGAAAAATTTTCCAAACTAGACAGGGTGGTTGATTTTCAGTTCACACAAGTTTTATTCCATAGAAAGTTGATGTAATTTCTGAGATTTATGCTGGCATTAAAAGTCATAAAAAATAGTGCCTTGGGATGTGGAAAATAAACTGAATCATGGTGAGAATTTTTCTTTTTAAGAGGGTGTTTAGTCTTTTATGAAGACAGTGAAGCAATAGACCTGGCATGACATGGGAAACAAGAAATTAATAAGAGAACCTGTTTTACAGATCACTGCATTTGTAAACCCTTATCTTTTTTGCCTTTTTACAGTCAACCAATTTTGAATTACATTTTCATCTGGGGCCCACCTCAATTTCCGCCTGAGTCACATTCTCCTTGGAGACTGCTTCCCAGACTTCTGGCAGAGCCATATTTGGTCTACTCTTAAGAAAGATTAGGAATATTGTCAAACCAGTCTGACCAAAACCACTTAGCAGTGATACAGCTCACACCAGCTCACTTTTTGCCAGAACAGCTTAAGCCAGGTGCCAAAACAGAATGAGCATTAGCAAAAGGTATTTTCCTTGGAACAGCATCTGGGTCTACCAGAAACCAAAGCAGTTATGCTAAGGAAACCCAAATGTGTGTCCCAAATAGCCTGCAGAGAGTTAATGCCTCTGTGAAAGCTATCATGCTGGAGAGCTGGATGTTCTTAGCAGGTCCTCTCCTCTCACAGGAAGTGCCAACAACAGACCTCTCTTCTTCCTGGTCCCAGTGTTGTCATCTGCTTGTGTAATCCTCTAGATCCTCCCCATCCTCTCCAAAGCAAGAAAAAACTTCTGTCTTGTTCGAGGATGATTTAACAGGGAATAAAACTCTTAGAGTGGAAATCTTCCTGGGAGGACTCTCACTTTTCTAATACTATTTCCAATAGTATTTCAGACTTTTGCAAATGTATGGAGGATAACTCTGAATTCCAAGGCACTTTAGCAACATATTCATGAAGCTCTGCATGGCACTCTCCATCACAATGCAGCACTTCTACTAAGTGTCAAACATTAGCCTAACTTTGTCCTTTCTCTTGCTTTCACTTTAGAATTTTTCTGCCTGGCTGGCACTCTCTTTGCATGGAAATGGTGCCTCAAACTATTTTATCCTCTGGTCATCCAGACTCCTGCTAGAAGCTGATATCTGGCATGCCTGCTTCACTAAAGTTCAACATGTCTGAGGAGAGCCCATAGGTGTCTGTGGCATGTACATGAATGGAACATCACAATGTGAGAAGATACTGTTTACCAACCATTATGATCATGGTCCTATTTTTTTAATTGAATCATCACAACAGTCTGTCTTCACCTCTGTGTCTCTTGTAACCTCTATTTTTGCCACTCATTCACTTTCCACACTACGGTGATACAGCTGAGGTTCAAACAGTAATTTTTATGTTGTGGTGAGCAGGCACACACATCTGCAAACAAAAATTACATCCACGTGCTTGTGTTGTTTCCCCCAGACCTATTTTTTAGTTAGCAGTATAAATGGGCAGCTAGTATTCATCTCATGGACTAGTACCTTATGTGTGAATGGATCACTGGTGAATGCTTAACAACTGTAGTAACAAGCTTTTTAGAGATTTTGAAGTTCTTTCCCTTCAGTGTTTCTCCTGCCATGTGGTTTCAGTCCTCTAGGAGAAGGTCCTATGGAGGCACATCAGGAAAAAGCAAGAAAATGCAAGCCCCCAGTCTATCAGAACATATTAAAGGTCTGTTGAGCCATCAATCGAGTCTCCATCAAACATGCTGCCTTTGGGCATGATCCTGCCTGTAGAGAAATGAATTGCTGTTTTCTTAATGCAGAACTGGGGGAAGAAAAAGCCCATTGTAGTCTAAAGAGATCCTGAGATTGGACCTCATTATGCACTGCTCGTCACCACATAAGGGAGTCTTGTTCCCTCTCTCAATCAGATTGTGGCCCAAGTTGTAAAGCTGCTCGAACATCTTTTCATATTCAATCTCCCCTATTTGTAGAGTTTATAGCAGAGACTACAACATAACTAATGTTAGCTTATGGGATGCCAAAATGAAAGCAACTATTGAGCTCTCTAACCATCAAAGGAAATACAGACGCCCTTACTCTGGAGCTTTGATTTATACGATCCTGGATTGACTTACCCAGTAATAATACTCTATTCTTTCTTTCTGGGCCTCAGACCTTCAAATGGGACTTGGACTCAGTATTTGGTGACTCTGTGTTACCATGAAAATCTTTTAAGTCCACCACGATTTTTTGGGGTTAGATTGCACAATTTCTGCACTTCTTTTTGCTCACCTCCTCAGCACTTTCCCGAAATTTCCAGTTCCCTGAATTTTAGTGTTGGTACTGAAGAGCAACAACCAAACTAGATTCAGCTCCACCTCTTATCCAAGAAGTTGTAACCATCATTTATGCATATTTTTAAAACCACTAGCAATTGATTTTAAAGTGATTGCATCTTTCTTTTTACCTAAGTAGGTCTGGTTTTACAAAGAGCCAGCCCTGAAATTAATTTATCCAAGATCAAAATCTTTCTATATTTGGGCATTGTTACATCTTCTGGCAGACTCAAGGATCAGTGAGTTTTAATTCACTGTCTGAGGGATTACTGAGTCTGAAATGAACACATTGCAACAAGAGATACTGAAATGATACACTACCAAAAATGTGAAGCTCAGTTAAAAGGTAATATCCTTTTAATTATCAATTAATCCTTTTTAGGAAGCCTCCAGTCCTATAGAGCTTTCATCTCCTTCAGTTTTTGTTCCTAATGTGAAAACAGTAACCAAACATAGAGACAGGCAAAAACAAAGAGCCTGGTCTTCCATACTCTAGGATCAGTTTAATTTTTCTTCTAGATAGCATATTGGCATCCAAGCTCTATTTTGAGTGCTGCTATTTTGGGCAACCATAAAACACAGTGCATATTTTATGGGTGTATTTTTGGAGTACAGGAAATTGAAACCTGATTCTATATAGACCATCATTATAAATATTTGTACTGTATAAAAACATCTTTAGCCTTAGAATCTCAAAGTAGCTACAGCAAACATTAACAAGACAGCATCTGTCTTTAAGGATGGGAAGGAAAAGAGCATGTTGGCTGATTTGCTTAAGTCATATTTGTGAACTACAGCATCTCAAAGAATTATCCATTTAGTTTGGATCAGGTACACAAATTTCTCTGTAGCCAACCACAGTATGCTAGACAGAAATTGTGCCTTTTGTCTTTTACAATAGCTATAAGAAAGAGGATATTTTTTATTCCAGCAGGAAGCCTGCTAATATGAATAAATAACCCATCAAAATTTTTCAACTTATTCCATTTGGCAGAATCCATTCATGCCAGATCAATACTTTACATTAATCTAATACAACCCCTCAGTGACAGGCCTGAAAAGGGAACCAAAGTTTCTCATAACAATTGTTTTGATTGACCATGGACATATTTGCTGCTGATTATATTTGTCTGTCACAACTCTCCCTTTGCACACACAGAATGAACAAAAAAAAAAAAAAAGCATTCTCAAATCAGATCAAAAGCCAGAGACCTTTTGTTTGATTCCCCACATTAAAAATAAAAAACTAAAAAGAAATGGTGCTAACTAATTGTGCTTACAGAATGTGCACACATGAATGTGAACCAATATAATTCTTGAAAACTCCAGAAGTAATGTTTGAAGTAATGAGAATTGTTGAGCCAGGCAACAAGCTTGGTAGCTGCAGATTAAGTGGTCAAAGTCAGCCAAGTCCTCCTTACGCTGGCATATGAAGGGTGGTCCTCACCTTGGAACACATCCAGGTGTTGTCATTGGAAAGATTCCTTAGATGTGTAGAAGATATGGACTCTACTGCCGCAAGCATATAGCTGGAAAAACCCAAATAATCCAGGGAAAAGATAGATACATGACATTCTTCTGAGCCAGTTTTAGGGCAGAGATGGAACATGATTTCCCAGCCATCTCATCTGCCTTCTCTTTGAGGGAGCAAACCCTAGAGAATGCAGCCTAATGCAGTCCAGCCCTGACCCCTGCCACTGAAGTGTTGGTATTGATGCTTCTGATATTGAGATCATGGTTTATTTTGGGAAAAAAAAAAAACCCAAATGTCATTTAGTAATTGTCAGTTTAGTCCCTGTGCTTACAGGACAGCCACAGTATGGAACATATGCATCTGCTTTCAGACCTTACTACAATGTCTTTCTGGATATATTTTGTGAAGCAAATACATTCTCTCCACAGAAATAAAAAAAAAAAATAAACGGCAAAATCCATGTATTTCCCTGTTCTCTCCTTAAGGTTGCTTTGTTGGGCTAAATATCCCTGTGCTTTCAACTAGAACACAGTGCCTTTTCATGACAAGGAATTACAGGAAACAGAGTCACATTTTTTCTTTAAAAGCATATTAATTAAAAATTACTGTCTATTACCTGGTGTGCACAATGTACATTGCAGCCATTTGTAATGTACTGCTTTCCTAATTTCCATCATACTTTACTGTATCCAGAATCCACTTGAATTTCCATCTTACTTTACTGCATCTGAAATCCACTTAATGCAAGTCCAAAATTATTTTGTTCAGTTATGCCAGGTTTTGCCATGTATTTTGCATTAGGTGCCTATTTGATTATATATGTATTTTTTAAATTTTAATTTTCAAATCTACTGACTGTATGGCTGTACATTTATATCCCAGGTGCACTTATATTCCAGGTGCCAGAATGGACTGTATCTCTTCTTACTGGATCAAAACAGAGAGGAAAGATGATCACAAAGAGACTTCAAAGAACATTTAACTGCTATATTTAGACACTTCTATGGTGATAGTTCTGTGACTCCATATTTGCTCTGCGTGAGCAACTGGGAATGTAAAGCCAGTCTGATGCTTTTCCACAAACAAGAAAAACATGTAATTATTGCTTTCAGTCTGATATTCTGCCTGGACAGCTGGGTATTATAATGGGGCAGTTACCAAGTAGAACAATGGTACTCAAGGTGCAACATCCACAAATCCCAGCAAGCTTTATGAAATTGGATAAATGTCATCACTCTTCCACAGAGGAGGTGGAGTAAACAGCAAAGAGCAGTGCAGTGACTTGTCCCTAGGCTCAGAGACACTGCAAGGTGTAGGAACAGGCCTTATAGCTCTCAGTGCTCTGACCAAGGCTTTGTCCCCGTGGCCCCCTTTTGTTGAAGTAAGAACATCGGGACCATTTTACATTTCCCAGTTGCTCACCCAGCGCAGATGCAGAGCAAGGGCACTGTATCATCTTACCAGGCTCTAAACATAGCGCTTAAATGTTCACTGAAGTGGCTGCACAAACATCTTTCCATTGATGTCAGCCAGTTAGGACAGAAGTGCTCCAGTCTGCCAACTGGAATATAAATTCTCCCATCATTAAGTCCCGTCATTAACCTTCATGATAGGGAAGGTGCTCTCTTGCCTCAAAGGACTTAAAAATCAGTCTGTGTGCTGACTTCTGGAGTACTTAATAATTGTTCTCCTCTCACCTATGACCCCAAAATATCAGTCAACTCTAAATCAGGTTCCTTTTAATTAAATTATCTTTTTTTTTGTTTTTCTTTTTCATTGGATTCTTACTTTTTAAAAAATAATGAAACCTAGTATCACACATTTTAATCATCCTGTCAAGTCTTCTTTTTTAAAGAATTATGATCAGGAGGATTAAATACATAATTATTACTTGAACAATTATTGTGTTTTCTGTCCCATGTCCTTAAAGCATTTGAAAAACAGTAATCAGAGGAAGCCACCCAGCATGAAGTCTACATTTAAATAATTTAAAAAATTATAATCCACAATATCACATCTGCTGCCAAGTTTCAGTGTTGATGTTTGTGATTTTACAGCCATGTTTTCCTATTTTTTTAAAAAATATTTTCCTCTCCCCTGCAGCTGTGTGAAAGGCTTGGGCAAAACAGGAGAAATAGACTATTTATCCAGAGAAAACAGTGAAACACAGACAACTTAAATGGCCTGATTCTTTCCCTTCCTTATTTTGGTGGAATACAGCCTTATGTCTGTGTGTGATGAAGACAGCATTTCCACTAACCTCAGTAAAGAAAAAACAATTATCGATTTGGTGCAGATTATAGGAGGTTCAGTCCCATTGGGTAAGCTGAAGATGTCCCTGCTTATTGTAGGGGGGTTGGACCTTAAAGGTTCTTTCCAACCCAAACTGTTCTATGATCAGATGCAGATACTTGTTTTTCTCCTTTTTCCCTCCGCATTGTTCCTCTATGCTCTACTCTGTTTTGCATAATCATCTGAACTGCTGTTTGTAAAACAGTTTTAGAAGCTGAAAGAGCTCAGAAAAATGCTGGTGCTTTCATTCTTTTTTTTTTTTTTTTTTTTTTTTTTTTGTGTATCTATACTGGTTGGATGGTTTGAGAATCTGGTTCCCTGGTGCGCAGACATGACCTATTTCTGCTAAGAACAAGTTTGACCTTTTCTCATGATTATCCACTGCCTGATGGTATATTCACAAAAATAAACTCCTTGCAAGTCTCCAGACATTAAGTAATATATAGGTTCTGAAATGGATATACTAACTCCAGCCCATATAGATAGCTTAGATACCCAACAGCTGCTCATTCCTTTGCTTAAAATTTATCTGTTTTACCAGAAACCTTACTTTAAACATGCCTTCTCGAAAAAATGCTAAAATTTTCTGATTACCATTCTTAAATACTGGGGAAAATGGTGGGTTTATGCATTGAGCAAAGTAACATGAGAAAGCAGAATTCAGGTTGCATCCACATCTGAACTCATGGTACTGTTTAGCCTATGTTTAAACAAGAGGAAAGTTAAAAGACTGCTGTAGAATTTAACTAACACATAAAGGTGGTTTTTATTGAGGGTTTAAATTAAGGAAATGTCATTTTACAATTTGCTTGGGGGTTTTGTGGTTTGGGGGGTTTTTTTTGAAAAATCTTTTCTTGAGTTAAGTCAAGAAAGTAAGAAAATCCACTCCATTTTTTTAATGGAGTAAAAATCTGGTCAACTACTCTCGTGTTTGCAGACAAAAATCCTGAAGGCATGGTGCAAGATAAAAATTGTTTAGCTATTTATTGGGGCAAATTTTAAAAAAATCATAGAGTTTTTTTGTCTGAGCTGACCTTTGACACAGGCCTGGACCTGGCCATACCACTCCCCGCAGCTGTCGCAGAGCAGCGTGAACGCCGTCTCCTTGTTGCCCATGACGTAGCCTGGGGCACAGACGTACAGCAGCTCGTCCCCCATTTCAAAGCCAGTGTGGCCGTGCAGGATGGTGTGGGGGAAGGATGGCGGGTCCCCACAGGGCTTGTCTGGGAGGAAAAAAGAGATGACATTGTAAGACTTCTCAGTAGTCTTTTAGTACAATGCTAAGAGCAGTGCTAGGAGTTTTCCTGAGGATAAACTTATGCACGTCCACAGAAGCTGTACATCTCATCTGTTTCATGCCCTTTCACGATTATTTCCAGCTGTAATTGCCCATTACAGTTGGAAAGTATAAATTGGGCTATAACTGTGATGCCACTGCCGTGATGTTATTGACGTCTGACAGTTGTGTATCTAGAAGGGCTTTGTTTCAAACAAGGCAGGATGCCAGATCACAGTTGTCTTCCCTGCCTGATTCTACAAAAGCTAACAAGAGCTTGGGCAGGTTGGGGCTGGAATCCAACAACTTGGACACAGTCATTTTTCTTAACTCCAGAAATGCTTGTGGAATTTTTTAAGACTGGCACTTTGATCTCTTCTACACAGCAGAGGCTGAGCAATGGCCCAGTCCACACACACAGAAAGAAGAGGTCCAGGTGAACACCAGTCAGTTTTCAGACTATCTCTAATCTTCTAATCTTTCTCAAATCAGGCGTGTCCCCAGATATTCAAATCTCTGTTTTCAGGGTAAAGACACCCTAAAATAAATGGTGACTTGGGCTCATCAGCTTAAAAATACCCTGGGTAACATATCTCTGCTGTCTATGAGAATCTGAAGAGCTAAATTTGCAGCAGGGTATAAAACTCAAAAAGATGTTTGATAGTGTTTTTGCTGACAGCATTAGAAGCCAGGAAGAAAAGTTATTATGAACGAGATCAAAACTGGTGTTTGTTGCATTAAAGAAGTGTGGAGAGGAGGCAGGCTGACAGCTGACAGCTGCCACCACCAGTGTAAACTGAATTTTAACTCTCTTTTTCAGATTTGAATGATCTTGGCCATTGTTAACAAGGTAGATCAAGATTTTCTAGAGAACTTTCCTTTCTGAAAAGAGCTCTTCACAAGGTTTGCTGTGTCCCTTTTCCTCCATGTGTTTTACAGTCCTTTTTGGAATAGGTGTCTCTTGGTTACAGAAAAACAAAACAAATAAAAAAATAGAATGGAAGATGGATTTTACCAAGAAACCCAAGGGCAAAGGCTGCAGTGTTGGTACAAATTATCACTTCTATACTCTTTCTCAAATCTGTGAATTTTTTCCAGTAGTTCTAGAACCCTTATTGACTATGTTAGAAAAAACCAGCTGTTTGTCTTGCCAAAGTAACTGAAGATCCAAAACCTTCTTTTGTCCAGATAGAGAACAACCAAAATTAAAAGGCTCACGAGTTCTGGTAATTATATTGGATAAGGGAAACACGGGGCTAGGTCTATGTTTTAGTATGGATCTCTCCTGTTGAAATAATGAGCTTTAGTACAAAAACTTGATTGCTTAGCTGGTAAAGCAAAGATGATGTCTCTTGAAAAGACTTTTGTTTGGAAGCTGAAAAGACTCCAAGACTATGTTTCTAGACATGCAGAAGGAGAAACATCTTCAAAGAGCACCCTTGCTATTTTGCTAGAGTCTACTTGTAGGGCATCATCACCACAAGGTCTTGCAAGCAACAGTTTCATTAACACCAGTTCATGTCCGGGTTTTTCAATGGGCAACAGGCTTGACAGAAAAGCCTTTTCAATCTCACCTCTGCAAAAACTCAGGCTTTCCTGCTTTTGCCCAGGGACATTCTGCAAAACACTTGTGAGTCTCAGGCTGCAGCTTTTCCCATCATCTACCCACTTCTGACTCAGGCATAGGTAAACACATGCTTATTTAGAAATATGTTGTATTTATTTTGCCAGTCATTTACCTTGTAGTGAAATGAAAATCCTATGATAAACATCCACACTCTGTGAACGTTCCTTTGGATCAGGCTTTTGGAAATCGTCTGATAGACCTGACTAACCACTTCTCAACCGGGTATGCTGAAAAATATCTGCCACTAATGTAAGAGACATGCTACTGAAGTCAAACTTTGAAGCCTGTTCTCTGTACTGTACACTATATATATATATATATATACTGTCTAACACCTTCAGAAGTTAGTGGGAGTTATGCACACACACACACTGACAGAAAAAACAAGCTTTTGAGGCTACACAAAGATCAGTTTATATAGAATCTTATGGAGGTTTGACATCTGAGGAAGTGAGGAGCAGTTAGCAGCTAATGCTTTTCCTGTGAACTGGCCGGATAAATGGAGATTGATGTGGATGAAAGGTAAAAAAAATTATTTTATTGCCTCATAGGAAGGCTACAGAGCCTTGCATTTCATGTACTTTATTTATGTAGCTACTTCCATCCATACAAATGGGAGCTGTGTATCTGTTCTGTGGGAAGTATTGATCCCAAGGCGGTATGGAACAGTTATACATCAGAGAGTATTCTTATCTACAAAGCCTTGCTTCTTAATCCTGTTGCCAGAGGAAGCAGAAGAGCAAAACATTAGTTGACTATGGCAAACGCATTCAAAAAGCACATTATAACCTTCCAGGAAAGAAGAAAACTGAAGGGATCTTTACAGTAAAATTTGACAACAGACTCGGTAACAGAATTATGAACCCCTGAAAGAGCGATCTGGCTGATGCATGAGCAAAAAGAAAAGCAGAGATTTTAAAGATGTACATTGACTGACACTGTATGGGGAACTCTTGACCCTCTCACATGAGACTTTGTAAGGTCATGATTTTTCTGCATGGATACTGTCATACTGAGTGACAGCATGGACAAGCGTAAGTGAAAGCTGATACACTGCAAAGACAAACTCCAGTTCCTACATCCATTTTGTTGATGTCCTCTCCTGCAAAAAATGTACGGGAATTTTCCAGGTTACAGCATCTTATGGCTCCTCATCCTGCTGCAGTCTCAGTTGCTATGACAATTCCTGCTCACCCTTTTGCCAAACCTGCTCTTTCTGGCACACGTACAGAAGTGACACTGGCACAGCAACTCATCAAACTGAGCCACTTCTGGGGACAGGCTTCATGTTTTTGTGTGCAGCCTTTGCACCAGGAGCTGGAGGAGCATGGGCTTATTTGGAACAACAGTCTGTGCTCAGTGCTGGCATTCAGGCCATTTTCTTGCTGGAAGAGAGGAGGCAGATCTGGGCCATGGAGCATGACAGAGGGTGTGTTGGCAGCAGCTTGTCATGTGGAGGAACAGTAGTGCTCTTTGTTAAGGTGACCACAGGGGCTGCCTGCAGTGGTGCTCTTGGGTAGATGAGGGCTGGGCTCCTCCATCCATCTGGAGTACTGATTTTTACCTCATCTATCCTCCCATAAACCTACATATTTTCTTGCTTCTGGCTGAAAAATTAGCCCAACTCATGGTTCCCAGTAAAAAAGCTGGATCTTCTTGATACCGAAGAGCCATCCAGCAGAACATCAAGAAGGTCCCATGTTCTGCCTGCTTATGTCCAAGATCATATCTTAAACTTGAACACTTGAAATTGGTTTCTGGACATCATGACCCTTCCAGTATTTTCAACATGTTGGCACTGAGGTCAAACACATAACAGGCCTCCATATGTTGATAACTGACCTCCAGTAAGAGAGGGTGGATTGAGTTTCAGATCAAGTCAGCATAGCACAGATATAAGGAAATTTGTTAAAGTTCACAGGACATCCTCATGTCAGCAGTAATTTGGCACAGATTGTGTCCTGGAGTGAGAGTCACCACTACAGTCAAGAAAGATCTTAATATGCACATGCAGAAATCAGAACAGAGTCAACATCTGGTAAATGCATGGGAATAAGTGGCACAGCAAAGATATATATGGGTGTTGAGCACAGATATGTTAGGGCTAGTGACAGCTGTGGTTACAGACATCTTAGAGACTCAGTAACTATTTTTTACATGGGACTAAAGAGATCTCCTGTTAATTGAGTTAGCACATTCAGTCCTGATTGGTTTTTAGGAAAAATATCTCCTCAGAATAGTAACTTTAACCACAGAACACATGTGGAAAGGATTTTATGACAGGTGATTTCTGCAAAGAGTTGGCACATGTCACTTTAAGAACACAGCAATTCTCGTCCCCAGTCCAGATTACACCAGAAGCATCTCCTTTATTTGAACTATAAGCATCCCACTAGTCTGTAAAGACTTTTTTTTGAGATGTCTTGATAAAACACTGTCTACAGAAAGGATAGCCTAAGATCAATGCAAAAAATCAACGCGAAGGAGATGCAGACTTCAGCTTCCACACCACCTGAATTTACTGAATTTACTGAAATCTGATTATCTACCATTGTTGCTTTATCTGTGCACCACACTCTGAAAGCTGACATGAGACGTCCACTTTGAAATAAAATATCTCCTATTCCAACCATCCAGTTCAGTGATGTTTTTCCAGAGAGGACACTGGAATTTTTAGGATGTCATCTTGTCATTAAGAAATTAGAAAATGCAACTCTTAATGGCCAGACCTGTGAATGAGATGAGTGAGGATGTTTGTATTGCTTCTTGATTGCAGAGACCCTAAAGTAGATGGAATTTTTCTGTTTGGATAGAAGTACTGAGTATGAAGAATCAAAACTCAATTATGGCCAATGTGAATGTTGCCTGTAAGCTACCAGTGCTAGGATGCCAACGCCTCTCCCATCAGACAAGGCCTGTGGGACTTTATTAGTGTAATTTACATCACCAGAGAAGTGGGAATTAACTGTCAGCTCTATGCAAAGCCATGAAAAATAAAGCTGTAGCACTAAAAAAATTTCTATCTACAACAAAGCATGACAAATACAAAGTAGTTCAAATATTACAAAAAGCAAACTGCATTTTGATTGCTCTTTTAAAGCACACTCAGTAAATTTGCTGTAAAGAATACACTGATTTCTTTTTTTCTTACTGCTTAAAAAGGCTAACTAAAATATGTACATAAGCCATCAAGCTTTGATGGATATCTGGAGCCAGCAGTCATGTTTAAAAAAGTTTGATTTGCATTTATGCTGTACTCTACTACAAGTTGCTGCCTGTTTAGTTTTCCTGTGGTGGCTGCAAATCAAAGCCTTATGGAACAGATCTTATTTGTTGCCTGTAAATAACAGTGGGTCACTGAAAGAAAGAACCAGTAAAACCTGGGGGTTATTAACAAAGAGATCTTTCCTTTGCTGCAATAAAAAATAAGAAAGAAAACCAAGAGGATTTTATATATATATATATATATAAAATCCTCTTGGTTTTCTTTCTTATTTTTTATTGCAGCAAAGGAAAGATCTCTTTGTTAATAACCCCCAGGTTTTACTGGTTCTTTCTTTCAGTGACCCACTGTTATTTATATATGGAATTGAATAATATGGGCTATTACAAAAAAAAAAAATAAGGCAGGAAAAATTCCAGCTTTCTGGTTTTCTTGCTTTACCTACTTTATACTTTTAAGGAATTTTCTTATGAACTCTGATAGAGATACACACTCTGTGTGCCAGACCTAACTTATGTGTGATACTGCATTTTCAGAACTGGCAGAATCTAATGTATTTTTAGATATTTTTTTGGCACTGAGGGCCTAAAAGGGAAGTGTTCTGAACTCAGCAGATCCTGAGCTGGTACAGAGTTGTCTTGCTGACTTTAATGGCTGCATAAAACATGTGTTTATGAGAAGCTGAGAAGACGCATTTCTCTGTACTGTGAAAACTGCAGCTATACTCAGAGCACTCATAAAACATTACAGCTACATCTTTCCTTGTCAAACAGAACCCTTAGGATCAATTCCCCGTAAAAGACAACTCTTAGTCTCAACAATTGCTGTGATTCTTCTGTGTGTACAGATCAAAATTCATTTCAGAAACAAACCAAAAAACTGTCTCTCTCTTCAGGACTTCTGTTTGCGAAAGCCTGATGCTGTAAGCACACCCAGAGCTCTTGCTAGCATCTGACTTCTGCCCTGGTGTAGTGGTGTGCTGAGATGTGTGCTTAAGGAATTTGACTCCACTCATTTGCATGATAAAGGTTAATTGAGTGAAAAATAGTTATAAATCAAGGGACAAGAAGTCAATTTGGTTTGTACTAGAACTTTCATGGTGTTTCGAGATGCATTCTGCACAGTCCTAGGAACTGAAGGTAGAGTTGCAAGGAATTACTAATGTCAGCTTGGTTTCTGAAGTAGAGGTTGATGTGACTGTTCCCTCTGTCTGTTTTCAACCTACCAGTCTGTCTGAACCTTTGGCTCTTCTCAGCCAAATCTGACAAAGAAGGAAAGCTGCTGTCTGCTCATTATTATCTGGATGGATATAAAAGAAATGAAAGGGCTTGAAGAAATTAATATAGTTCTCAGTGTAAGAAACCTGGAATTTATCACATTCAGCAGGACAAAACAACTTGCCTCTTGCACTTAACTATAAAGTATTACTAAATAATAATTGCAAAAGTATAAAAGCGATGTCCACTTTTCTAAGACTAAAAAAATATTCATGAGGTTTTAAGAAGAAACAACTTATTAATCCAAACTTAGATGTGTAGTTATTAGCCACATGTACATAAGATCAGAACAGATATGCTGTGTGTGAGGTTGTGGTGCAGGGTTTACTCTTGCTGTTTCTTACTGGATATTTGCTAAAACTGGAAGTGGCATCCCTGAGGATATTCTTTCATCAGTCAACAGCTCTGGGCTGGCTTGTGTGTTACTGTTGCAATGTTAAGGCCGTTTCCTTTCCGGACTTTGCTCTTCTCATACCAGCTACAAACCAGGCTCTGCCACACAAATTCACTTATATCTTTCTGTTCAAACATCAGCTCTGCATCCCAATTTTTTAATATATTTAAGGAAGAGGGAACATTAGAGTCATCCAGAAATGTTTCTGTGTGTAAGGGCTACTTGAGAGCATTGGGATGATTATCTCTTTCTGTCATCAGAAAATTCCCTGCCTTGTATAAAACAAATTCTTCATAATTTGTGCCTTCTTTACAAAAGATCTGAATTCCCCCAGAGTTTAAAGCATGCAGTTTCTGAGTCCCATGTAGTACTCTTTTCCAGCATAGCCTTGTCTGATTGCATTCTTGCCTGCCCCTTTACCGTGAGCAGTAGCCAAACCAAAAGGTAAACACAGCTCCTTTTCCAAGATGCAACATCCTGGGTGGAGAGCAGGTGGGGACACATAGGGGAGCACAAGGGCACAATGGAACAATAGTGGCCAGAGCAATGATTTCAGCATCTCACAGCTGTCCCAACCCACTGCAAGGTTTTTCTCGAGGCGGGGGGATGATGACAAAAGAGATTTGAAGGAAGACAATGAGAGAGTTTTGCAGATGTTTACAGGGAAATGGTCCTGTGTGTGAGGAGCAGCATGGAGAAAGCACAAAGGTGCTTGTGTGACCACATTAGCAACTGGGTGACAGAGTTGGCATCGCTCACAGCAGCACGGAGCCTGGAGTTGATATGACAAGGGTTACTTGAGAGGATGGTCAAACTCTGCTAAAATCATTCTTTCTAAAAAGAACAATTTGGTATACATCAAATCAAAATGCATCACCTCCGCAACATTTCACTTCAACCATGTCTTCATCCCCACTCCTGTCACTGACAGTTGATCAGAATGACCCCCTTGTGCTGTGAACTTACTGTTTCTCAGTGAATGCCATCAGCTTACCCTAACTTTTCTTGGAAATCAGATACAAAAACTCACTGTGGATATCAACAATCTGTTTCAGGGGTTCTCAAATTTCTTTACGCAATCCTGCCTATCAGTAACAATTTACTTTTTGCCTCCAGAATTCATCTTTGTTTGTGGGTTCTGGAACTTAGATATTGAAAAATTTAAGCACAAATCTACATTGGAAATAATTTGGTTTTCAGAACCATCTGGGATATATCAGCATCCCTAGCAGCCTTGTCTACACTTGTTAAAAAATCACCAAAACCAAATCAAATTGAAACTAAAATGGAGCCAATGAAGTTATTTGCATACAAATGTTGCATACTGACAGATATACAACAGGGTGGTGTGTTGTAGCTGGAAACCAGCTTGCTGAGTTACAGTCAGCTACAGTGCTGAGTAAGGGACATGCTTCAGCCATCTCCATTAGATTGGTGCCAGATATATTCCTTTCCATAAAGTATGTTCTGTGAGCACCAAAATGGGTTCTGCCAGATCAGTAGTGCTGTTTGAACTCACTAAACTGCAGCAAAGACAAAAGACAATACAATTTATTTGCTGCAACCAATGTCTGTGCAGCAGTTGGCTCTTGTAGTGGGCGATTACTACAAAGATTTATCCTTTAACATTCCCCCTTTCTCTCTCAGCAGCAGAAAAATTGAAGGCAAAACTTTTAATGTTGCAAGACAGTGATGACTCTGTGTTATTTCAGAAGTATATCAGTGCTGACCTTCATCCTTTACACAAAAAGCATCATATTGGTCATTCACAAAGGGATCGGTTTCAATTTTAACATCAATGGCTTTCACGCTCTGCTGTTTGCTGCCCGTCTTTCTGCATATAATTGTCCTAAAATAAAGAAGAAGAAGAAAAAAATAATCAGAAATCTTCTGGAGTTGTACATGCAGGTGAAATTTGGAGATTTTTTTATCAGAGTAGTCAGACTTTAGCCTTAGCTGTTTCAGCATTGGCATGTAAAGCAGTAGTGTAGGAAGATCTATGAAAAAAAAGCCAAGGGAGAAAGAGAAGTAATTAGAAAAATGTTT
The DNA here is from genome assembly GCF_017590135.1 of Pyrgilauda ruficollis. Taxonomy (NCBI): domain Eukaryota; kingdom Metazoa; phylum Chordata; class Aves; order Passeriformes; family Passeridae; genus Pyrgilauda; species Pyrgilauda ruficollis. The sequence goes on along the minus strand of NW_024519206.1, from coordinate 27,964,779 downwards.
GCTGTAGATCAGTTCAAGGCATAGGGAGCAATAAAGGATGTTTATCTTATTATGTTCTGTAATACCTCTAAATATCAGACCTATACCCAGAGTAATTAAGTCAATATTTTGCTCTCACAGTTCAGCAAATGGCACCTGGATAGAAATGAATACAAAACTCAAGACTTGATCTGAAATTTTATAAATAATTAGTATTTACATTAAAGAGCCATTAAGGCTGTATATTTAACTGCTCAAAAGCTACCACGGGCAAACTTAGAAAATTCAGCTTGGGTTCTTGGAAGAAAAACAGCTTTTCTTTTTTTTTTTTTTAATAGCAATTTCACACTTTTGAGTAAACTCCATTTCTTCTGGTTTGGTACTCAGCAGTACCTAATCCGTCCTGTTGCCCTGATAGGCTTAACAAAGGCGTTAGATCTGTATTGGGTTTTACAATCTTGTAGATGGTGATGATGAAGAGTTTACTAATTATCTCTTCTCTCAGCTGTACTGGGTGCTTAAAATTAGCAAATGGAAGAGAGTTTGTTGTAGAAAACATTGGTTTTACTGTTAGATTGAAGGTTACAAAGGCTGGGAAAGTCACTTCAGAGCAAATTTTTGCAGCTAGATATTAATGATGTGGGTTTATACTTTTGTGGACAGCAAGTGTTACACGGTCAGCTATTCTAGTGAAAGGAAGATAAAAACACTTTACACACTGCAGGAAAACCTTCCAGTGCAGGAAATGTATCATTTTGTATTGTGCAATGGTTGAACTAATGTGCCCTCAGTCCTCCACTAAATCTGAGGAATAAAATAAGATAAAATCCAATAATACAAAAAACCCCAAAATAAAGTAAATAAAATTCCCATTCATTGATGGTGAAAAAGATCCAGTGGAAACCCAGTGCACTTAAATGCTATATATAATGATTTACAGAAATAGGCTGAATTATGGTTGTACAGACTATTTTCATTTGGGCATGTGTTAGCTTTTGAGTAGTTACATATTTAACTTTAATGTTCTTTGAATATAAACAAACAAAAGCAACATGAAACGAGCCGTATGGAGGTGGTCACGCATATGCATCAGAACGGTTCCTGCCACACTTCTCCTCTGGAAAACAACATGATGTCATTCCCTGCTGAAAACCCCTTTATGATTTAAAACCAAATTTATTTCCTTTGTAAAGAAAGCTCCACTAGATTTTTTGAGGGGATAAAAAAATCCCTTCAAAAAAGTCCCTTTTTAAGAACAATATTGCCCCCACAAGTTTTAAATCCAGTTCTCTCAGAATTTAATGTATTTAAAGTCTGAGACCTCTAAGTCAGTAATTAAGCACTTAGGCAAAAACAACTTGATCTGCCAAAATGAGTTCAGATGACTGGGAGGATCAGGACATCAATTAGAAATTTTCTATATGTATGTAATATTCACATATTGTTCCACTGGGTCTTACAAGGTCTGAGAGAATGAGACACTTATGCTTCCCTTCACAAATTAACTCATCAACCTTAATCTTTCCAATAATTACTCAGTTGCTTAGATATCTGAATCAGTTGTGTCTTGCAGCACTAAGTAGACAGATAATGATATGACTGCAAAAAATGTGCTTTTCATATTTTTGTAATTTTGTACCTTAAGCTTCAGGCTCTCTCTCTCTCAAAAAAAAAAAAAAAAAACAAAAAAAAAAAAAAAAAAAAAAACCCCAAAAAAAAACACCCAAAAAACCCAAAAAAACCCCAAAAAAAAAAAAAAAAAAAACCCCCAAAAAAAAAACCCCCAAAAAAACCAAAAAAACCCCCAAAAAAAAAAAAAAAAAAAAAAAAAAAAAAAAAAAAAAAAAAAAAAAAAAAACAAAAACCAACTAAATTCCATTTTCTATGTTTATCTATTTTGCTTCTGCCCAAAACACTGTAATTTCTTTATCAGTTCTTCATCAGGCTACAAAGTTATCTGTGGGTGCCACATCCTTGTTACAATGAGGTAATCACCAAAACAGGCTACCTGGCTCATGAGTAATACCTGGTATTTAAAGTGCTAGTTTTTCTCACCTTTTTTTTTCAAATATTGTACAGTAAATTACAAGTTTGTAGTTGATAGATTTTAGCAATTAGCTAATTCATTTTAAGAACCTGTCTCAGGTGCTATCCAGTGTGACAAACTTACAAAGGTGTACCTTGCATATAGTTTCAACATTATACATAAAGAAAAGCTTTAAATTAAGATCTTTTACATGTATTTACATGTATCTGCTACTTAGGACTTTAATTTGGATTTTTGTCATATTAAAATTTATCTGATTAAAACTGCAAGCACCCTAATGCAATTCTTCTGAAATGAAAGAAATCTTGCCTTGTACATAAGACACAGTCAATGATTGGACTTGATTATCTCAGATGTGTTTTCATACCTTAATGATTCTGTGATTCTAAAAAACAGAAGAAAGAAAATATCTGTTTAACGCCTTTCATTTCTTCTTCTCTGACAGTAGTTTCTTGCCTCAAGCTCAGTCCTGCAAACTTTAAACACCTTCAGTAAGCTGTTATTGCTGCTGCTGAGCTTCAAGTGTGCTCAGCATTTCTCAGTAGCGAGTCAATCAGACCTGCAATGCCCATGGCATAGAAATAGTCTCCTTGCAGTCAGTAGGATTCCAGGTATGACTAAAAATGCACATTAATAGTCTATTTTCTGAGTTCTTGAGGGTTGCCCTAAATCCTAAAATGCTAGCTTTTAATCTATAGTTAGAGCTGAAATACACAGGTACACTTTTGTCACAGTTCTAAAAGGTTGAGTGTGAAGCTTTTAAGTTTGTTACAATTTTCATGACTGAAAAATGGCTACCAATTCAGAATTCATCATACCTTAAAATTTCTTCAGCAGCAGCACAGCTGTGCCGAAATAAGAGACGAAAAAATTGTACAGCAGTTCTAATTTTCCCAGCACCCTGCTGAGAGGTGTTGCTGCCTAGTTTGTTTCTTGTCTGTTTTCAACTATTGCCCTGGGGCATGTATCATGGCTGAGAGAATGTCACAAACTTTGTACTTTTTAAGGGATACATCCACCTACACAGCCATTCAGAAGAATGCAGTCATGTACGTTTAATTCTATTTATGGATAATTTCATGCATTAATTGAACTTAAGCTCATTTCTCAGCATACAATGTCATCTGATGCTCAGAGCAGTGTAATGCTTGATTTTGTGCCTTTTAGTTAAGAAACAGATTTGATTTCGTTTTCCTTCTGTGGAGATTTCTGATGAAGGCAGATGTGCTCAGAAGAAACATACTGACAGCGTATCACCCATAACACTTGTCTGTGGTCCACATCTGTCTGAAACATCTGTGCATCCCTGAAAATTACTCTTACATGGCCATAAACCCACAATCTCAGCATAAAAATCAATCAGAAACACTATCACCATAGACCATGAAAGTACCACATATCATCCAGTAAGATAAAGATGTGGTTAGTGGTGTTGACAGCAGCCCCTGCTCTCTGATGAAAAGTTGGAAGGTGCCTAAAGATGTCTCCTTTGTTTCCTTGACAAGATACTGAGAATCTTCTTAGTCTACTGCTACCCAGCTTGGAAGGACAAACTGCTTCACGATGCCTCTTCTTCTGTACTGTGTTGAACCTGAGCTTAACTCCTGCTGTACAACGTGATTCATCCAACTAAGAATGATTAACAGTCCTTTTTCTGTACCCACCTTGGAAAAAGATCAGAGCTTGGCCAATCTGATCATTGTTTTCCTGTGCCATGACTCAGACATTGCAGATATCATGTGCACACACACGGAGAAATTCTAATATGCGGCACAGTAAGGTATGAACCAGACTTCCCAGAAGCCTTCTGCTTACTCTTGTGCTGCTTAAATCTTTTTCTGATGTATTATGTAATGAATGAGTAACTGGTATATTTTGCCCCACTTTCAAAGATGGAAATAGCAAAAAAGCTGGCATGAATAGTACTTATTTTACAATATGTCATAATATGCCACAATATAATACATATTAATAAATATATGATAATTGTAGGCCTGAACTGTTGTGATTATAGTTAATGTCATAAATTTTATGTATGTATAATAAATGAATTTTTAATAAAGATCTACTATTTTAATGTAAATGATAACTTTTTTAATAGTAGTGTCCACTGATAATTTTGCTTTCTAAGAAAATTACAAGGCAATGTTGTAATATTGAAAAGGTTTCAGTGAGCCCAGGTTAAAACATATGGATTTGACAGCTGAGTTGATATGATAAAGCGTGATCCATCAGCACAGAAAACAGTAGGTGGGACATTTTTTGTAGTTGCTACTTTATCCACCAGTTGATTTTAGGTTTTGTAGTCTTAGTCAATAAATTCACTGAACTGAGTCAGAATGGTCTTATGACATTGATTCATAGTAGTATGAGCTTGCAATATATTCAGCTCAGAAGAACATCAGGAACAGTGTGTTTGTTGAGGCACTGTGAAAGTCTGGTTGATAACACACTCTAAGAAAGTTTCCCCTAGTTAGAAAGTTAAAAACTTCATCATTTTCTTAGTCAAGATAAAAATCTTTAACATGTTGTGCTAATTTTTTTTTAATGGGTCAGCTTTACTGTTTGTGTTTCAGTAACTAGGTAAGAGAAAAAAACCAACAGTAGTCTGGGAGCCAAACGAGGGGTTTTTTATTCTTAGTCTTTCACCTCTGTATTTTGGGAAACTGCAAATTATAAAGCTGGCTCTGATGAGGAATAAAATATAAATGACATGCTCATGATTACCAAAGGGAAGAAAATTTCCCTGAAAAGTCATGAAGGGGAGCACAGGTGGGCTTTGGAAAGTCCATTGCCTGGGAACTATAGAGGCTAATTTTGGCTGGATGTGTCCCAAAGAAAGCAGCTGCTAAGTGTGACATGAAGACATTCCAACAGCAATACTGCCACTGGAAATGTCAAAAAGGAGGTCTTACCAAGGCAGAACCAATATCCTTTAGATTCTTAAAAATATACACCAAAATGCAGCCTTTTGTACTTAAAATTGTACATATGACTACTGAAATAGTAAGGCCTCTGTTCATTAAATAAATATGGCCCATTCATGCAGGCTTTCATACTGTAGCCTAGTATGAAAGATTTTATGTAGCCATTTTGCTCTAATATCACTAGGTGCATATAATTTGACCATTCTGAGTGCATGCAAAGGAGAATCATGTTGCTTCCTGGCCTGGACTAGTTGGGTGCTCAATGACATGTCAAGCATCACTAGAAAGGTGGTTTCACACAATTTCACTTTACAGGCTCCAGTTTAGTCCATGGCTTTTATAACAGAGGTTACTGATTAGTTATTAAAGGGTTTAAAAAAATAAAAAAAATATTTTATGAATGCTATTAATTTACAAAACAGCTCCATTCTCAGAGGTTTCACATACAACAAAGCATTACAGTGATTCTAAAAAAAAGGCAAAATATGTGAATTTCTTTTGAAAAGTACAAAATCACCCTCATTAGACCTGTCCGATAAGTTACAATCCTGATATTAGCAACTCTTGCAAAGAATAAGTATATCCCATTTCTGTCTTCATTCATTTAGATAAATGAATGATCACCTTTAATCACCTTTTGATAAGAGAGGTGCTTTCTTTGTCTAATCCTAGTCTGAGCCCAGACCTCCTGAGCTTGGATGCAAAGAATTACATTAGACTATTGCAGGTGAGGTCTCACTGGTGCTCTTCAGTACTGCCCTCTCTCCTCTGGAACTGCTGCTGGATGTCTTTTAGGATGACCACATTTATTTTTCTCAGAAATTTTACCTGAGTTATTTCACTTTACAACAAGCCCACTGCTGTCCTGTGCTCTTTGACTACCCCCAGCTCATTCTCCTGCTGTGCCTTTCTAGCTGGTTTTAAGATGGAAATTCCTATTAGCCTTCATCAAATACTGTTGCATTGCACCCCATTTCTGTTACTCCATCTCTAACGTCAGGCTTGCCTTTCTGTTCAATATTGTGATTTTCCTTGGTCTTAGGAAAGATTTCTAACCTTCTGGCATTCATTAATTTCACTAACAAACCCATGCTTTTTGTGCCAAAGCTTGCTAAAGTTTTGCTAAATCCCTCAGAGTTCGTTACAAAACACCTTCCAGTAAAAATACAATTTAAAACTGAGAGTCATATCTCACTTAGTAAATGGCAACTTTGAGGACTGTGATGTTAACAGTTCAGCAGATGGTGCTTTGGGTGCTTGTCCTAGAAAATACATAAAAATATGTATTTTCTTTTGTGCAGTACTTTTCCTCAAAAAAATACATTTTCTAAAAAGTTATTCAATTATTGGCTGTCTCTTTCACAAGAAACATAGCTGTCATACTTTGTCCGTGCTGCTGCCCCAAGTTGTGCTAAGGAAAGGTTTGCTTCTCTCCTCCCAAAGCTGATGGAAAGTGGCTCATGGCTACATTGCTCAGTGATATCATCCCTTGGACTAAGATGGCCATGCCCTGTTTTCTAAATTCAAGTTTCCTGACTGAGCTTTATGTAGAAATCCCTATTCCTGGAACACAATTACTTTGTTTTTACCTTGCATGAGACTTACTGAGAAAACTGACAAGAAGTAGCAAGAAGACAAAGTCATGACACGAGCCGTGAGCTGTGGGACAGGAGTTTGTGACATGAAGGCATTCTGTAGTCCAAGACCTTCTCAGACAATTTCATAAGCAACTTCAGCATTTTGAATTGGACTATGTCCTGTCAGTTATGTCTGGATTTGTCTCTTGAAGGGAATTACTTGACCTGCCTCAAATACATGTCTGGGAGCAAATTCATGTACATTATCACCAGTCAGCAGAGCACAGCCTTGAAATAAAACCAAGAGCTTGCCAAAGTGATGTATCACCAGAACGGCTTCCCTGCAAAGAGCTAGAGGGCCTGTTCTAGCATGCACACCTGGATGAATTTCAAGGGACCCATAAGCCCAAGGCTTTACCAATACAGATGAGAGGACTGGCAAGGGTTAGCAACTGACCCTTCATTTCATTCCTTGGATGTTCCTTTTTTTCTTTCCCAGGAAATGTACTTTAATTATCATACTGTCAGGTACTGGGCAAGTCCCATGCAGCAAGCAGAAAAAGAAGTAGGTAGTATTGTGAAATGTCATATTTGAGTCTTATTATTACGTTTCCCACTGGTGTCATTTGCAGGGAGGGCCCTGTTGTGTTTGACACTGTAGAAACATTCAAAAGCAGCCAGTGCAAAACCCAAAGAGCTAACAAAAGGAAGGAAAAATAGAGACAAAGTAATTTTCCTAGCAACAAACACCTGGTCTGTGGTCAGCCAAGAAAAGAAACCCTGTCTTCTGACTCTCACAGCAGAGCTTATTCTAGCTGACTCTGCTTGCTCACTCCAGACTTATCCCCTCTGGAATAAATCCTCCAGGGGCTGCGTAGGAACCAGCCCAGGGCAATTTCACATAAAGGAGCAGGTTGACAGCCCTGCAGGAAGTCTGTCATAGAAGAAAAATTCTATGCAGGGCTTCAAAGCTGTTATAGAAGAGACACATGGCTCCATGTCTTTACAGGCAAATGAGGAACAGGATAGGGAATAGGACAGCTTCAGCTTTTCCATCTTACAAAAGCACTGGAAATGAGTAAATTTGCTATGGGGATATTAATACAAGGTGTTGAGGATGTTTAACAATTTCTAAAATAAATAGCTGTTTGCACGGGGTTGATATTCATACCAATTATGTCATGTTCACTTCCTAAATTTCAAAAACCCCAGAAAAGAAGACAAGACACTAGAGGACATGCTGTCTAGTGTTGGAAGACTCAACACAAAGTTTTCCAGCGTGACATCTGAATTCAAAAGATAGCAGTGAGAGCCTTTCAGAACTCTGCCACCTTTTTTTCATTTATATTCTGGCAGATCACTTGATGGTTTTACTGACTCACTTGTCTGACATGCAAGTAAGTCATAAGAGTGTCATTTTTAGTATAAATAGCTATTAGGGCTCATCTGACAAATGAGACTTGCCTAACGACGTTTCATTTCCTGAAATGCAACAATGTGTAATGCTTTATGAGTTACACATGTCAGGACTGACTTGTAAACGGCTTGCTGGGAGAAGTTATCCCTACCTACTTGTCAGTGGCTCTTCTCAAAAAGTTCCCAAGTCCCTGGACTGTCAGGGACGTGTCTGTGTGAAGAGCCTGAACCCTGAATTGGGTTGGCCCGAACAACTGCAAGGGAAAGACAAGAACATCTCCTTATTCCTGTGAAAGAAGTTCTGTTTCAGGCTGTTCAAACCACAAAACCACCCAGTTTATTGTGCCTTTGGATTTACTGGCAGAGATCTATTTGTTTAAGCAATTTCCATTCTGCATCAGTTGAAATGATTCATATTCATCAAGACCTGCTGCTTGAACTAGACTGCAGGGACTGAAGTGGGCATATTTAAATATGGATGACATGCATTTGCATGAGAGTCATCAGAAATTTGACAGTCACCCAAACTGGGCTGGCTCTTTAGTCCAAATGGTCCTCTTTGCCCATAGAAGAGGTATAGCCCAGAGAGCAGGCAGTATAAACATGCTCACACTGACTCAGTGAAGTGCCTCTGCCACAACAGGAGAAACTCCACAGGTTTCCAGGCTATGATTTGGCTGTAAAAATAATAATAAGGACAAAATAATCAACAGTGATGGATATATTTACCAGGAGTGGGATTGTAATTACTCACTAAAACCCACTAAACCATAAATAGCTATCAGAAGTGAACAAATCACAGACTTGTGCAAAACCTGGAGAATGGATCTAGCAGTGAAAAAGTCCTTACATGTCTGCTAGAGCTCCTGTTCAGTTTTAAATCTAAGTGGCGAAAGGTTCAGTTTTAAATCTAAGTGCAGAAAATCTGCAACACTGTAATAACGACTTCAATCACATCATTTGTTTGTGTTTACTTCTACTGCCAATGTCTAACCCATTTTTCCTCAGGGGAAAGATTGGGATACCTTCCAGGCACCAAATAAATAAACCAAACCTCATTCTTCCTGAAATTAGGAACTTTTATCATGCTCCCTCCTATTTGTCTCCTTTCTGATGTACACAGTCCAAGAGGATACAGGACAGTTTTCGACTAAAGCTCTGTGATCTGTATTGGATGCCAGTTAGCTGCTGGGAGGATTCCAAGGTTTTAGATCCAACTTACAAAGTCCTGAACAGCTCTGGACCTGGCAGATGTGGGGAGGTCACCTATCATTCAAAGATGTGGAGCTTCGTCAAGATAAATACACAAGGTGTGCGCAGCAAAGAGTCCTTTCTTTTGGACATAATTTTCCATACTTCTCTAACTTGTGGACATGCTGTGAAGCCTGATTTCCCTTCTCTGGGTTATATCAACTGAAGTGGAGAGGTTTTTCTCTGTACCAGCTATCCTTTATCCCTGCTGTCATGTTTCCAGTTATCAAGTAAATGCCCAAAGTTTTGAATCGGTAAATTTTAAAAAATAAATAACTAATTTAGTAAAATAATTGGAGTCCCTTGTTAATAGATTTTCTATTACTTTAATCATTTTTGAGCCCTTTTTGGAGACATTTTTAGTACCTTTCCCAAGATGCAGTAACAGTACACATAGTATTCCAAAAAAAAAAAACAAAACCCACAACTATTACACTGACCTGCACATATATTTTTTTCATATTCTTCATCCCATTCCATGAACACTCTAGCAACTTCTTTGTTTGCTTGAACATTTGTTTGTTTGTTTGTCTGTTTTTACTACAGCTGCAGTCTGACAAAGGTTTTCTTTGTGCTGTCCATAGCTATGTCCTCATATCTTTCCTGGCCTGAGGGAGGTAAATCAGACCCTGAAAAGATATTTTCAAGTAGATTGCATGTTTCTCCTGCATGTATTTTCATTGAACTCCTTTTGGCATCATTTTACCCTTTCATCTAAATTTCTCTGTAAATCTCTATATTGGAGCTGAACTTGCTCAACTTAAACAACTTTGTCCCATTTGCACACTTTGCACTCAAGAGCTCAGTTCTTTCTCCAGAGCTGCATTAACTTACAGTTGAAACAGATTAGCCTTTTTAGGCAGTATACAATTCCTATTTTTCCCCAGAGCCACAAATACCCAGTTCAATGAAACAAGAAACATACTTTCTGGTGCTTGCCCAACCACGGGTAAAATAGCTCCAGGGTATAAAATTCCAGCTCTGAAGAACTTTTCTCTCGGGTGAGGCTTTCCAGTGAAGGTCAGATCTGGTGACTGCGCAGCAATGGTGTGCTGATATGCCCCCACAAAGTTCTTTCTGATAAATAGTTTAGAGACTTCCATACTAAGGACAGGTTTATTGGAGGAAAGCAGTACATCAGGTTAGAAGGGATGAAAAGTCTCCATTTCCTTCCCATGCTTACAGTGTGTTTTTATCACAATGTTTTTTTCACAGTTTTGGTATTGAAGATATTCAGTCCACAGCTAATCTATTAATAGTAACAGCTCCAGTGCCCATAGCAATTAATTGAGGATGTGATTGGACTAACTAGTGATATTGTTTAGATAAAACAAGCTACGATTTTTTTCTCCGGCCCATCATGATTCTTCACTTCCAGAATACAGAAGTTGTATAAAAGACCCTGAAGAACAACTTTGCCACGGAGTTCTTACAGTTGTAGAGTTTTCCTGGCTCGTCAGCCTGCAAGACATCTCAGCAACTGTCTTAGGAAGAAGATTTTTGGGGTCTTAATCACTGTCTTTTATCCTTGGCTGTTTTTCCTTGAAATAGTTTAAATATAATGTTTCATTAATAGTAGTAATTTTCTGTCCTTTGGAAATTTTATTACTAAAAATACAGAAACACCAATGCTTACCTAAAAAACTGGCAACTGTTACAAAATCTAATAATAGGCTGAAGTTTGGAAATAATTTTTTCATAAAACAAAACTTTATCCCCATCAAGCATTGAAAATAGTTTTGATATACTCCTTCTGGGCAATTTCTGTATGGTCCCAGCTTCAGTGACATCAGACATTCCCTCAACACCTCCATTTACAATCCTGCTTTAAGTTAGGCTCTACAGAGGTAACAATGCTTTGTGCAAAGAAAAGCTCAGCTTGGTGCCATGTCAAGTCACCCGACTACCTCAAACACATTGAGGGACAACACCAGTTCCCTGGTGGGCTTCGCCAACAAACACTCTAGCACATGTGGGTTATCATATCTAAGTGCATCTGTGTCCTTTTGAACAGGTCTGCTCAGCCATGCATCGATATCTTAGACAGACACGTGGTTCCCATGAGAAGTTTTGTTTGCTGAGCTTCTGGAGGACTGGAGAATAACAGAGTCAGTGGGAGCACTGACACCAACTCCAGCACTGTGTCCTCAGCAAGGACATGTGTCCTGCAAGGCTCTTTAAGGCTCAGCACCCCACTATAGGCCAAGGGAACAGGAGCCACAATGATGTAATTCAGCAGGAAAGAAGAAGAGGTAATTGCATCAAATCTGTGAAATCATAATGTGAGACTGATGAATAATTGTGTACCTGCAATATTAGCTGTAAAAAACTAATTCTTGAGGGAGAGTGGCCAATTTAGCTGTATGTCATGGTGATTGAATTGTGGCCAGTGTTTTTCAGCAAATCTTAGTCAAGGTGGAAAACTTGCTTGACAACCATCATTCATACTTCCCAGAAAGAGTTATGCTGCTGTCCTTACCCAGCAGAGCCACTGGCGAGCCATCCTGTGGTGCAGCCAGCAAAAGAACAGTCCAGAACAGCCCTTTTCAGTTCTTCTGCAGTTGCTAAGCGAGCACTCAGGTCAACACAAGCTTTCTCAGCTTCGGCTAAATCCAGGCCCTGAGAGTTGTTCTTGGACTCAAGTGCAAACACTTTCCCTGCAACACCAAGAAAGGACATGTCATCCATCATGGGATTGTACTCAATACATATTCAACAGAAATATTGCAAATTATCACCAAATAAAGCCTTCATGCTTTTACTAAGTTTATTTTATTGGCCCACCTTTTTCTTTTTTTGGACAGCCTAATTTAATCAGGACTGTAAGTATCCTTGTGTTAGCTTTTCTTTTAATTTTGTCCACCACAGGAAAAGCAAGAATGGCTAAGCCATTCAGTCATTCCTAACTCAGAGGGGAACCTTGTCTTGCCTCTGTAGGTCTGTGCTTCAGATCTGGAGAGATAAAGCATGATACTCTCTCATATGTATGTATAAAGTCAAAATCTCAAAGAACAGCTCCTGTAGGCTACTAACACTGGAATCCATTACTAAACATTTTACAGTTACTTTATAACAGCTACATCCATAAAGTAAGCATGTGCTTGAAAGCCAGTATTGCAGCCCTACCTTCCACACCAGAAATAGATTTCTACTTAGTCTCTAAAATCAAAATTATGTCATTCCATGACATCTGGTGTCTAAATGCAGACTGCTTCATTTTGGAAAGAAAGAATTTTTTATTAATGGAAGGCTTTTTATTTATTTTTTTTTAATGAGCATGAGAACATATTTAGCACAACTTATTTTTTGTGTTATTTTTATTTTCAGTTCAGTTTATTTTACTTTAATTTATCTAACACCAGAAAAGCTGAAAGGGTGAAAGTTAGAGGTTTTGGCAACTGGGAACAGGTCAGTTGGGGTTTTGGCAATGAAGTTTGAGGAGTTACTGGGTTATGGAATAAGCATATTAGCTGAGTGATCCAGTAAATGAAATAAACAAAGAGACACTTTGCAGCTGACATTTAAGTTGGCATAACTATATTTTTTTCTGATGATAACATCCCTCAGAATACCTTCTAGATTTCAAAGGTACCGGCTGACATTGCTTGCAGTTGCAGGAAGAAAATTTTTAAGCACCACTTGTTCAGTAAATGCCTGGAAACTCTTATTTATGTCTTATTTCCAAAGGGGATTTGTGGTAGTGGTTATATGAATGCATAACTTCCAGCACATACCAAGTGTTTGCTATGTGGCCAGCTTCTCACTCATAGGAGATATTGACCAGTACTGGGAATTCTTCAGACTGATTCAGCCTGGTTCTGTACCAAGTGCTACTCTCACCACATACTCTTTCAACAAATTGGTAAATCTGATTCTAATCCTAAATAAAGGGAACATACACAGGGTAGGTCTGCTCCCGACAGCTTTCTGTTCTCACCTGTGCGCAACTACACCCACTAGAAGAATCACCGTTCTTACATTAAAAAATGTAGTTTCCCTCAAGCAAACATGTAATTTGTGTTTACATTAGCTAACAAGGGTAGATGGGTCCTAATGAAGACTCCTACCTTGGTGGGAATTCTACATGTGCACAGCAGGAAGCCATCCTGACTTGGGAAAATGGCAATTTAAATAAGCAGGACAAGCAGCTATGAGAAGGAACAGAAATTCAGAGTACCCAGAGCAATTTTCCTAAGGCATTTAGCAGTAGCTGACCAAGGAATACAATCAGAAACACTAGTCAGTGTGATAACCACTAGGTTACATTATCTTTGGACTCTCCACTGTAATCAAAACCATTAACTGTAATTAGAATGAGGGGTTTCACACAAAGTAGTGAAAGCAGCAAGACTCTACATCCCTGAGTACACAAACATCAGGATTCTTTGCAACATGTCCCACATAATGCACATGACACTAATGAAGCTCCTTTTGCCAAAGCCTCGACAGACACAGTGAAGTGTGCATGGCCTAGGGAGGGGGACAGTATAAACAGAGAGACGATGGTTTTGAACAGCCATTTTTAAGTGGCAAAACAACTTTTGCACCTGAAGGAAAACAGGGATTAAGTGTAATGATTTACAAGGCTTTGTCCCAACTAAAAACTTGTCCACATTCTACATTTTACCATTAGACTGTTAGGATTGAGGTGCATCATCAAAAACATGTAGGACACGTTTGCATAACATCTAACTTAAATTGTGAATGCTATTTTGACATGGTATAAACCTTATTTTCTAGCTAATAGTATTTCAATTAGAAGCCTTAAAAAAGGAAAATGGTCAAGCTTTTAGTTCCATCTAGATATAATTAGTTAATGATTTAGTTGTTTTACCAGTATGCAAGACTTACATGTTTAAAGTGTTACATTTTTAGCCTGTCCAAGATAGAGGCTGACAGCTTCCCTTGACTGCTGTTATGTTGTTTGCTAGTACTTAAGATACACTAACTTTTTACTAGAAACTATGAAGATGCTGTCAACACAGAGTCTTGTCCTTTGAAAAGGTATCTGGGATGATCAAATTGTATAAACAAGTGAATTATAAGGTGAGCTAGGAAAGACTTACTGGTTGGGAAGTCACAGTGAACTACTTTATAGGAAATTCTGGTTACCCAGAATTTGGTTAGAAGTGGGTAAAGAAAGATAATCTGTTTACCAGACCAACCTGTGAATTTTCTTCTAAGTTTCAGAAGCTCTGTGGCTATCTGCCCAGTTTTCAAGATGTGCTCTCTGATTTTGTCTAATTTCTTACTTAGAAAATATAATAGCAAGAAAAGCTCACTTATCAGATGCTGGAGCAATGGAATAGCGGAATCCTCAGTATCCTGAGATGCGTCCCATTACTGAGGGGCATTGACAGGGAAAAAATACAGGAGACAGGCTAGCACAGCAACAGGAAAAACACAAACCCACATGAAAACAGGAAATCCCCTTAAACAAAAAGAATGCAGCATTAAATTCTGCACCTTACAACGTCATGGCTAACATACTCAAGATATGGATATATTGAATTTTTCTCACTTTGAGTCTCAAAAGTGGTATCATTTTCAGTCTAAGGGAATCCCGACTAATTATTTGTGACATTTTTATCTGTCCTACTATTACTTATCTGTAATGAGATGTTTCTTAAAAAAGGAATGTCTCTTATACTTGATGACACAGCAGTCATTTTTTTTATATTGGGGTGGTTGAAATCACTCTTATCTCTGAGAGAGTATTAAGAGATGTATTGTCATTCTGTTTTAAATGTGAGACTGTTCTGTGTTTCCATAAGACACAGGATGAAGGATTATGTCTACATGAAGAATGTAGAATGCCTTTGGTTGTGGTACCTTTGAGCAGCCACCATGTCTCTGCTCCCTCACAACTCTGTCACTTCCTTTCTGCCCTGTAACATTTGTTTCCCATAATGCTTCCACCTCCACAGGTGTGTGGAAATTTGTTACCAAAACTCTACACAATTTGCTGAAGCTTTTCTAAAGAAATCAAGTCCCTTTGATTCAAAGGTCAAGCTAAAAATCCATGCAAAGTAGTATTTCTCAGGACGCTTACTGAACATGTTGAGTTTAGCAGGTCCAGAATGAAAAAGATCTTTGTCACAGTAAGATTCTTTTAGATTCCCATTTGAAACAAGTGATAAAGCTTTTAACTTCAACGATGAGGCATAAATAATAAGACATCATTCTTCCAACCTCTATTTGTCAGTGGGATTCATAGTTCACATGAAAAATTCTAGCTTGAAACAAAAGAGATTTCCTTTTTGATAACTATATAGCATATATTAGATTGCTACCCTCTGCCATTATCTGATCACTATTATTACAAAATATTGATTATATTTTGATTTATTGAGAATGTTTTAGTTATTTTTTTTTGCAATACATTAATATAATTTTTACTTAAGAGTAGCCCACTGTATTCTAATTGAAAACATATCCACAGAGATGTAGATCTCAGGGCTTCTAGGAATCATTTTTATCACTTTATTCAATTCCTGCCTTACTAGACTGTAGATTTCCCCTTGTAATTCCACCAAGTCCAAAATTTCATGGTTGAACTAGAGCATGTCTTTTCAACATGCATCCAGTCATGATTCAATGCCTCCAAGTAATGGAGAATTTACAGCACACTTTATAGTAAACTGTTCCAATGGTTCATTACTCTCACTCCACCTTATTTCCAGCTCCAAATATTGCTAAATTCAGCTTCTAACAACTGATCCTCATAATGCTTTCAAGACTTAAGAGACATGTACAATCAGATATATGGAAGTGCAAAAAAGATGTTATTCAAAAATAAAACCAGTCCAAAAGCTGTTTCTTCATATTTTACAGAAAATCAATGGGTTTAACAGAATTCTATTGGTTATCAAGAAAAGAGTTTGGCTGATGTATTCTTTTACAGTAACAGATACAAAAAGAAGTTCTTCTGAGGTGCATAGGCACAGTTCAAAGCCCACTGAAATGAGTTCAAATTTCTCCATGTCTTCATCAGGATTTGCATCATGCTTGAAGAAGGAACATAAAACTGAATAGTCAAATATACCTTAAGGTAAGAACGTCTCTCAAAAATAATATAAAATGAAAGCACTTTAAAAAGCATGCCCACTATGCTGACCTCACGACATGACACTTCCTATTTCAAAGAATAAAACTTAATCAGTTTCAACAAAACAAATTTGGTGAAAGATGTGCAAATGTGGAGTCCAATACATTTTTACTTGAATATTAAAAAATTCAAATTGAGGTAAAACAGAGCAGAGGAAAGAAAGGTCTCTTCCATATTTCGAGCGAAATTTAATTTTCATTTCTATGGATGTGTGTAACAATGTATCTTGATTGTGAGTATAAAGGTGGAAGATCCAGTAACTCTACAACTGCAGACAGAGATTTGGCTAATTACCTGTTCTACTTAATGTTCACAAATGTGTAGTCTATTTCTGTGAGAAACAACAGTGAATGATGTCTTATTCAATTAATAAAAATATTGTATCATCAGAAAAATAGTAAAATCAAAATGTCATCTTTGAGTTCCCCCCTGGCTAAACTCAGCTTGAGCCTAAATTTTGATTTTACTGGACACTTTAGGATCAAATAGTTGGAATTGTTCACACATGAATGTGTGTTATTTTGCAACCAGGAGAATGAAATGCGTAGACACCTGCTACAGAAATGTGAGCGTCGAGAGAGAGCAGAAAAGAACATACATTTTTTAGCTTAACTTAAAAAAAAAAAAGAAAAAAAAAGAAAAAAAAAAGATGCAAAACAAGCCAAATGAATTTCTTTAGGAGGGGGGTTTCCTTACTTTGGATGTCATCAGTTTCTAGTTAGAGGCATGTCTCTCAGATCCTATCTGTGCCCAGCTTCATGGACTCTGGATCCTTTCACCTGCAACCTCTGCAGGAACTACACATGGGCACTGCTGATGACTGGCTTGACCAACAGGGCTTCATGTGATCCAAATTTAGCCAACAGGCCAGCTCCAATTTGGCACAATTAGTAATGCTTTGAAATTAGCACATTTTTCATTTCAGGGGTGTCTCAGTACGGTAGATGCATCGCCATCACCCTCTCTTGACGTGCTCTGTCTCAGAGCAAGTACTCTACAGAAAACTACAGTTCATATGTGTGGATATTTTAGAAGCCTTGGAAAAACAAAAGAGGGAGGCAAAAAATAGTGGCAGCAACTCCTGTGCAGGATTCAGGAGGTCACATCCTTGTTCTCCTATTCCAGTGCAAATGGAAAACAATTTAAACCCCAAATTAAACCCCTGAATTTACACTGATACAATTGAGAACTGCCACAATAACACATATTATTCTCCAGTAACTACACTGGCAGTGGCACACCATGGTACCTCAGAGCATGAACAAGCCCTTGGGGAGTCTTCTGTCCGTCTGACCTGGACCTGAACAGCTTTGAGCAAGCAGATTTCAATTGGAAAAAAAAGCTGCAAAGCGAAATGAGCTATATTTTATTTCTGCATTTGCCTGGATATTTCTGCAGCCTATTTTGTGCTACAGCAATATGTGCCATGGTAAATAATGGTCAAAAGAGATCAATTAAGCTCCAAAGTTTTACGCCTTCACCAGACCTCAACGGCCATGAGTTTTATTGCCTACTCTCTGTCATTATTTTTGTGTGAGATAATAAAGTGAAAGTCTTCCTTAGGGAAATACATTGCAACCAGTTTCAGAGGTTTGACTGTAACAGGGGCCAGTCTGAATTTCACAGGTTTTTTACAAGACATATTTGAAATCCCTTTAGCAGTCTGCAAGACAGTCAGTTAAAAATGACAGATACACAAACACGTATGTGTCACTACAAATGGTCCTTTGGCACCTAAGTGACATTTACATGTACTAGAAACTAGCACCGTTACATTTTGACCCACACCTTAAAAAATGAGAAGGTGGTTTCTGACTGGATCAGACAAGAATTTGCTATAAAAGAAAGCATTAATCCTGTTTCATACTCTCAGATCTTCTTAAATACATAGCAGTAAATTTTAAAGCTGACATACAGTGTTTTTTGTGTTTTAAACCCAGATGGCTTGTAGGACAGCGTTACAGTTGTGTGCTCAAATATTAATATTAGGAGAACCCACTGAAAATCAAGTTAATAGCAGACTTACACATCTTTCACAATGCTACCTAGAATTTAAATGAAATTGCAAACCACATTATTATAATAATTCTTGACAACTGTAAAGTACTTCAGATATTCTGTCCTTTCATTCTATAAATGTTTTACCTCATGTGAAGTAAATTTGACGAACTGTTGAACGACAATTAAAATCTGTCATGACCTCTGCCTTAAAATGATCTCCAACAATTTTACCCTTTCTCTTTTAGAAGATGCCTGTTTAGGAATCAAAAAGTTAGTTTTGTTAATTTTATGAAAATAATAAAAATTGGAATGTGCCCCTGAAAAAAACAAGGGGATCTTCAAGTGAAGCATTCTTAGCAAGGAAAATTATTATTCCTGCCCTGTGTCCTTAAGTTCTGCAAAGAGTCCTTTTTCATGGATATGCTTCTCCCCCCCTCCCTTCTCATTTCAAAGGCATTTTGCTAAGGAAAGATTACATCCTAAAAACAGAATCACAGTTTTGCCTACTGCAATGTAGTGCAGTTGTCTGACATATTTCTTTTCCTTTATGCTTAATGAAATGTAACTCTCCTTAAACTTTACAAGAAAAGGGTTCTGTTGTATAAGTGGTATACATTTATACATTCTACTCAAAGCTGTGGAAACATACAGGCAAGATTAATTTTCTCCCCTTCCTTTGCCTTATTTTGTCATCAACTGAAAGAAATTTAAGTTAAACAAGAAAAATACTGTGAGAACAAAAAAGAAGAGATTTTTATTGCCTATAATGTTTGAATTCTGTTCTCTGGAATAATGCAGCAAACATCAATGGTAAAGGATTAGGGTGCTGGAATTAAAAAATCCTGAGATTGGGCATAAATCTATCGCAGCTGTGAAAGTGGAAAGACGTGACCATTCAGCATTGCTCTCCCAGGAAAACATACAGTTGTTTCAAAAGTAAGTGATTTGGTTTAGACAAGTTGGTCATCATTATCACAAGCTGAATCATTAAAAGGGTGTTAGGCTACTGGAAACTGTCAAGCAGCTTTTCAGGATCACCATCAGTGAGTAAAAAATCCCATTTCAGAGTAACTGGTAGCTGGTGCTTCAGCCAAATCCATGTCCTGATCACATCCCTCAGCAGTGAAGTGCAGATGAAGCTCATGTGCAGAAAGGTGAGCAGTCATTTTCAGCGTGTGTGGCACTGAACAGAAGAGGTTATCAAAGTCTTTCACTTCTTGGATTTCCTTCCTCAAGTACCTACCCGTATAAAGTGGCACATCTGAAGTGGGGAGATGGGAAAGTTCTTTGGAGAAAAGATTAGAAGGAGAGGTCTCCTAAAATATAGCTGAGTCTTCTTAGTCGTGTTCTGGCTTTGTTTCATTATTCTTATTTCCTCTGGAAAAGTTCACTATCCTGTCATTCTGTTGTAATAAAATAATCTGAGCCTTCTGGGATCTTATTTCCTTTCTCTGCTTAACCTCAGGATATTTGTAAAGTCTCAAAAAGCTCTGAATCAGAGGTTTACTAATGCAAACTGGGGTGTGTATTTAAGACTCTTATTTAAAAAAAAAAAAAAAAAAAAAAAAAAAAGTGGTTTTGGGTTTTTTTTTTTTTCCCTTTTCCAATAACACATTTCAACATACAGCCCTCATTCCAGCCATAGCAACCCAGCCCAAACTGAATGGGACACTCACCATCAGCCTGAACAGAGATGATCTGAAGTAAGAAAAAGACAGATCCCACGCCCTGGAGAAAGGTGAGAGAGAATCTCTGAGAGCCTGGAGCCATTGCCCTGCTTCCAAAGCCCTCAGCTGCAGGAGGTTGACTGCCGAGGCTTTTTCTCTCTCCTCCTCTGCACTTTCGTAGCGGGGTCTGCCGTGATGATTTCAAGGAGCACTTTCCCTCGGCAGGATCCTGCGTCTTGGGTTTGCACTGAAGGCGGGAGGGGTGGAAAAAGAAAGAGGGAGGGAGAGAGGAATCCTTGGCTTGGCCAGTGTGAAGGGGAGGGGAAGGTGGGGGGGAGATGTCCAGCAGCTGGGGTTGGGGAGAGCTTTATCCAGCCCAGTCTGCAGGGCAGCGCACACAGAGAACCGGTGTGAAAAGTCACATTGCCCTGCCGGTAAATACCTAATGGATCACGGCGGAGGAAATGCAAAAGCTGGGAGGGAGAGAGAAGCGGGGAAAGGACAAGCCACGGGCAGCAGCAATCCCTGTCTGAGAGGAGACGGGCGGCTCCATGGCTGATGCTGGTACACGGTGAGTTCGTGGGCTCAGCTGTGCATCTCCAGAGGGATGGTGCAGGCGTGAGGAGTGCTTTCCTCTCCTCAACACAAAATCAGCCAGCAGCGCCTTGCTGAACTGAGGTCAGTGGCTGCAGCAGTGAGGGTGATGCTACTCAGGAGGGCTGAGGAGAAGTGGCAAAGGCATGGGACCCTGGCGACCAAGCCTCCCTGAAGAGAAGCACTGGGATGGATTAACCCTCCTATTTCAGATTCCAGTTTTGGGATGGCCAAGAGGAACTGCAGGTTGAAGCTGGGGTCCATCAGCTGGTCTCTGTCAGCATTCCTGCTCCAGCTAAATGGTCTTGGTCAGGTTTGAACACTCTGAAAGCAGCTGATGAAGGGAGTTTCCAGTTCCCACTGGCACTTACAGAACTGACATCTGTCCCTCATTCTCATTCGTCTTGTATTTGTCCCAACACAAGTCAAAAGAAACCCCCGCAATAAGAGGAAACATACTAGTGGTGATGCCAGGATTTATTTAGCTAAATATATAAACGGAATAGTTTTGTGTTGCTGTTGGAACTCAGCAGGGCTCAGAAATGTTGTTTTCATATTCCCATCCTATTTTGCTTTTATTTCAGCTTCTTAAAATTTTTTCCCTTAGAAATTTGAAGCTGGGCAGAAATGTTCAGTCTGGCAAGAAACTATGAGCTACCGGAAGCAGAAATAAGGAGCTGACCCTTCTCACTGCCAGAAGCCCTGGTGTCCTACAAGGCAAGGTGCTGGTAGGCAGCTACAGGCATGGTCTGAGAATGATGAACTTGCACAAGGTTGGTTTCAGTCTCACAAAAATGACTCAAGGTCAGGAACTCCTGTATAAGAAATTCAAGGAAGCAAATAACGCCATAGCAGTAGAAGTTTTTAAAACACCTACATTTGATGAATTTGGGAAGATGATGCTCTGATCCTGTTGACTTTAAAATAATTGTAGCCTTCTTCCTCTCCTGTATACCCATAACTGGCATATGAATCTAGATGCTGAAAACTTGGAGATAGGTTTTAGGTAGCTTTGAATTTTCTGTTTACTCAGAGAATAGGAAAGGTAACAGGGTTTGGGTTTTTTTTTCGCATTGCCTTGCCAGCCTAACTTGTAAAGTTCCCCTGCAAAATTAGAAGGATGGGAAGTTTCTTTTTCACTTCATCCTTAACATAGGATGGTTGGCATAACACAACTACAAAAGAGCATTTCATTTCAACAGAAACTCCATGCTCTGTGTTACAGGAATGAACATACAACATAACAGAAAGGGAAACAGAAAACTGTAACATGCGTTGAATTTATGTTTCTTTTACCAGCAACATAGCTAATGGCAGTTTTAACCCTCTGATAGACCAATTGCTCTGTCCCTATTTTAAAAAGTGGTGGACACCTTTAGAGAGGCAGCAAAGATATTCCATGAAACTGAGTAAGTAATTACAGCAAGACTCACAGACATTAGCAGAGACCTACCATGACCACAGCAATAGCTCCAGGTTTCCCTGACACTTGTCATAGGGATGATGACTTTGTTGGCTCTTTGCTGCCTTCATGAGTTTGGCCAAAGCAGGTGGAGGAAACGGCAGTATCTTCCGGATTTCCATCTAAAATTCCTAAGGTCTGTTGGGTTAGTTTTTCTATAATTGGCTCATTTCCTTGTGTTGATATAAGTAAAGGCATGTTGCCACTCTGGCTTCTGTCTTGGAAAATCTCAGCTTGTATTCTTGAGTAGAACATCTTACTGATTTTAAAGAATTACCACAAGACCACAAGATCTGCTCCTTTTTGAAGGCATGAACAATTTGTAGAATGACCTGGTTTCTTCCCGCCACCCCATCTCAATTGTAAAGGAAGTTTGTAAGTGTGGAAAGGTAAGGATATTTACCAGTTATGAATTCCTGGAAGGTAAGTATTTCACTGCCAAAGAGTTGTCCTTCCAGTCTTATATTCCAGCAAAAATTCCTGGCCTTAGTGTATTTTGGAAGATTTTTATAGAGCTCAGCAGAGTAGGTTTTATACTTAGAAGATATGCATGGTTTTGCATTGAAATCAACATTAATCGAGGAAAAAAAATCCTGCTTTTAGAATCAAATCCTTCTTGGAACCAAAATCTCAGAATGAGATCTGGAAGTTAAGATGCTTAAAAGCAGATATAACCTTTTGCTCAGAACCTTTGGCATTCATGGCACCATAGTAACACATCAGTCAGACTGTTCAGTGTATCAAATACAATGTATTATGACAGATTACAAAAGATTAATTGTGCCTGCAGCTTTACACCACTGATAGATCGTGCCTGCCTTGGCAGCAGCGAAGGTGCCAGTGGGGATATTTTATAAAACAGTGTTTCATTGTGTGCAAACTTTTATGCAGTGAGTAAGACATGGGGAAGGCACTGGGCTATAAAGCATGTACGCACACATATGAATGCACACACAAAAGACACTTGTGTGCTGTGCAGCACACAATAAAGGTTTGGACATCTACAACCTGAACAGCATCTGTGCACATTTACATCTGGAATATGTCATACAAGTTAGAGTGTATTGTTAGGACTAAATAAAACATCTAAAAAAAATTAAAGTGAATAAAGACACATTTGCAAACAGCAACATATTTATTTACAGTAGATATTATTGTATTTGGTCTCTTCATATCCACTACTAGGAATATTTACTTTCTGACACTGAGAATTTATATACTGTAAACATTGCTCCAATTCTGCAGATCCTAACACTGATCTTGAGCCTCTTCAAGATAAGGACTAGGGTCCTAAAGTCTTGAACACATTGACACTTCGAAACATTTGCTATCTCAAGCCAAGCTGGGGAGATGTGGGGAGATGTGTTAAAGTGCTGCAGCTGGCCAACAAACTGATCTTTGAAGAAAGAATGCTGGAAAGTCACAGAAATGGTCACTTTTCATATCAGAGTAAAGCACAATAGAAATAAAGTTTATGTTCAGAAAAAGATACCTCTCTCTTCCATCACTAAAGCATGCAATTCTGTTTCACTTGATTCTCTGCATAATGCAATAGCTTCAATAGATGTTGACAGTCTGCACAATTTAGCTTGAAGAACTGAATTTAAATGGGATATATGTTTCAGGTTTACTTATCATCCTAAATTTTCACTACTTTCTTTTTAAGAAAGAGATCCAGAAGGAGAGCAAGGTGACAACTAAATTGCTCTAACCAGCATGGTTACTAGAATTTGTAATACAGTCTGGAAGTTCTGAAGTCTTGTCTTGAGCTGAAGTTGAAAGGAGCTAAGTGCACAAATAACTGAGGCATATAGTTTTCTCAGCGCCCTACACTCAGCTGCAGCATCTACACAGAATTATGGCACTATAGGATAACTCTATAGCTATTTGCAGTGATACCATGCCCAG
This sequence comes from Pyrgilauda ruficollis, assembly GCF_017590135.1. Taxonomy (NCBI): domain Eukaryota; kingdom Metazoa; phylum Chordata; class Aves; order Passeriformes; family Passeridae; genus Pyrgilauda; species Pyrgilauda ruficollis. The sequence goes on along the minus strand of NW_024519206.1, from coordinate 27,940,842 downwards.
GTATGAGTTCCCATTTCCCAACTTTCATATACCAGTTGATCCATGTACAAATGCAACCAAATAACTGGTTTCCTATGGGCCAGACATGTTGACAATGGCTCTCTGTAGATAATGGGGGACTGTGGAAACCAAGAGTGTTTCAGTTCTGCAGTTTAGTAGCACATCAACTCCTAAGCCTGCAGAGCCTCTCCAGACTCTCTCTCTTCACATATAAACAGAGATAACCAACTTTACCTACTGTTCTGATATACTCTTATTGAATCAACATGAGTTCTTTATAGATACTTCCATAGTATCATGTAATTGTAATGGGGGAAGCCTATGCCTTGTGCCCCTGCTAGAAAAAGGACGGAAAGAATTATGACTTGGCTTCCCAAGGACCACGTAAAGGGATCTAAAATACCTAACAGATTATACAGCATTTACACACAAGCACTGCAATGACATCTCCTAAAGGATATGGAGTCTGTGTGACTGAAAGGCAGGCAGGGAACCTTGGTAGTACTGTACATCTATTGTTTCCATGGATAGTACACCTACTGTATACTGGGATCCAAACTTATTCTGCAGCTGGATCCAAGCTTCTAACCCCCAAAAGCTAACTGGAAATGTGAGAGAAAAAAGTGGGAGAGAAAGATTTCTTTGTTTATAAAATGTGAATTATTAGGCAATGGCAACACAGACAAACATTTTTCAGTGTCTGGCAGTCTGCAACAGTCTACTAGCTGCAGAGAACTTTTTATTTTATTTATACAGAGTGTTTGCACCTAATTAAAGGAAAAAGTAGAAATGTGCAGAACTACCTGAAAGTAATTCAGGGAGCCGACAAAAAAGGAGAAATTTTTTTAAAAAAGGAAAAGACATATTTCCCCCACTTTGTGGGTGGTGGGTTGAACACAGGGATCTGTGTCATGGAGCTGCTGACCCTAAGAAAGAGTGTGATTCTTACACTTACATCATGCTATGTGGGGTCAGGTGTTGTCATGTGACAGGCCATGACCCTCATATAAATCATTGCCATATAAACTGTAAAAATCACACTTCATTTCTTGGAGACTGAGCAGTCTCAAGAAAAGAATTATGGTATCTGGTCATAAAATAGCAGCTGCAAAATTAATTCAATTGCTTTTTCTGACAAACAAAGGTAAGCCAAACAAAGGTAAGCCAAACTCTTTTGGCTGCTCTTGGTTGGTGTTATTTGGCTGGGGGAGTGTGGTAACTTTTACTTTCTTCTTTTTTTAAGGCCTTGCATCAGTTTAAAGAGTGAAAGTTACGTAGCAGTGTAGAAAATGATGTAATTTTACCCAAATGGTTTATCTTTGTTCTCTGTAGGCATCTGTAAAAGTCTAGGTGGACAAGAACCTAATACCTTGCCTAGATTTCTATGCCTGCAGACAAAACACTCCCACTTCACTATTTTATCCAGTTATTCTCACACTCTCCAACCTTCACTAGCCATGACCTGCGGTTAGATGAGAGAGAGTGATTAAATCCAAGGCTCCCTGCATCTACCCAGTCTATAGTTGCTGAATGCCTCACACTGTGGATATATGGCGTGGCATGAGCAAGTATGGAATGTGGCTCATCTTCTCACAGTCCCAGGGCACCAACCAGGTAAAAGACAGTCCCTTCCTGACCTCTCACTGGTGCTGTGAGTCCCCTCCAAAGCAGGCTGCCCACACCAGCACCTGTACCTGCATCAGCAGGTGCTGTGCTACATCCCCTGCACACACAGGGTCAACAGGGATGAACACACGAGAGCTGACCTTCAGTATTTATCACAAAACCTCACACCATCTCCATCCACTCCTGCTTTAACTTCCTCCAACCACCTGTGAGCTGCACTGCATGGAGACCCAGGAATACTACAGGGTCAGCTTTGGCCCCAGCAAAGTTGCCACTTCCCTGGCACACAGCTCATTGCATAGAGTTTCCTTCCCCTTGCAGAATTGTGCTCCAGCACCTCTGCTTTGGTTTTCAAAGGGACACATCCAGTCCTTCCATTTGCAAACAGATCCCTGCAAATATAGAAGAAGGAGGAGTCCCTCAGAGCTGCAAACGCTCCCAACCAGCAGTGGAGAATATACAAGGCCATGGTTGTAGGGTTTGTCATGCTTCCAGCATAGCAATTAATTTGTCATTTATTTTACCAGTCACCTAATATTTTGACTTTTGCATCTCAGCTTCCCTCTCCAGCTATTTCCAAGGAGTTCCTTTAACTGCATTCTAAGGAATGTTCCCTGGACCTTAAGGCACCCTAATTTCTCATCAGGAATTTGCTCTGCCCTCTAGTGCTGTGTCTGACACAGGGTGGTGTGTCACAGAGCCATGGCTGGTTTTCAAAAGCTGGCTGGTCAAACACTAAACCTCCAAAAACTTACGAGCTGGCTAAACTGACTTGACATTTTTTGTACCTCCTGGGAGTGGGTCACCAGTCTATTTCTAATCATTTAAACAGAAAACCTCTTAAACACAGCCTGCCTAAACCCCAGCATTTTACATCACCAACCAGTTCAACTAAAATCTATTTATTGTACATTTAAGTGGATCAACCTGTTGCTCTGATCCACCCCACAGGTTCTTGGCTGCTGGGGGTGTGACCAAGTGCTGTGTTGAGCAAAGGCAACTGAGAAAGTTCTTCACTTCAGTGCCTGGAATTAAAGGTCCTGGTGAAAGGAACAGCTGAGCCAAAGGGAGTACAGGGTTCTGCTGAAGCAGAGGGTTCTTATGGCAGACTCTCACGGTAACCAGCCATGGTACAGTCAGGAAATATAAGTAAGTTTTGGCCTGGATGATTTGCAGTTTGCAAAGCTTATGCAAGAACCTGTGACAGTGCTTTGCACTAAGCCAGTAGTATTTTAAGTAGAGTTTTATGCAGACTCTAAAGTGCTGTGTTTTCCTAATTCCACTTGGGGAAAATGACATTGCTCAAATGCTCTGTAGCAGTTAGGATAAAGCTGTTGTGTTTCCTAACTCTGCAGAACTGAGTAGAAAGATTTGAAAGCAAGGCTGTTGATATCAATATTTGAAATGCCTTCCCTCCATGCACAAGCCAAGCATGTCATTACTAAGGTCATTATAATTTTTGGTAAGACAATAAAGAATAGGAAAATGGGAAATGCTGAAGAAGCTGTAAGTTTTTCCTGTCAAAGCTGCCCATTTCTACCTGGGGAGAAAATAACCTTCCACAGTCCCCATCTTCCCTTTTTCCACACATCATGCACAGGTACTTGAGAAGCACAGAAATGGCATTTGGGAGCATCAGGCTTCTGAGTGATATGTAAAGATCATTGGAAGAATTAGCATAATAGAGAGTAGATTAGAAAAGCTCATGCAGATGCAGATGTTTCTAAGCTACTGTGAGAGTCTGGAGAATTGAAGCATGGAGAAGAGGCTAGAAGGAAAATTATCAAGGTCTTTTCCTCTTAGGCTAGGGAAGCCTAATTTCTGTTTTCTCAATTCCTCCACCTCCATCTTTTCAGAAAATATGTTTATCAGGTTCCTCCCAATCTCTTCTCCTGCATCTTTTTTGCATCTTTCCTCCAACATTTCAGCTTCTGAGTCTCATGGTGACACTCATCTCTTCTGGTGGGATGTGTGGGTGTTGGATGTGTGTCAAACACCCAAGCACTTATATCAGCAGACCTATCTGCCATCAGTTTTACAATAGTTAAGGGTCACTTTGGAAGCATCACCTTGTTCTTCTCCCTTTCAAAGCACCCTTCAGTTTGTCTCAGGAAAATGGATACACAACATTCAAACCATGTTCATACTACATGACAAATGCCATCCAAAACACCTGAAGTTCACTACACTTCCATCCTTGCAGTAAGTCCAGTCATCAGGAGCTAACAATGGAACAACTGTTAAGGCAAACCCCCTAATGGTGATGGGGGTTGGGCAATAACATAATTTGTGTACCAAAATATGGTCTTAAAAGTCTATGAATTACTGTCAGCCCCTGGAACTGGCCAGCTCTTGCAAATGGGTTTGAGTTAAATAATGTAAGGAACTGTAATTGGTGTGCCCACAAATGCCAGGCTACTAACATTGCAACCATTGATTTTTATTACCCACTACAAAAATAGTAGTGGATTATTATTAGCTAAAAAAACCCATGAAAATATAAATATGTTGTTACATTAAATTTAAATGGACACCAAAACATGCTCTTTTAGCAGTGGAAGTAGCCAGGATATTTTTTGATATTAAAATATTTATTTAGGAAAAAAAAAGACCTTTTATCCCTCTTTTGGTTAAAAAAAAAAAAGGAGAAAAATCAACACTGTGTGTCCTCAAAGAATTGATCATTTTAACTTCATAAGTAGAAGGAAATTTTTAATAACTCTGTATTCCTAGGCCAGTTCAAGGGTTCAATATTCCTATTAAGGAGATGAGCAAATTTTTTTTTAATGTATTAATCATATATTTCATTTGCAAACAAAACTGAGCCCTGCCCTGAAGTTTGGAACATCTGCAGTTTGTAATTGTACAAAGAGGCTGGCAGAAGGGAATTGAAACAGAAGCTTTTTGTGTGTACGTGCATGCATGCACACACACCCACACGTGTGGGTGGGTGTGCTCGTGTGGGTGTAGGAGAAGGAGGGAGGGAGGGAGGGAGGGAGGGAGGGAGAGAAAAAAGGAGAAATATTTTCCTTGGTTCTTTATGTTTGCAGCTCAGAACCTGGCAATAGGTGATTTCCAGGCATGGATCTAATGGTGCAGACATCACTATATGCTGATAATGCCTAAATTACATATGTGGCTAAGGCTTCCCACTTTGTATTTTGTAATTTTTGTATTTTTCCTGTGTGCCTCATGAGCACGTGATGTGTTTCATTAAATGTATGAAAAAGATGCTCTAAAGGATCAAATTAAGTTGGATTCAAAGTTCAATAATCGCAAAAGAAAAAAAAGTCTATGGGATAGGAAGGTTAAATAGCAAGCTATTTAATAAATACCCATTTTGATAAATAAACCAGTATTTAATTATACAATAAATATGATCTGGTTTCAGTAGCTGAGGTATTGCGGACCAAGTTACTTTACTAAAAGTCAATTTTAAAGCAGCAAAGAATTATTGACCAACACATAATGCCTGAAATAAGTCCTGTCTCAATGTTGTTTGGTCTTTAGTCATAACATATTTATCAATCCATCTTTTCTTTTTATTTGCCTGATCTTTTTTGGTCTCTTTCAGTCTATTTGTTGCCTTTGCAGAGCACAACCAGTACTTACTATTAAGCCAAGCAGTCTTAAGGGAGGAGATATGAAAGAGAGCTTTGCATGTGAATGCCAAGTGCAAATATTCTGTGCCCTTGTGTGCAATAGAGAGAAGTTAATGAAAATTCAAGTTTTTCTCTGTTTTGACCTTTTACTGGTCAGAGTTATATCACAATAGCCATTTTAGTTTTTTATCCAAGTCACAGAATCAGTGTTTCTCTGGTTATGTATTCATCACTCAGTGAGAACACCTCCTTCCAGGTAGACTGTATACAAGGAACCTTATTCTAATTTTGGCTTTGCATTTGAAATCTGGGAGGGGGGGAAGTCCTGACATTTACCAAGATTAAATATGGCTCACCAACTACAACAAAGCTAAATCCAACCTCCCTAACTAGATACCACATTAATTACTCTTCATTCCATAAGGACACTCCACATATGGAGTGGCTAAGCAGGTACTAAACATGACACACCTATTTCACAAGCTCTTTGCATGGTTGCAAAGAGAACATGTTATAACTCATGTTACAGAAATCTTGCAAACTCCCTGACATATTTAAAAGAAGATGGGAGGCAGTTCAATGTACATTAAGTCGGACAGCTCTGATTTTTGGGCGAAAGAGAGGAACATTAAAAAGTTAGAGCAACAGAAAGACAATTCTACATCACATGAAAGGGGTAAGAATGCTACAGGAGACGCAGTAGCAAAAACATACAGAAGAGTGAAAGGGGAAGCTTCTTCTAAAATAAAGAAGTAGCTTTTCATTTGAAGAAATATCCAGACTTCTGTGTTTTGCTGAATTGTTCCTTCAAATCTTCTGCAAGTCATGTATCGCATATACTCAGGCTGTCAAAAATCAAAGTGTAATAGCCCTCACCAGAGTTACCTGCTAAAGAAAGCAAATTTTGCAGGTTTAATTTCAGACCTAAGAATTTTAAGACTGCCCCTCCAACACAACTTTCTAAAGATCTCTGAATTTCAAGTTAACTTGGTCCTGTAGAAGACACATAAATGCAGAACTACACAAGTGTGCAGCATTTAGAAGTTTGAAAATACCTGGTCTTCAAAAGTCCACCTGCTGCTGCCCATTTGGTTTGGCAGCACTAATTCCTAGTTAAATATTGGCACAACTTGAAATAATTAATTACAGATACATAGCTATTTATAGCCCTAATAGATTCCAGAATTCCAAAGCTGCTGTCATACTAAAGGACAGGTATAGGCAGAATTATCTTTGCTCTTTGTTAGCTTTGCTTTCTCCTCCTAAATCTTTCCCATGGCAAATATTTCCATCCTCCTGCTTCATCTTGGTTTCCACCCTTGCCTTCCTTTCTCTTTTTTGCTTCCTTAAGTTGCCGCCTCTCCTTCCCTAGCTCTCTGTTCTCATGTTTTTATTCATACTAACTTGTCCACTTCTTCTGCCCTAGACTACAGCAAACAAAACAAAATATGAGGTGAACAAGATGGATGATTTTACCTGCAATGAGTTTATTGCACATCTTATGCTATTTGGTACATGAAACCTTAGCATAGGGCTAGGGCTGGACTTGAGAAATAGTAATTTTTATTTGGAAAAGAGAAAGCAGCTTTCTAGCACACATGGTTTCTGAGAAAACATTATCTGAACTTACCCTGAAGGCTAAGAAACCAAAGGCAAATAAAAGGAACCTCAAATTGATTATTTTTAAGCCAGAAGGCAAATAAAAAGTAACTCCAAATTGATTATTTTTAAGCCACCCTCATCACGTATGATTTTGGAACACTTAGAGCTGGCAACAGTGCAGCACAGATCAAGCAGAGGATTTGCCAAAAATCAGTCTGAGCTTTCTCCATATATTTGCTTCCTCTTCTACTCTTACCTTAAATCTTAGTGCAGGATTTTTTAGGACTGACTGTTAAAATATGTTGCCTGCAAGACAGCAGTGTGTACCCTGAAAATCTGTGAAAACAAGTGGTGATTGAAATAAGGAGTAGAGGAATTTTGTGACTGTCATGCTTCCTCCTTTCTCAGTTCCCAAGTGTGGATGGGCCCTGAGTCTCGCTCTGAAAACAATATACTCTTCTGCCTCATTTCTGTGGCTGGTCCCCCAGGCCACCTGTCATCTTGTGATCAAAAGACCAAATAATGGCAAAAAAGAGTGGCAGTGTGACAACACTGGCAAGTGGTGAGCGTGATTTGAGCTCAGGAAAGAAAAGGGAACATGCTAAGCCACAGCATCATCTATCTTCACCTTGGGTATGAGGGGTATTGCTTAGCTTTAACAGCCTCAAAGATGCCTCAGTAACAGCTTAGCTTACATAAAAAACTTCCCCAAACTTGACAAGACCTTTGTGGTGGGTGTTTAACTCTCATCAACCTTTGTATTTTCTGTTTTGTTTTATTATGAGAGGGAGCAGAAAAATTACAAGCCTGTGATGATGTTTCCAGTTCTCAGTTGTTTTCCTTCTGTTTGTGTAGACAAGGTGTCTGGCACCCTGGTCATACTGAAAATACCCCATGACATGTGCCTCTCTGTGCAGCTGCTATCTTATTTTTCAATCCCTTCCAGGCATGAATTTATCTCTTCCACTTTGAGCTGATCTAAAGCTCAGAAATCAGAAATTATGGAATCCATAAGGGAAATAGCATACAAAGAAGAAAAACAGCTATTTACAATTATAGCGACTGGGGTTTTTCCAAGAAATTCTAATTTTGTGTATTCCTCTGCCCACGGTGTTTCAGTTGCTGCGGCGGACAGTTTGATGGATCTGAATTGGAATGACGTGCAACGCCGTCAGGGCAGAAACAAATGCAGAAAGCTTGGCAGCTCTGCTGTGGGCTCCTGCTGGGGTCGAGCATACGGAGGCTAGCGGGCGAGTTAGGGCTCGGCTGCTGAGAGCCAGCCATGGAAGGGCTTCAGCAATTCCTGTCCAAGCAGAAGAGAGCATGAGGGTTTTGTGGGTGCACTGCAGAGGTGCGTGCCTGCCATGACTGCATACATGGCAAGAGGAAGATGGATGTCTCTAAAAGCCTCAGCGACGCTAGGAGATCACAGATTCAGTTTCACCTTTGCTGAAGTGCACCAAGCTGTTTCTGCATGCTAATGTCACCTTGTTCCTCTTCTGTGTGCAGGCACACCTGTCTCCTTCCTAAACATTCTTGTCATTTCTATGTTTTCATGTTACTGAGTAAATGGGAATAAAACCGGCTCTAAACTTAGCCTGTTCCTTTCCTGAGCTGCACAGGAAGATAAGGTGCTTAAAATCTGCTTTAATATCCGAGGCTGAATGGTGCATTTAAAAGCTGGCAGAAAGTGGCCTTTGAAGCAGCACCTTTTCGAGAGTCAAAGGGTCTCTCAGAGATAGAGCCAAGCTGTTGGAAAAATTCCTGACTGTAACATTCATTTGTCCAGTTCATAAATCTGCCTCCCTATTCTTCAAAGTGCCAAAAGTTATCTAGCCAGTCATCCAGCTTTTATAAGACAGTCTAACAAAGCTGTCTGGCTCAATTAGTTGAACTCTGATGGTGCTCCAGATTTTCAGTCAGCAGACCACTTTGTTAGGAAAATATCTACTTGCAGACCCAGTTCCCTTCCAGTGCTGGTAGCTTAACCTACAATGTTATAGTTCTTAAATGTTTTTTTCAATGAACCACAAAAAAAACCGAAAAAACAAAACAAAAAAAAGCTCGGCAGTCCATCCACACACCACAGTTTCAGCTCCTCAGTTCCTCAGCCTCTTTTTTTGTTGGCCTTCTTCACTGTAAATGGTGGAAGCAATATTTTCTATGGTCTGGTTGTGCAGAACACATTGTGAAAAAAAAAAAAAAAGCTACATGCTTGCTTATGACTGAGAAATTCTGAGTACAAAAGTACTATTTGGGGTTTCTTCAGCCTGAGCTCATCTGTTCTTGGATAATCCCTTAACAGACTGTTCCATATGACCACGGATGTAAATGGCCCCACAGAAGCTGGACTCTATTACCAGGTTAGGCTGTATAGCCAAGTTAGATCTAATTTCTGTTTCCATTATAACTTCTGGTACACGGCTGATATGCCTCAGTGAAGCAGAATCAGTCCTTATAAAAGCACAGTTAGGACTTTTGATCAACAAAGAGTAAAATAACTATTAGAATTACAGACTTGATGTGATGCCTCTTTCTAAAAAATGACACACTTAAGAATGTAACTTTTTTTACTAGGTACCCAATTAACTTAATTGTTCAAGTTTTACCTTTGTCAGTCAGCATACATACTGAAAGATACACTTTCTCTCCAGGCAGACAAGGGGCAGAGATGTTTTTACCTTCCTGTGTTTTTACTGTTCACCACTAATGACTTTGGGAACCTTCCCACCAGCGGTCCCAAGAACCCGTCTGCTCTGGTGATCCCTCACTAGTGATGTGGGCATAAATAAGGCAGCCACAGAGGCAAAACTTTAGGGTACAAAATCCAACCAGAAACCTGAAAGCTGGAGTTTCATAATGAATTGTTTCCCATCATTTCATGCACGGTTTCCTTTTTTTTTTAACATAGGTCATGCAAAACTTATTCAAATGTGTTCTATCCTCTGACTGAAGTTGAGAGCGATAAAATTCTGTCATGCAAAACACAAAGAAAAAAAGTAAATACACAGTAGGAATGCAGTGTTATTAGAACAATTATGTGTTCAAGATTTACTACATTTTAGCAAGCAAATTCAGCAAAACCATGTGGATTAATTTTTGTCTGTGTTTAGTTTTTGGATTTTGAACAACCTTTAGCAATACAAAGTGAATCCAAGATGCAACGTCTGTATAGCATGTCATTAACTTAATTCTGTACAAATTTTTCAGATAAAGGCTTAAAGTATAAGGCAGCAATTTATCATCCTCTATGAAGAAAATACCATAGAAGAAACGCTAAACTGGTTGCATGGACTTCAACACATTCTAGAGCAGACCTTATTTTCATAAACTTCACAAGTTAATATGCTATTTATATAAGAGATAATCAGCAGGATTATGCAGAAAGATGTTGGCACTGTAACACATACAGTAAAACAATTCCAAAATACTAGTCATTATTTTCAATTTTGTTTCCTATTTGATTGTTAGAAGCCAATCTTGTTGATCCAGCAGTATACACTTCGCTTTGCAGCCACTGTTGCTGCTTAATGATGTCTTGGGAAATCCTATGCCTTTGAAACCCCATGCAAATAACCTAAAAGGAGCCAACATTAACACTCAGGCTGAATTAGAAAATAGAAAAATACACGAAGAAAGTTGTTTAAGGACAAAGTTGTCTCCAGCTAAAATTAAGCACTGATTCACAGTGACATTATGAAAACACTGAACTGTACATTAAAATTCCTAAACATCGCTGCTATTCACAACAGGCCAATGCAAACATTTGTTACTTCTCTGTCTGAGAGGGAATTTGTAAGTTAGGAACATGATGTCAGTACAAAAGAATTCAAAACTAATTTTATCTGATTGGCAAGTGAGTTAAAGTACTGAGATACTAAATAAATATTTGACAGCACCATTCCATAGTATAATTTATTTCACATATGCACTAAATTAAAAGGAAAGCTTTCCTAAACTGCAAGCAATTTCCAGGCAAACCACTAAGCAGGATGGCGGTGATCGCTGCCATTGTGTCATGGCACAGCAACTTCCTACCCTTGCAAAGGTCACCAGAGTTTTGAGCAAATAATCAAAACCACAAGGCAGAGAATGGTAGAGTAGGTCCAGTTTTGTCACACTTGTGACAAGGAATTTAATTTTATACCACTGAGCATTTCTGCTTATGAGGATGAGGAAACAATGCTGAATGCCTGGCCTTGCACTTGTGTCAATAGGGCTATCACTATGGATAAGGAGTTCAGAGTTTTGCCTAGCAATTGGCATTGCTGGGAAAATTCATTCCATCATGATAGGCCTGTTGTTAAGATGCTATTTTAAATTTTTGGTGTGTCTCAGGAAGGGAGTGCGTGGAAATGTGTTATTCATGACCAGTTTTCATGGGCACAAAATGGAGATACAAGAGGTGGGCAAGAACTATTAGATGGGATGTATAAACAGACCCAGGACTGAGAAATACTTTCTGAGAGTATACCAAGGTACAGTGTGTGCCATTTCTCATTGTGTGGTGAAATCAAAGTTGCAGAGGTGTTACATGTTTAGGTCCCCACAGTTTTGGCAAGGTTGATCTGTTCAGTAGTTCCTTCCAAAGTAGATTTTCTATGAAAAGTTTGGAGATCTGAGGTACAAACAAAGGAGAAAGAGTCTCACATCATTACAAGGGCATAGAACTGCCACGGTAACTATGGAGATAGATATCTAGCCTGGTTTAGACCTTGCTGAAACTCTAGGGTCAAAGTTAGAACTGAAATTCCCTGAAATCGAGAGGCTTTTATGCAAGATTTTTATTAAATCCCCTGTAGATACAATAAATAGCTGCAAAGTTCAGCTTGTTTATATCCCAGAGGACTTACCAAAGGCAAGGTTTATAAGTAATTATGGGGAAATATAGGTAACACTCAAAAAATGCAAGCCTTAGCTAAATGTAATATCATATGGTCTGTAATATCATATGCTTTTACAATTGCTGTACACCTTACGACAATGTTTTGGACACTAAATGCAAAACAAAAAGTATTCAATTCTAATTTCACTTACAAAACAATCATCATAAAATCTGTGCTTTTTTGCCCTTTACAGAAAAAGGAGAGCTGTAGACATCTATTGTCAAAAAAACCAAAAGAAGTGAAATGCAAATGAAAACCCAATTTATACGGTGAGATTAAATTCAAAATGACAATTTTCTCTTTTTTTTAATAGTACATTTTATGGCTTTTACTTCATTTTCTCCCTTGATTTAGAGAAGCCAGGAATATCTACTGATTATCCTACAAATCATGAAACCTTAACTAACACGTCTTTAACACATTTGAACTATTAAAAGCAAAGTGAATACAGACAGCATTGAAGGTTGTACATTAATGTTCACTCTTGACACAACAATTTATATCACACATGACTATACATGCTCTCTTCCTGACATACTTTCTGGCATGTATGCAGGGTCCTTTTTCTAGAGAGTGCTAATACAGAACCATGCATTTGTTGTGAAGTTTTCTATTACAATCCTGGGTCTGTATGGCACTTTGGCATTATTCTGGGTGAAAAGCATTACGTGCACATGAGCTGTGCCATTTAAAAAAAACAATTTGGAGATTAGAAGGTGTGAAAGCAAGAAAGAAATTGGTGGTTCTGAAAGAAAACAGTGGTGCTAGGAAGTCAATGTTTTTTCTTCCTAGACTTGCAGTGCAATATAATCACCAGTCTGAAGTAGCTGTTCACTTTGTTTATCATTGTAAAATAAACACTCTTTGTGTGCATGTAGGCTCTGCCGCACTTTGGAACTGACTACAAATCATGTCTATGGAAACACCAGCAACAAACCATTTTCTAACAATGAGCAGGAGGAGTCAGAAAGTTGACTCATAAGTCAGCACCTACTCAGTTACCTACTACTGATTTCCAAACTTCAGAGGTCTCAATATATTTTGTAATTTTTCCTCTTTTAAAACTTCAGCCTAAATGTCCATGCATAGCTGTACATGCAATCTTATGGGCAAGTACACCTGTCCTCAAACTGGACACAGACTGGACACAACTGTTTGGTTTGTAGAAGTTGAAAGAGTTATTTGAATGACAGGTTTAGGTAATTTGATGTATAATTTGTAGCAGATGTTTGGACTGTCTGTAGTACTTCTAACTACAGGGAAAATAATAACTGTTAAATTTAATAGCATCTCTGAGAATATGAATGCATGGTGTAAAGTTGTGGCATACCACATGAGAGTAGTTTTAGTAACATTTTAATTAAACAACTACTGTGAATGCCAAATCATGTGCTCCTAAATTGGTGAAAGTCAACGAAAATATATTACAGCTACATCTACCTGTGACCACACCTAGTGTGAGCTGAAGTATGATATATTCTGGTATCTGACTAGGCTAAGTGCTACACAAGAGCTGATTTATTCTTTGGTTACCATAAAATTGTCAGAAAACACCTTGCTTTTGACAGGAAATAACTTTAATAAAGGATATTGTCACCACAATACCTCACTGTTTTCAATGTAATATTACTGAGAAATCAATTTTTGGTAGGTGAAAAATTTTACCATGGAATCTAAAGGCAATTGCACTGCTCTTCTTTCTCTGATCTTTAAGTACATTGACTTCCAGCTTTTCCTTCATTGCTCACTCCTGTCATGACCCCAGTGCAGTGCTGGGTAGTCCATCAAAATGAACTTGTTTCTCTTCTGGCCTTTTTCTGAGCACAGGCTTCACTTCCCGCTGATCTACATGGTGCCTGGAGAATTGGTTCCTTTTGAAATGAGGTTGGTTTACCACCCTGTGTTGTAAATGTCACTCTAAACAGTACAAACACAAACACATACATTGGTTTGGCTTATCCGTGTCTTTCAAATCCTCCATGTTCTGCTCCAGTAAATTCTACCACAGAACCTTTGCAATAGGCACATTCCACCCACCCAAAGCCTAGTTCTCTACAAATATGCTTACGCAAATGCCTTGCCTCTCAGTATCATTTCCTAGCTCATTTCTGTAGCTTGGCCATTCTTGCTGCCAAGCGTCATTTTCATCTGGAAAGGGTAAAAAGACAAGCAAAGAAAAACAAATATGTCTGCAAAATTAAAAAGTTGATAAGGCAAGTGGAGCTGATGTTTGTTTGTTAGCAATCTCAGATTTGCAACAAGGGTGTGAAATTAAGATTCTCAGACTTTTGATCAGCTGAGGAAAATCAAATGATGGGAGCAAAGGGGTTGCTAAGAAAAATTAAGACAGTCAGTGCCTCACTCCTGCCTTACTGAACAAGGAACCTGTCTGTCTCCAATCATTACAAAGGGAACACAGACACTGTGTTTGTAGAGCCAGCATGTGCAACACATGTACTTCTATGAGGTCCACAACACAAAGGCTGCAGCTCATCTGGCAATATCTGCAGCCCTAGACTATCCTTACCTTTTCTGAGAAGAAACACCTTTTGATTCATCCATCTGCAGGACAGCTGGAACCTTCAGGCTCCAGGACTGTGCCAACAAAAGAGGTAGGTGTAAGAGGTAAAGCCAGAACAAAGTAGCACTCCCTCATCTGGGTCATAGTTCTCTTGTCTTGGGGGTCAGCAAGACAAAGCAACAAAGAAGGCCAACTGCATCATGGGCTATATTAACAGGAACACATCCAGTAATTTCAAGAAATTATTATCTCCCTCTGCTCGGCACTTATTGGACCAGATCTGGAGTACTGCATAAAGTTTTCAATCCCCAGTACAAGATAAATTGGAGTAAGCGCAGCAAAAAGTCACCAAAATGGTTAGAGAGAGTTGGAGTGCTTGTGCTGTGGGAAAAGGCTGAGGGACGACAACTTGTTAAGCCTGGAGGATAGCACAATTTGGAACTAATAGAAGACTGTAAATAACTCTTGGGAGGCTGTTGAGAAGGTAGAGACAGGCTCTTCACACAGTGGTACAGGATGGAAGCACAAGAGACAACAGCTACAAGATAAAAAGCAGGCTTTCACCAGATATTAGGAAATCCTTTTTCTTGATTAGGGTAACCAGGGAGTGGAACATGTTACCTAGAAAGACTGTGTCATCTCCGTCATTGGAGGTTTTAAAGACCAAACTGGCTAAAGTCCCTAGCCACCTGCTCTGATCTTTGAGCCAATCCTACTCTGAGCAGCAAGTCAGACAGGATGACTGCCTGAGATCCCCTCCAAACTGAATTACTCTGTGATGCTGTAATACTAAATCATTATGTGTACTGTTCAGAAAAACAGCTGCTGGAAAAGGACACTTTAGCTACCTCCTATGTGTTGATTTTACCCTGTCTGACATTCTGCACTCAGAAGAATGCTGGGTTGCACTCTGAAAAATTTTAAGGCTCGTCCAAAACCATGCCTTTCTTCCCAATTAATAACCTCTATAGAGCTGACTCTTGGGAAATGTAGAGATTTCTGGCGTTTCCATTTGACTTTTTTTCTTCCAACATCCTATCTCCCAAATCCACACCTCAACCCTGTTCTGCTGCTGTAGTCTGTAAATGCCAGGAGTACAGCAGAAGGATGACCATGGTTAATTCCAGTGCAACCACATAAAATCAGAGGGAAAACATCAGGAAGAAATAATAATGCTGCAGAATGTTATAAAATAAGTATTTCCAAGCCAAGTAATTTAATTGGTATGTAAAAAGCCTTTTTTCTACCTTCCTTGCATAAGATGACCTTGTTTGCTGCCACTTTAGGATTGATACTTTTTCTCAGAAGAGAAGATTGCACTACACAAAGTCACACAATACATTATTGCTATTAATCTCTTAGCATCAAACTCACACTTTTAACAATGATAATTCTTTCTGTCTGAAATCTGCTATTGCTTCACCCCACTGCCACCACTCCTCTGTAAAACATCTGGTTTTCATCCATCCTCACTCTCCTCCAAATTCTGACTTCTCTACACAGTTTCAGAGATCCCAAGCCTGCTCATTTTCTGGCTGCTTCCTGCCTTCCTTGTTAGCCAGACTGTGACTGGCAGGAAGTGGAAGCATGTAAGGTCAATCAGTCTGCTGCAGAAAACCTACGCAACAGATGCAACAAATGCACAGGCTTTGCAATAACCCTACAGATGAACAACACAGGAGCTAAGGCATGCTTCAGCAAGTGACCTTAAATAACCCATTAACTGGCATAAGAAAGGAGACATTGCAGTTGAATGGCACCCAACATCTGCAGATATGTTGTCTGCAGATGTCACTTACATTTTCCGTAGAGGCAGGTGATGTTCAGGTGCTACAAGAAACAGCTGAGGGAACTGTTTGCCTCCTCCCATGAAGTCATGGGACATCACACCTATGTCAGATGGGACCAACAGCAATTATTGAAAGGATCAGGGTCCCTCCACACATGAGGTAAATGCTTTTCTATCACTTAGCACTGCATGTAAAATGTTCATGGACTTCCAAGGAAATCCTAAATCATGCCAAACCTTGACCCACTGATGTCTGCCATTTTTTCAATGGACTTATTGAAATTGGGATCTTTTTCCCCAGAGTACTTAATTGTTCCATTCTGTATCTCTGAAATGTTTTCTCTATGTGAGGTACACTGTGGCTGTTACTTGATGTTATTCTGGAAAATCTCTATCCCTGCAAAGTGCTTGTCCTCCAGAAAACTAAAACAGCATCATACTTTTCTATTTTCCAAATAAAGTACAATCAAAAGAAAAAAAAAAAGTGAATTGCAGAGTATGAATTCCTGAACTATCTTCATGAATGCCAGTAGAATTAGAATGCAGATTAATTTAATTATGTGACTATTGAGGAAAGAAAACTGATACATTTTGTATTATTTTGGTGTGCCTTTATTTTTCTGGCAGTGAAGGGACACAAAAATATATTCTGTATAGATCCCTATATTGTCTAAATAACATATTCAGTATGAAGTAAGTGTGATTCACCTTTCACAATTTATTCTTTCATGAATGTGCTTATTACAACAGCTAGTTGCAGCACTGCCATTAGGATTTTGTCACCATTTCATGTAAATCAAACTGAAAGCTATTTCTACCTCTTATGTATCCAATATTTAAGAGATATTTCCTACATAAAAATGTAGAAATTATGGAAATTCTTTAGAAATATGGTCTTGGCCTTGATTTTGCATGTTCTTCTACATTATTGCACATTTTTTTGGATATGTTACAACATTTCCAATCAACCATTAGTAATAGGTTTAGCAGTTGTTTCAACATCCCTCAAAACCCTTGTTCTCATTTTTATTCCACAGAAGGCAATTTAGGGATCCATCTGCAAACACTTGCTATCCAAAGCAGTGCTTGCTGCCATTGATAGTCCCTGCGAAATCAAAGTACAAGTACTTTACCTAGTAATGGGAGTCTGGAGGGCTGGAGAAGAGGTTGCAAATGTTCATTTAATTTTGGGAAGACATTCAGGCGGGCCATGTTTCACACCAGAAGTGTACACACCATGTTCAGTAATGCTTTCCTTCTAGTTCTAACCCTGCCTCTGCCCAGCTGTATGACATTGAACAGGGGTCATACTGGGCCATGCTGCAGTTTATCTTGATTTAGAACAGAAACAAAAACTATTTGTGGGCATTTGGGAACAAAATGCTCCATCAGATAATTTGAGAACTAACAGTGCCAACGACAGAAGTACACTGAAATTTTCAGTGGAAATATACCCTTCTGAAAATCCATGAAAAGAAAAAAATTCAAAAAATCTTACCCTATCCATCATTTCTATATGGACATCTAAATGGGCATCCCATTTGTGACTCCCACTGTTTCTGTATACAGTGGTCCCACCCAGGGGTCCATTACCCTAAACACTAAACATCCTGACAGCATTAATATTTATGCTTTGCTTTGTACATATATTTGTGTTTGCATCTTGAGGTATGTAATTCCAGGCTCCTTATACAGTTAATGGGGAGCACATGGATTCTTTACTTTTCAGAGGTCATTACAAAGACAGTATGTTCTTCTAGCCTAAGCAGCTAATTTAGATGCTTACAACTCAGCTATGTCCAAAACTGTGCATTGAAGCAACCGAATGCCAACAAAATAAAAACCTCAGGCATGAAGTTCAAACTGGTAATTTGGGAAAGTCTCCTTACCAAAAGGAGCAATGACTATATAAATTAGGTGTTTTGCTGCCTCTTCATCTGTGTTCTTTACTGTGCTCCAACCTTTTGCTGGTGAGCCAGATGAGAAGGACCTCTATGCATTTAAGTCTAATCCAAAGACTCCAGGGTTTCACAATGTTTAATTTTTCAAAGAACCAAGCACATTCTTCAAATTTAAGAAATCTCAAATAAGAAATATATCATAATGGAAATGCCAGAGGCATGAAATATCTCTTCTGTTAAAGCAACAGAATGTTTTCAAAGTTTAGAGAAAATAGATACCCTGCTTAGGCATTTGACCACAATAATTTTCATTCTTCATTTAAAATTCTAGTATTTTTCTTCTCCTTTGCTTTTATCCAATAAAACTCCATTCAGGTTTCTATCTCCCAAGACAAAACAGACGCAAGGATTTTTAGTTTAGTTAACTAACCACATTAAAAGGCTTTTATTTCACAGTTGCAAACTAACATGATTGGAAAATTCCAAGATACAATTTACAGCCTAGAATGGATTTATCACACATAATTTTCAAACAGCTGAATTGTTGGAAGCCATGACACACATAACCTAAATTCAAATGTTAGGTCTGCTAAATTTTATGAATAATTTGAGTGCAACAAGCTGAGATTTTTTTTCTGCAAATTTTAGATTTATTTTATGCAAATAAATATACAGGTGTTCCCCCAAAATACAAAGATCAAGAAAGAAAGCCCTTGCAAAGCATCTTTAAGAGTTCACATTTGTATTGTATCCTTTAGTGAGTGGCTTATAAATGTCTTTAAATTAAAAAGATAAAAAAACCCCACAAAGCACTGCAGCACAGTGTATAAAAAAAGGGTTTTATTGTACTTTGCAAAGGGTGTCCTATTCCGTTACTGCTCCTGCCACACTAATATAATCACATGACTGCAACAAATGGGAACTAATTCAAAGGAGTATTAAGCAGTATGTTTTATTGGTATTTATTATGACACAGACAGAACATTAGGATATGCAATAAAATACCACTCTGCTTGTGCACCTAAGTTTTATTTTTATTTGCAACCACACAAATCTTACAACAATGACTTTTTATACCTCTAATTTTGCTTCATTTTTTTAAACACAGCTCCAAGCCAGCTGTGCTAGGCTACTGGGGAAACCACACATGGTCACACTGCTACCAAATGTCTGTACCCTCTGTACTGTTGATAGACATATGCAACAGCAGCTAAACATATGTACTATGCCTTTCTCTGGAACCCAGGTTACCTTTCCAAACTTTTATCAGACTAGTTCTCCCAAACAAATATTTTCTAAGGGCAAATGTGATAGAAATTTCAACACCTCTTACTTAAACTGGAAATTAAATTAAAAACATCCGAGTGGAGATCCTTCTGCATGGCAAATGAAAGTGTGCTCTGAAATGCAATTTGAATATACCATATTAGAAGAAGTACGTCATAAGAAAATTCTGGAGCTGGATATGGGGGAACCTCCATAGCAGCCCTCTGGTTTTGTCCTTACTGAACTGTATCAGTTGGTAAGGGTAACCAATCACACAGACATTTATAGGACTGATGCCATGGCTTACCAAAGTCTCTCACACAGATGATAACTGTCAAACTTTGGCAACACATTATTATTATTATTATTATTATTATTATTATTATTATTATTATTATTATTATTATTATTATTATTATTATTATTATTATTATTATTATTATTATTATTATTATTATTATTATTATTATTATTATTATTATTATTATTTGAGTGACTGTAGTAAAGTTCAAAGACTTTGGTTGAATTTTTGTTCTTTTTTTGCATGAAGTAATTTTCTGCTGCAAAGATTCACTAACACAAAACTGAGTCTAAAAACACCACTTTGAATTTTTCTAGAATAATGAGAACACAAAAGGACCACCCTTGGCCTATCAAATCTAGGAAAAATGGGTGTTATGGGAATGTCTTAAGCACAAAGCTTTCACACATCATCTATCTGTGCCTGAAAATACTATCTGGTTGGCAATCTGACATTCAGAAGGCTTCCTGTAAGTCCTGTAAGAAAGCGCAGGTTACCCATGTCCTTGTCCAGCCACATGCTGAAAATCAACAACAACCACTGTCTCTGTGTTGCTTGTTCTAGCGCACAGCCACTCTTATTGTCATAAACCTGCTTATATCCAGTTGGAATTTCCCTTTTTGCAACACGTGACTGTTATTTCTTAGTCTTTCACAGGACACCTTCAAGGACAGTCTGGCTTCATCTTCTCTGTAACCCCCATTTTCGGTAGAAGAAGCTTGCAATTAGACCCCACCTGGATGTCTTGTCTAGATTAAATGAACACTAGGTCTCCCCTTGCTTGGCATAGTCTGCAGCCGACAAGCACTGTAGCGCTCTTACACCTTATTCTGCCCATTTTGTCAACGTCTCTCTGATGATGAGGACCCGGACCTGCTCACAGCTCTTCACAGGCAGTCTCATGGGTGTCGAATGGATGGATACAATCACTTCTCCCAGCCTCCAAGCTACTCCCTTGCTAATGCAGTTTTTTAATGCAGAGCTCACTTCTCACTCATGTCCAGATCATTGTCCACCAGAGATGGACAGAGCTGCCCCAGCCTGTGCTCTTGCAGAGGGATACCTCATCATAGATGCAGGATTTGGCATTTGCCTTTGTTTAGTGTCCTGAGATTCCCATCAGCATTTGAGGTTACATTTTTGCAGCTTGCAAAGGCCCTCTGAATGGTTGCTCTGCTTGGCAGCAAGTGACACACTTCTCACCATCTAGGGGTGAGGTGGCTGAGAATGCACCGTGCCACTTTGTCAGTGTTGGGAGGAATGGGTTAAATGCAGAAAACTGGCAAAGATGTCTGTAAATTGCTGTTGCAGCTGGGAATAACTCTTGATGAGCCTGAGTGAGCAGCAGCCAAGTGATCCTCTAGCATCGATCGAGTTTAACAGTGTCTGTGCCTCTGCTGGGGTGCCTCTGCCCAGGTGTTGCATTGGGGATCCCCTACAGAGTGAGGTAATGGAAATAAATTTACTCTTAAATTTAAAACTCTTATAAAAATGACTTTCTAGCTATGAGATTGTGGTTGTCCCACCTGGTGGACTTTTTCCACTCGCAGGGGTTTTTGATGGAAAATTTTTTGAATTTTCAGGTGACACCACAATATGGACAAAACAGAGTAAAAAAAGTCAGTAGTGTGGTGCGATAACACCACTAGTTGGTCGAGACCCAAAAGGCTAGATTTCTGTCTCTCACATCCTAAATATATACATAGGTGGCAAATGTATGGCTGCCTTTTCCTTCTTGTGGGATGAAACAAGAAACCTTTTTTCCCATAGTCTTTTTTATACATAAAATATTGATTTAAATCTATTTTGCAACAATTCGCTCCTTCTGACAGTTTTCAATCAAATGAGAAGTGATATTAGGCAATGGAGAGTCTGCTCACACATTTGCCTCCTGTCTTGTATCTCTTGCAAAAACACATCCAAATTTAGATAATTATACTGGATTCTTCATCATCAAAGATGGTGTATGTTTTGTAATGCCCCTTCTTTTTGCAAAATAAGATAATTTTTTTCCTTCAGGTAGCTGCAATTATAACTGATTCTAATTCCCTAGATTTCTTTATTTTTTACTGTAGTGATAGGGAAATTTGTCACTATCCTTACAATACCATCCAGATATTTGCCATGCAAAATATTTTTTTTTAAAAAATTGCATCAGGGGGTAGTAATCTTTTTTTCTAAATGTGAACCAATAGAATTTAGAAACTGCTAGTCTGGGCCTTCTGCAATGCAGCTGAACATGCCTAAATTGTTTATACATATTTCACATTTCTGAGGCTTTCTTCTCTACTATACAAACCAGATCAGCTGAATCAACCAGGTCATTCTCCAAAATCTGGAGAGTAGAAGACAGCAGATTCAAAGGTGTGCCAACAAATGATATGTGCATGTACCAACTATTTCCGTGCGGGTTCTGAGAAAGGACACTTTCATAAGAAACTATTTTTTACTGTTAATCAAACCAGAATGTTTCATTCCTTAAAGGAATGAACACAGCTCGTTCCAAATAGCAAACTCCTGTTCCTCTGCAATGACCACTTATGATTCTTAGAAACCTGAAGGACTGAATCAACAGAAAACAATACCTGCTGGGGCAATTTTTCCCTCACGATTTTTCCCATCTCCTCACTTTTGCATGGGGTATTGTGATTGCTGAACAGATGTGACCCGTAAGTGCGCTACTAACAATGTTGTATTTGGCTTTGACAGTGGTTTTACGCAGAGAGTGTTTGCAAAAGCCAGCCATGCTCTTACTGATAGCATGCATTGCCTGAAAACACTTGGCTGGCTGACAGACCGGCTTTTGTGGATTTTTCCATAGCGATTTAGGATGTTATGGTTCCCCGGTCATCTACAGCCGTGGTTGCAAGTTGCAGCCCTGGCGGTGGCCACGGCGGCATCTGGGGCTGAACTTTACATCGCTCCCACAGCTCCCACAGAGGGGAGGCTGTACCCGGGTGGGAGCTGGCCTCTTCTACCTCCTTGCAGGGAGACGACCAGATGTCATGGCCTGAAGCTGAGACCAGGAAGATTTAGACTAGATACTAGAAAATTAAAAAATCACTGTTAGTGTGGTCAAGCATTGGAATAGGCTGTACAGGGTGGAGTCCCCATCCCTGGAGGTGTCTAAGAGGTGTCTGGATCTGGCTCTCGGTGATGTGGTTTAGCGGTTTAGGGGTTCCAGTGGTAGCGCTGGATTGATGGTTGGACCTGCTGATCCTTAAGGTCCTAGCCAGCCTTGACGATTCCATGATTCTGCGTCTCCAGTGTGTCTCCAGGAGATCACTGCACAAATCCAACGCCAGGCTGCAGACGGGAAGCGCAGGGGGCAGCCATACCTGCACTGGCAGCACCCCGCCGGCAGAGCCCCGGGAGGGCGGGCAGCCGCCCCGACCCCCTCCCGCCCTCAGGGCCGCTCCCGCTGTCGCCAGCGCCTTCCCCCGGGAGGCGGCGCGGGGCGGGCCGGCCCCACGGCGCAGGGGCGGTGCCGGTCACGCGGGCGCGCGGCGGCCCCGCCCCGGCTCCGGCGGCAGCGGCGGCGGGGGCACCTGGCGCCCTCCTCGGGGCTCCTCGTCGCCGGGACAACCGGGATCGCCGCCGCCGCGCCTCTGCCATGGTGAGGAGCCCGCGGCACGGCCCCGCCGCCCGGCCGCAGCGGGTTGGCCCGGCCGCCCGGGGCCCGGGGCGGGTAGCGAGTGCCGGCCGGGCCGTGCGGNNNTCCCGGGGCCGGGCGGCTCAGCCCGAGGCGAGGGTGGCGGGCGGGGGAGCGCGGGTGCGGATGCGGGGCTGGGCGCGCGGCCCGGCGCGGGGCTGTGCCCACCCGCGCTGTAGGTGAAGGGAAAGGAGAGTGTCTGTCTGTCCCGCTGTCTGTCTGTCCCGCTGTCTGTCTGCGTGCCTGCCCAGAGCAGGTGGGGCCGCGCTGTCCCTCGCTGTAGCACATGCCTGCCTGTCTGTGCTGAGGTGTGACGGGCGCCTTGCCTCCTCCTCCCGGAGCAGCCATGGCAGGGCTCTGCCTGGCGTGTGACGCGAGTCAGGTGTGTTGTCCGCCGGGATAACACAGGAGGGATGGTGTGTTTATATGGGTGTGTAAGGCGGCTGGGGAATGATGAAGGTGTGTCGTCCCCTTATAAAGTCGAGAGGAAAAGCCAGGGCGTGTGTCGGTGCGCAGGGCAGGGATGGGGTGTCACCGTGTGGATGCACGGGATGCTGGGTTTGGGCGCTGTGCTGTATCCTTATGCATGTGCCGTGAGTCAGGGTGTGGCCTGGGATGTGTGCAGATAGCAGATACACAATGAGCGTAATGCTATGGCTCTGTGTGTA
The DNA here is from genome assembly GCF_017590135.1 of Pyrgilauda ruficollis. Lineage (NCBI taxonomy): Eukaryota > Metazoa > Chordata > Aves > Passeriformes > Passeridae > Pyrgilauda > Pyrgilauda ruficollis. The sequence goes on along the minus strand of NW_024519206.1, from coordinate 27,917,028 downwards.
TCTGCTGTGATTTGGGCTTCGGGTATGGTGTGTTTGTGTTGTAGCAGAGATGTGACATTGTGTGTAGGGCCATGACATGGCATCGTATGTATGTAGCTGTGTCTGCCTGCTGCTGTCTGGCACGGGCTTGTTCCTGTGTGTATATATAGTGAATATTGGGTGTGGCATAATCTGTGGATATTTTTAAAGGCATGTATGCTATGGGTGTGGCAAGGATTATCCGTAGTCCTGTACGTACGTAGCAGATACAGGGTAATGTATTTTGTGTGTACAGAGCAGCAGTGGCTTGGGTGTGAGCGTGCATGGCTGTGATGTTGTGATGTGTGGGCACGGATGCATTTCTAATAGATTTGTGGGGTGAGTGTGGTGGGCACAAGGTTTGTTTCACCTGTATGTGGGGATGGCACGACACGGAGCACATGTGTGAGGAGGGCTGCAGCGGAGGAGGAACAGCGGCTGTGGTTTGCTCTGTGGGGATGTGACACAGTACGTGTGTGCCACGAGTGACAGGGCAGAGATGCATCAGATGCTTGTGAAAGGAAGATGACAAGGCACGTAAGGGGGAGTGTGTAGGGACAGGCACAGCATGTTTGGAAAGATGATTGGTTTGAGCCCTGTTTTCAATTACAACTTAATTGTCTGATGCCTTACTGCTTCACAGTGATAGTTACAATGATAGATGCAGCAAGAAGGCACAGTTGCTGGCCTTTCCCACATGAGGAAGTACACAGTGTTTTAAGGCAATCACTTCATGTGTATATTTACGTGTGTGTAATGATAGTAGGTTTTCTGGATTGGGTTCTGGGGAGGCAGAGGGAGCACTCAGCCTCACAAAGGGAAGAACTATATTCCTGTGGTGTTGCAACTTTTTGTCCTTTACATGAAGGCTTGTTCATGCACTCTCTCTTTCTTCCCCTGCGCATTGCCTTCTGTTCCTTCACAATTCTAGCCTGCATGTTCTGAACCCAAACAAAGCAACCTTGAAAACAAAAATGTGAGGTCGAATAAAAATATGGATAGACTGTGCATGATTGCAGTATGCTTCTGTGTAGAACCAGTTTGGATTTGCTTTGCAAAGGTCTTAGGATGTATCTGTTGCTACAAGGAGGAGTAAACCTCTGTGAATGAGGCTGTGGATAGTGTAGCAAGGTGGAGTGATTGTGACTCAGTGACATGTTCTGCTTCACATTAATATTCCATCAGAGAAGATGCAGTATGTTAAGTCAGTTCAAGAAAATGGATTTCTCTCCTGTTCTAAATTTAAGATAGATTACAGACTGAAAAACAACTAACCAAATGTTTATAAACTGCACCAGGGGAGGTTCAGGTTGGACATATGGTAAAATTTCTTCACTGAAAGGATTGTTAAGCATTGGAATGGGCTTCCTAGGGACATGGCAGAGTCACCATGCATGAAGGCGTTCAGGAAACTACTGTAGCACTTAGGGCTATGGCTTGATTGACTGTATGGAGGTATTTGGACAGAGGCTGGACTCAGTTTTGGAGATGTTTTTCATTCTTAATTATTATATTATTCTATAAATGAATATTTTCCATTTACCAAATTCCAGGCATGGAGGTTTTATTTGTGGTCCATTTTGACATTCCCAATGAGATACCTTTAGTAGTCAAAACTCAGCAGACATAGAATCTGCAAAGCCACATTGGTGCTGTAATTGCACAGGGAAAATCTCAGAAATTATACCATCTGCTCTGCAGATTCTTATACTGGACAGCTTCCTAGTTGCACTTGACAGCTGTTAAGCTGTTAACCACCATTTTTGGTATTATTTTAAAAATTTTCAAGTATTTTATTCAATGCATGCTTGTACTCGAATTTTTCTGTCTTACAGGGTTAGTCCTATTCAAATTGTTCTTTCCTTCTTAATTCTTCATAGCTTCATAGAATTAATTTTGTGCAATTAACACCAGACCTTTTAGTACAGGGAATATCAATGCTCCTAAAAATCAGAAGGACTATTAGCTTACTGCTTGCTTATTTTACAACAGATATTTGGTCATCCTAGTTAAAATGAGGGATTACATGGGGCTAGCAGATGTGGAAAGTTGCTAATAAAAGTCAGGTTTTCTGTGAAGCATGGCAACTATTTTTAGGTAGGTGTAGAAAAGTAGTACTAGTCTTGGCACTGTGACAATATTGATCTGAATCCCAGCAGAAAGCTACACATTGACAGTACTTCAGCTGTTTCATCATTTGGAAGTCAGAATGGCTGCATTAATTTAATGTAAATTGTTATCAGCTGGTAATTCTGGTAGTCTTTCTACTGAATTAGAAATGCATATAAGTGGGATATGCTAAGTAGGACAAAACCAGGTGAAATTGTGACACCAAGGAGTTCTCCCTCAAGCTAGTTTAGACAATAGCCACAACATCCACCTGCATTCTTTCTAATAATCTTTTTAGGAAGGTGATCCATATTCTCCATAGATTTCTGCTTTTTTTGTTTTGTTGGGTTTTTTTGTTTGTTTGGGGTTTTTTTGTGTTTTGTTTTGGTTTTGTTTGTTTATCTTTTCAGGTTTGTTTTGTTTGTTTTGTTTTAACCCCTCCATGTGTTTTAGGACAATGCAAGAGCTGTTAAAATTTCTCATCATACCTGACGTATGTATTTTGGGTGACTTGATGTGAATGTGATAGAGCTTGAGTCCAGCTGTTCCTCTGAGCTTTTCCAAAACAACTTTCCCACTTGAACTTTTAATGCAGAGTGGGACATTCTCATTCTTTGTAAAGCTTCTGAGAAGGAAGATTGTAAACACAGAGTAACTTCTATGTGGTGAAAATCAGATTTGCATTCTTAAAAATGCAGAAAAACATATAGATGAGGCATTAAAAGTGTATAATGATGAACTTAAAATTCACTACATACTACTGGTATCTCCTCTGTCAATTCAGTTTTTTTCAGGATCAGTAAATTACTTGCATGTCTCACAAAGCTTAAACTAATTGTTCTTGAGACTAAAGAACAAATGGTTTGTAAAGATCAAACATTTTTCTCAGCCTAATTTTTCAAAACAATGTGCTGTACTATGAATGTCTGAAAATCTGTGTATATAGTGTGATTCTACAACACTGTGTGAAACCAGATGGATTATTTTTGTGACAAAATTAATCCAAAATGCAACTGTAGTTCCTGTGAATCATTTTGTGGTGGAAGCTGCCTTAGATTCTATTTCAGTATGTCTCTGTAGAGTCTCAAAGTTACTGAGAGTGGTCAAAGGAAAGTATCTTCCTCAGGTGTTTTGAATTTAGGCTTTTGCAACTTGCCTTTGAGTGTTTGATACTTAAGGAGGGATTTGTTATATACCTGGTCAAGGAAGAGTAAGCACAGGATCTGTAAAAGCTTAATTTTTGCTGTCTCAAATGACGTCCCTCTTATGCATCTGCCCCCACCCACCCAAACCAAAACAGAACAAAACCCATTCAAACAAAACTGCAGCATGAATTTAAATGTTTAAATGGAGTAAAATAATTTCTGTTGGGTACAGGGAGATAATGGAAATGCAGCAATAGTTGACACAAGGGCACCTCAGCTGACAAAATCAACTACAGCCAATTTCTTAAGGAATTCCCCCTGGGTTTTTATCTTTGCATTGGAGGAACCACTGCTCGAGGAGGACTGGAAATTTGCCCTTTTCTGGACTTGCACATTTTTGGCTGTTTGGAGCTATGAACTCCTGCTGTGTAGCCCACAATATTTGGTATTAAGCTGCAACACTCAAAATATTTGCCTTAATTCTAGTTATACTCTTCTTTTTGTATTCCATTGTTTTCCTGTGTTCTCCTTGGTAGGCAGAAGGAAGCAGTAAATTTGGTTTTCATTGGATTTGATTGCTGTTCAGCTGGTTACCCAGTATGTTCTGTAAATTTAAATCAAGGAGACAAGAACATAATCAAATATGCATAAATGTGAAACTCTACCAGTATGTCAAGTTTGTCTGTCTTCAGAGGTTGAAATTGAGGTCAGAGCTTCACAGAGAAAAGGCATTTCCATATCATAGCTTGATGTTACATGGTAGTTATATAAATATTAAGGGGCAAAATGTCCAAGTGTGCTTGCAGATTATAGACTATTTTCAGAACTACTTCTGAAACAAAAGTATCAAGATAATTTTATTTCTGCAGAAAGATACATTTTGGCAAATACTGAGTGTCCAGTTTCTCTTCTAAATCTCAACCTATTACCTTTCTTGAAACAGTTTGAAAAAGATGTTTTGGAAATGCTACTATGATGCTATTTCCTTTGAAGTCAAGTGTAATTACTGCTTGTAACCATGAAGAGGTACCTAGTTTTGTCTTTTATAATTGAAAGCTTTTATTAATAATGCATTACATATATGGCAGCTTTTATTAATTACGCACTACATATATGGTATATGTAGCCACAAAGCAGATTTTTTTATTGTTTCTTTCTTGTTCATTTTCTAGGGAGATTTGCCTTGCAGAGAAGATTTGCCCTTCATAGTAAAGATTTCATGCTCAGTACTGGGAAAAACCTCTGGCATAGTGTTTATGAGGCAGATCAAGTACTGCTTTGAAATGGCTTTGTAGAAACGATAGAGCTATTCCTGTAATAAGCCATACCTTTTATGTCTCAAATGTGTTTTTGAAGAGCAGTTATAGAGGGGGAGGATTGGCACTCAAAATTTCTGTTTTACAGGTGCTTAGAACAAGGGTTCTCACTGCTTTAAACATGCAGTCAGTACTTAAGCTGTGATTTCATTTACAGTTTGAACTAAGTGCAATAAGAAGAATTGCCTTTCTGGATATGGGATTGCGTGACTGGAGGGAGGACTCTGTCAGTTCTGATTAGAATGGTGCAAACTCCTGGGGAAATTGACTTGCAGAAGAATCTCTGTGTGAACACTCCAGGAGGATTTCAGGTCTCTGTTGTCATGCCATCAGCCTGTTGGTTTGTGTGCTGATATTGAAGACTGGGAATAAAACTTAGCCATATGTATGTCAGTAAAAACAGCTATATGTAAAAGTGGGGATTCAGAGAAGTTTTGATAGGTGTTCTCCTAAGGGCTCTGAATCTGTGATGTGGATTAAATTTGGATGGCTGAAACTACATGGCTATCCCTAGGCAAAAGTTGCTACATTGAAATGAATGGGCACTAACTTTTCTCTTGGACTGATTTTGTTCAGGAACATATCATGTTCTGAATGCCATTGAGAATGTGTATTTATAGCATGATTCTACAAAATGGCATGACACCAGCTGGATTATTTTGGTGATTACACAATTAGTAATTTGAGCATACAGTCCTTGTGGATGTTGTGATGGAACTACCTTAGAATCTTCTCCAGTGTTTTTGCTTACAGTCTCAAAGTTACTTGAGTGGTCAAAGAAAAGAACCTTTCTCAGGTGTTTCAAACTTAGGCTTTTGCAAATTCCATTGAGACTTTGCTTGATTCTTAAAGAGGGATTTGTCATTTACCTGGTCAAGAACTACTGAATCTGTATGATGTATAATCAACATTGTGAGGGGCTACTTTGTACCCTTGTGATGGGTTACGGGCAACAGCTGCTTCGACCATATGATTTTAATTTTCTGCCATTCTCCCATTAATTAATTAATGGGTCTGTTGCTTTCCAAGCCCATAAAGATGATGATATGGGTTTCCCCATATTCCACTTCAAAGTACTTTATACATTGGACTGCTAATTAAATGCTTTATTTTAATTTAGTTTTTTTAGGAATGATGTCTAAATGCATCATCATCTACTGTTTGGAAGGGTATAATCTTAAAAGATAAGTAATGGATAATTATCTGAAAAAGGAAAAGTTCAGTCATTCTTTTTTTAAGAGAAAGCAAATTGAAGGAAAGATTTGCCAATCAGTATATGACTAACAGATGATGAGGATAAAACTTCGTCAAACCTGTTTTTTCAGCTGTCTCTCTGCATATGTTTAAAGAATATACGGGGATACAATTAACAGCTTTTTCCAAAATTCTTAGTGTTTATCTGGTAGTTGGATTTTTTATTTTATTTATTTTTCTTTCCTCATCTGAACTAGGTAAGGAGTAGTTTATTTTTCTATGTGGTTTAGGTTTGTTCTGCCATCACTGATAGTGGTTAGAACTAGATGCCTTGAAAGGCAATTGTGAGCTGGGTGTACCTGAATGAAAGATTAGTCTTCCATGTAGCTCCTGTCTCAGAGTAGTGTGGGGAAAGCAGAGCTTTTTTGCCAATAAAGTGTAATGCCTCTTTTAGCGAGGTATGGGATTGAACATAATGTTTTCTGTCATGCTGGCTGCCAAACACCAGTTACATGATAGCAAGTATTGATAAAATGTTATCTTTCAACTGAATTTTAAGCCTGCAAGTAATTAGGTCAATCACTAATCTGCAAACCATTGGATTTCCCCTTTCTGACAAGCAAAAATAGGAGCTATCCCACTGGAGTCAGAGGATTGCTGTCTCTTTGGTGATTTAGTAGGAGAGGGTGAGTCTTGCATTAGGGTATGTCTCAGCTAACAGGTCAGTTTAACCTTAATACCCTGTCTGCTTGCAGGAATCAAAGGCTTGAGCAGTGATTTCCAAATATGCTGTTGGCAATAGGTGACAGCCCTTCAGAAAAACACACAGGAAAGGATGATGAGAGCTATTTGAGCAGCAAACAATGGGCTGGTGTGCTCGAGGCAGCAGGAAAGGCAACCTCCAAGCACTTCCTGCTCTGCACTGGGAGGCACTTGAGTTGGAACAGCCAGAGGCCTTGAGGTAGAGTTGTGCAGCTGTGGACATCAGCTCTGAAGTTCACAAGTGACCTTGTTCTGTCACCCAGTAAGAACAGAACCTTGAGAACCAGGCTGATGCCCTCCAGTAAAATGTGAATGATGTGGTATGTATACCTGTGCTGGCAAAACAAGAATGATTGCTTTTCTGGAAGAGAATCAAGCAGCAAAGTGGGCAGTGTGGCCAGCTGCTTCTGCCTGGAAGGTTTTATTATGTTAAACAGCACTTATTCTGGGGAAATTTTAAAAGCATTATGGCCCTTATAAGTGGCCTTAGGTCACTGGGAAACATTAAGGAAAAACAGAGAGATGTGCTCAGGTGCATTTGATCTTCTCTGAAGTTAAGCCTTAACTCTTTAAGATGACCAGCACAATAAGAACAGAAGTATTTGATATGGGGTGTTGCTTTTGTTCAGTCAATTTGTCATCACAACGTTAGAAGAGAAAATATCCCAAGGAAAGACCAGTGAAAAATATCCAGGGAGTATCTGGCAGTCAGGAGGAAGCTGTAAGGCTACTGAAGACCATGCCCTGGGCGCTAGTAGTGTGTGTCCAAAGGGAAGAAAACATTAGCAACCACAGCAGGCCGAGAAGGCTGAATTTTAAAATGCACAAAGGCATAGCCTGTGCCAGAGCAGGGTGAACAGCTGGAGCATAGGAACAAGAGCCTGGAGGGCAGACAGTGTCTGTGTGTTGAAATAAAAGATTTTGCCAGTCTGTCTCTGCTATAGACAAGCTTGGTTCAAGATGGGATTGCATTTCAAGATTAATTTTGGTGTGTTATAGTTTTTATTGATTATACAGAAAGCTTTACCGTGGGTTCTAGTTTAGCAGCAGTCCTGTGTCATCAGCTGTTGTGTCTTCGATGTCACTTACTTCACTTCTGTCAGCGATGTATATCCTGTCTAACGCTTCTTTTGTTGCCTGGATACGTTTTGCCACTTGCATGGTGTTAAATGGTTCTGCCTGTCTGATGCATTGATTGTACATTTCTGGAGGAAGCCCTAGCTAGCAGCAATTCCCTGAGCATCAGAGAATTTTATATACTGGAGTGTAACATGGGATAATCTGAAATTTATGGTAAAGGAAGGTTGTTTTGCCTCTTCTTCCTCCTCCATTTTTGTGGTGTATTTAAACAGAGAGCTTTTTAGGATGCCATTCGTTACTTTAGTTTGCTTGTGAGCTGCTCTGGGTAGCAAAGACAATTTGGTGGCTTTCCTACCACTATAGCACCGAGTGCTTTCAATACCATGGTAAAAAGAAAATTGCACAAGCAACAATTAGGTGTCTCAATAGAGGAGGAGAGATGTGCCGCAAGCTGCTGGGTTTTGTTTGGCAACAAAAATCTGCACATCATGGTACTGAATAAAACTTTATTTTCTCAGGATTTTCCTTTAGAATTTGGTTTTACCATGCCTATTACTGCATGGATAATACTTAATAAAATTTTTTCTTGCCCGTGAAAACCTGAAAGACTTGATACTTTATACATATGGCTGTATTTACAATTTAAATAGGATGTGTGCTCTGTCAACCATAGAAAGGAAGGAATATATGGATTTAATTCCAGCCTCTTGTCTTCTTTGGTGAAAATGGCCCAATGTTGGTTTTTTTCCTGAATTGATAAATACTTCAGCCTTGTTTTCAGTATATATCCCTTTTGCTGATGCTCTTTAGAGTCTTTCACACTTCATCTTCCCCAAACCTACTTTTGCCCATAATTCCTTTAGCATGCTACTAAGCAAGGCTATTTTTGAGAGTCTGGGTTTTTAATAACATTTGATTTGAGAAGTTGACAGGTTGAAAGTCCTTATCTACTCTGATTTCAGTGGAAATTAGATACATAAATATCTCAGTGGAACTGAGCCATAATGGATGAGCTGCTACCAAAACTGTTTCATCTGTTAAGAAAATAGTCCTCTTCAATAGAGAACTGAATGACAACTGAAATTGCATGCTTAAAAAAAAGATATATAGGGACTGTCACCAAAATTAGTAGTATAACCTTATTTTGATCTTGAAATAACTCTATCAGAAAAGATTTCTTTGTCTCATTAATTCTGGTGAAAACAGGAGACCCTTATCACTAGCTGCTAGACCAGAAGAGATTAATGTGCTGCTTTCAATGGTGGCATGCTAAGTGTGCTGTACCAAGAAGTTATGTTCTAGGACTAGTGGCAATTAGTATGTTTAATAATATGGAAAGGGAATTCAAATGGAAAAATTATCCTTTCTGGGTTTCATGATTTACACAACGGTTGCTTTGTTTATATTATAAAGAAATTTTTAAAAATGTAGTTGCTAAAGAAATTAAGTGTAAGAAACTATCAGGTAATTTTTAAAGAAAATGCTCCCTTTTTAGCTCATAACCAATCTTCCAAAAGTACAGGGAAGATATTACCAAGAGAGATCAGTTAAGGAATGTAAGAAATGCCTCAAGATTCAAGTAATAAGGAATTACAGTTGTCACTTGTAGATTTTGATTTTGTTGTTTGTTCTTGCAATTCTTTTAGAATGTAGAGATCTTCTGTAACTCTCCTTGTGTTCACAGGAAATTGAAAACTAGTTTTAGAGTAACATTTATTACATATGTTCAATTGCATCCTTTTTCCTTGTGCACTGATTTGTTGGTTGTATTTGGGTATTTTATACAGTTAAAATCATACTTTTGCAGAGTTTGAGATACCGTCATTAACACAGTCAGACTTGCTACCAAATACAAAAGCAATGAGAGGAGAAAGATTCGTTCTACATTCAGGGTATTCTTAATTGTTATTTTGGATTACTGTGTACAGGTATTCTGAGGGCGTGTCATTATCAGCACGATCTGTAAGTAAAGAAAAAAATATATATTTGGCAAGAATACTATAATATTGTTACAGTGATCAGACACTTCCTTAACTGAATGTTTTTGGTGGATTTTTTTTTTTATAAATAGAAACAGAAAACTAGAGGTTATGTGATAAAAATTAAGTAAAAAATAAAGAGAACAGTATATGAATATACTAGGGTTCTTGCTTCATTAATGGAAGTTTTAAATTATCAGAAACTGTTTGAACAATGAATATATTGTTGTTTGCACATTCTGCCTTCTTTCTCTGCTTGCATGCATTTGAAATCATATTACAAACATTTATCTAGAAAATTACTACTCCAGTTGTCCTGTGTCTGTTCTCTATTAGGGGAAAAACTTATTGAGGAGCCTTTAAAGCAGCCCCTCTCTTCTTCTGAGATGCAAATGGCTCTAGAGGCTAATAAACTTTCACAGAGTACAAGAGTACCATAAAGAGACACTTCCATTTTTCTAGATTTGCTTATTCCATAGCGATAATATGTTATTATATGAGAACTGCTGCTAATGCATGCAAGAACACAAAGAAGTTGCTGTTTGAGGGAAAACTTCTTTGAATGTGTTTGTGGCCTTATCTGTGGCTGGTGTAGCAGGCGTGGTATTTTGTGTGGCTGGGCAGGTCACACTCTTCTTGTAGTATGTAGTAAAAGCTGTGCTTTTTCCAGTTTGAACTGGGATTCCTAAATTAACCATATTGATCAGATAAGCTGTCATGTATTCAAAATAGTTTGTCCATCCAACTTTAACTTTAGAATGTTCTAACATAAAGATTATAAGCTTTTTTCCTAAGAGTTGCTGGTTTGGTTGTAGATTTAGCTTTTCAGCTTGGCCTCAGTGGGAAAATACTTACTACTGTGCTGTGATTTGTAGCCAATTCACTTCTGTTGACAAGTAGTTGAAAGTACTGTTTAACACAGAGAGCTATAATGCATGCTCAGGTCTTTAGAGCAACTTGCCTCATACCTCACTAACTCAAATCCTGTGTTATCCTCACACAATGAGCATATATATATGTGTGTGTGTATCTCTCTCTCTCTATATATATGTATATAATCTCCATGTTACTGTGTACTTGAGAATCTATAGTGTGAAAAAAAAGATACTAGATTATTTTTATACAGGCAAAATGACAGTACACATGTAAACTAGTAGCATTCTGAAAAGTAGCTTTATTTAAAAATATATGCTTATGCATGTATGTGTCTGCTAGATGATGTAACTTTTGAGGCATTACCTGCAGCTATAAATAATTTAAGTTAAAAGAGGATTTTTAAGTCTGTGATACTGAATGTTCAGATTCTCAACCAGAGTTAATGAGATGTAAGTTAACTTGCCTGTTTTGCCACAGACTTTGCATGCTCTCATGGAGGTGACATCCTTTTTTTGTGATTTGTGTTCCTAACCTACAAGACACAGGAATATTTACTTACTTGACTCTTTAGTGATCCCAGCTTCTATGAGGATGGCTTATTTCTGAATGAGTTTTGCTGTAAACACAATTAGGCATACAGACTCTTTTTACAAAAGAAAATTCCAATATATGCTATTGTTTTCAGGGCCCCAGCTGCAAATTTTGAGTAGCATATAATATAAAAATGGCACACATGTAGATAATTCATAAACCTATGAGTTGTCAAAGTCAGAAGCAGTCAACCAGTTCTAAAAATGTCATTGATGTACATGGTATATTTCAGCCTAAAGGCTGAAAGAATCAGCAGCAATGGATATTGGATCTAAAACAACGAGAGTAAAGTAGAGCCTGTGGTCAGCCATGTGGAACTGCTTAATGCCAGTGCCTATCCTCTGAAGGAGCTGGAATTGTCCTATTGAAATATGTGTTCATGGTTGTTTTATGCTTTGAATATCTGTAGTCCCCAGTCTGTGAATAAATGTGCTGCTCCAGTTGCTGAAAAAGGAAGCTTGATTAAACTTGTCAGTCCTATTGAAAGTTGACAGCTTTATTGTCTTTAGAGATGTGGATAGCCGTGCACAGAGGTAGTGGGTGAAGAAATCTGTATCAAAATTGAAACAGTAGTATGCAGTTAAACTTGAAATCAGTCTAGGATGTACTGGATGAGAAAAAAGGTTCTTGGCAGCAGCCAGGAGGTTCAAGTTTTCAAATCTTACAGTATTTTTTGGGGAGATATTTTCAAAATTCCCAGGTGTGTAATTTTTGCTGTTTCCCTTCCTTTATGAAGACAGAGCCAAGCAGATAGTTTCCAAGTATTCAATGTGTGTGGATAGAAGGATGAACAACAATACCCTGATGTCAAGACCAGCATATGCTTAATAAAGGGAGAAGATTTCTTCCAGTTGTTGTAATGTTTTGTGTGATTTTCATGTTTACCTTTTAGCATTCAGAAAACTCGTCTGTTTTGGATCCTTCTTCCTAGTTTTTGTTTCTGGTATTGTGGAGCAAAAGCTCTTCTCTTAACACAGGAAATGATTGCTTGTGACTTTGACATCTTCCAGTCTTTGCCATGGTTTTTTAAATTCCATTTCACCTTCTGTTTTGTTTAGTGCTGTGCTCCTGTGGTAAAATTTCTCAAACTTAAATATTTAGACTAAGTTGTAAATCTGGTCAACATCTTTGTTTTAGTTTTTCTATTTGGATGTTTACTATATAACCTTAGTATTGCCTGCTTTTTTCCTTGGGTGTTTTCTTTTAGGCTCTCTTTTTTTTCCCCCTCTTAGGATAGGTATTAATAATATGAAGTTCAGGTGAGAGGTACTTTCAGTTTTTCTTGTAGCATTTCTTGACTTGCTTACTTAGATTATATAGCAGTTGCTGCCCTATCTGTGGCACTAAATTCTTTAAACATGCAGATTGTTATATTTTATCCATATTCACATGCATGGGCCAAAGTATTTGCACTGTAGACAGTGAAAGGAATTCCCTGAATAAGTGGGAAGCATCCAGGTTTGTTTTTTTTTTTTGTAATGGGACAGTTTTAGAACTGTGCAACCAGTGTGTGTTTGTACATGTCTTGCTTGAAGTTTCCCTATTGCTTGAAATACTTCTTTGTGCAGTGTAAGTGTGCTTGCTTCGTAATTATTAAGTTGCTCCGCAATTTCTATGTGGTTAAATTAGCACTAAGGAAGAGCAGTTGTATATGGGGTTGTGGCTTTGTTTTGTGCATTGAAATAATTTTATAGTATTGACAACTAACATGTTGAAGACTTAATATTAGCAGTAATTGAAGAGAATTAAGCACCTAAGTAGAAGGTGAATAGCCTCTTCAAAAGATGTTTTTCTTGTTGGTTTTTAAAATAGAGTTTTTTCTTTCTGTTTCTAGGTTTTCTCAAATAATGATGAAGCCCTTATTAACAAAAAACTACCCAAAGAACTTCTGTTAAGGTAATTCTACATAACATTTTAAGGAGTAAAAACCTGAGGATTGTACATTGCTTATGTGTCTTACAGGCTATCAAGTGCTATACATTCTTTCTTAAATCCTCTTGAAATAAATAACACACCTGATTGAGTTCTTCGAATTCTTGACCTTGTTGCCTTGATTTGTTTTAATGTGTTCAAGTTATACTGTACCATGTCAGAAAAAGAAGTGAAATAAAATGTCCATAAAACTTTGGTGTACCAAATAGTCAGCTTTTACACACTCTCAATGTTTTATATCTGTCTGAAGAGCCTAATTCTCTAATGTGGTTCACACTCTTTGTGCCATGAACTTTATTGTAACAAAATAAAATACAAATTCAGTGTCAGAGCTTCCAAAAAAGTCACTGCTCTGTCTAAATAATAAAGTGAAAAGCTCTCTCTATTACCATTACTGCCAGTCTGTGTTGTATAAGGCAGAACCAACAGAGGGATCTTTCTTATTGTAGTCATTTGGTTACTCATAAATTTTATCAGCTTGCTGGTGTGTGAGTAGATCATCTTTGCAAAAGTTACCTAGAACACCAGGATCAGTAAGTGATTGGTGGATGTCTTCATGATCTCATATGGTTCAAAGTTGATTTCAAGCATAAAATAAACCAACTGCCAAATGTGGAGTTATTGCTTGGTTGGATGTGGCCACTGCAGAGCTGGAACTGAATCAGGCCAGCAACGTCTTCTGTACCTACAGAGAGGATTTGTTACAGACTAATCCTTAAGGTGAAAGAAAAAAAAAAAAGTTCGGTTATGATGGTGCAATTACAATTTTTAGTAGTGGTGTTATTAAAATAGAGCTGTTGATTTTTTCTTAATATACTGAAGAGGTGTTTGGGTCAGCTTGTGCGTATGTCACTGCTTCAGTCTGATTTGTAGTGGAAGAATGTCTCAATGGTATCCTGTGCACAGAGAAAATGCTCTTAAAATCATTGTGACTATCACAATGCTTTCTCAATGGTATTTAAAAAAGCAGACTGTTGTTAAATGAACTGAATTTTGAAAGGCTTTTCATTTTTGTTGAGATACGTTCCATATGGTGCAGACTTAATTAGACTCTTAGAACTGTTTAGAAAATGTGATGAAAAAAGACAGTCACTGAAGGATGCCCTGAACAGGAATTCTCATACCTTTTGCTTTGTTGAACTCAATGCCACACATGAGCCACAAGATAAAAGTCGATGTAGGATGCTGCCTCCTTAGCTAAAAATCTGCAAGCACTTCTTTTCAAGCATTAGGACTCCCCAATATTTGTGGAAATTACTGTCCTTTTCACTGTTATGGATGCTAAGTATCTCATTTATGTAATTGACTACAATTTGTTTATATGGTTTAGGTAGTGAAAAGTATCATGCACTGAAATAGTAAGGATCCCTTTTGGAGCATCTTTCCTAAGAGAGATGCTGAGGGAGTTGGGCCTGAAGAGATGACTGAGAGGAACCCTCATCAATGTTTAAGGAGGATGCCAAGAGGATGGAGCCAGGTGCTTCTCAGTGGTGCCTAGCAATAGAGCAAGAGGCAGCGGGCATAAACTGGGACACAGGAAGTTCCACTTGAATATGACAAAGAACTTCTTTACTGTGTGGTTGACCGTGCACTGGAAGAGATTGCCCAGAGAGGTGGTAGAGTCTCCCTCACTGGAGATATTCAGGAACCATCTGGATGCAATCCTGTACCATGTGCTCCAGGCTGACCCTGCTTGAACAGGGAGGTTGGACTGCATGACCCTTTGTGTCCCCGTTTAACCTGGCCCATTCTGTGATTTTCTGATTTTAAAGAATTCAGCAGGAATAAAATCCAAACAAGTCCAAGTAATTGGACTCTACCAGTGGCTTAGCTGTTTGTTCTTATATTCAAGATAGCTTAGTACAAAGAAACTTGAGGCTTAGCTTGGATTTGAGGAAGTGGTGCAGCTAATCCCTGCCACTACACTATTACAGCAGTGTCTAAAGAAGCTTTTTGCATGGTTGAAAGGCTTCGTGGGGCTGGAAAAAGAACATAAAATATCCCAGGCCAACCATATGCAGAGCTGATTCAGCCAACCTTCTATTTTTTGTGCACGAATGTCCTTTTTGCAATTGCATGGTGATTTACTAAAGTAGTGTTGCAGATGTAGCTAGAAGAGTTGATGATCTGAGAAACTGAACTGGGACTGTCAGCTTTCTCCATAAAGAACATGATGATCTCATGGATCTGCTCTGCCAGAGAGAAATAAAGCGCATATTTCATTATACCCACAAGACTGGTGATCACCAGAGTTTTGAAATGGAGTGGAAGGAGAAGTGTGAGAGAGGTGCTCTGTAAATCTCCTTTTGAAATTGCACTGCTGCAGGGACAAACTCACGAGGCCAATGGCAGAGCGTGTCAGAGACAGGGACATGCATCTGGGTTCTCATTCCTGCAGGGTGTAGATATCTAAGGAAGTTTCAGGGCACAGACCTGCCTGTCTAGAGGTTTATCAGTGGAGAATTTGTTTTATGAACCGGCATCTAAAGGCTGATGTAAGCCTGAGTCTGAATGCCTTTTGACTCCTGAAAGTATCTGTTCATGCTGCAACATGTTTTAAAATTGTCTTGCCCTATGGCAAGACAATGACAGGAGAGCTTAAATATTGCTGCACTGGGTGTAATTAATATTCTAATTATTTTTCCTTTATTAGCTATGCAGTCTACCTTTTAATTAAAAGGAGAGTAAACCAGTTGCAGTGGAAACATTTTGCTCAGAGAGCTGGAACTGAACAGTAAACACTACTGAAAGTATTATCAAATGTACTTATTTTGCTTTTTGCTTGTATCAGATATGTATGAAAGCTGTTAGCACTACAGCCCACTTTTAAAAAACCCCTATTGGACTTGTGGAAAAAATGTGATTAATATCTTGTTACAAATACCTGGAAATTAAATGTAAACACAGTTTCTTCTGTGGATTCAATTCTTCTGGAATTCAATTTCCAGAATCGGTCTTGTTCTCATTTGCATGAAGTATTTAAATTTATGTAATCTGCCTATAACAAGCAGTCAGTCCAATTTTTCCTCTAAAATTGAAAAACTTTTTCCTGATGGTAGACTTACAAAATAAAACCACTTTGAAATTTATTCATAGAATAGTGTTGCTATACTTACATGCTCTAAAGTTGAACAAAGTTTTCCTTTGGTCTTTTACTGCAGTTCATTATCATCATCACTTTTAATATTATGATTGCAATTATTGCTATTACTAATGTAACAACCAGAATTGTATTGGAAGGTTTTCAAGCCAGTGTCATGTCTGTTGCACATTTTCTGTGGAGTAACTACTATGCTTCGAAGTAAATGGTTGAGACCTCGAGCTTCTCAGGCACAAAACTCATTTGAAAGGATAAGAAATGAGAGATGATTTGTTCTTTCTCAAGCAGACTCAGATAACTGGGCTGAGGAGGAAGAGGATATCTGATTTATATGGACAGTGGTGCTTTTGAAGAAGACCCTTGTTTGGAGGGGCCAGTTATACTTTGAGGTTGGTGGTATAGCTGGAGTGGAGAAAGGGAGGTATTTAATTTGTAATTTTTTCTGGTTTATGGACATTCATTTTTATTTGTAATATTGGAGTATATTTTTACCTGTGAAAGAAATAGTTTGCTTCTAAAAATTTTTTTTGTAGTATTCAGGCTAAAGGAAAAATTATCACCCCTGTTAGCTGTGGTAGTGCTATTAGTTTGCCAGTTGGCAAGGAATGCTCATTCTCCTCTACTGTTACATATTGCAAGAAGTAAAAGGTTGAATAAATACTCATTTGTATGATGTTTAAGAATTGTGTGGTGGTATTATAAATTGTGTAATTTAAACAGTTTTTGGATGATTGTAGCTTTATTTTTTTTGTTAGCCTTTGTGTTTATGAGAAAGCATCAATTGAATATACAGGACATTCATTGTAGAATTGAATTGGTGTCTGAAATTCATAAACTCTTACCTGTCATCAGCAGAATGAGAAATCAAGTCAGGCTAATACAATAATACAATTTTAATGGTAACTTTTCTAGTAAGATGTCACTGCCTTAAAGTGGCTCATCTCTTTTTTTTTTTAATTGTGGGGGAAAACCCTAAAACAATGGATTATTACAGTTACATGTGCATTTGAAAATAAATTGAAAACAAAAAAAATGAAGTCTCTGTAATTAATGTTAGAATGTCCTGATTTTTTTGGGGGGAGGAAATTGATAAAAAGTACTAATGCACTTTTGAAAAGGGAAATACAACCAGTTCTTTTGGCATGTAGAAAGATGGATAACATTTGTTAATTTGAATTTTACCTGCTAATGCTCTGTACTGTGAAAACTGTACATTTTTTTACAAAAGTGGCAAGCTTAAGGAACAGAGATGTTTGTCCCCTTCAGCTGCTTAAACCATTTTAATTTCCTTTCTGCCTACAAAGTACCAACTTCAATAAATTGTTCCACAAATATAGAAACTATTGTGAGTTCTGTTGTAAACCATACTTTTTGAGTGCATGTACGTAAGAGTAGATCTTAGCTGTCAGTCTCAAACTTTGAGTGGTCAGTCAGATTTAGAAGAGGATAAGTAAAGTTCTGGGACTGAAATTAGGAGAGGAACCCAGGAGTGGCATTCCAGCAGCAGCTCTCCTTTTAGGCAATAATATGCAGCTTGAAAGTTGAAGTTTTCATGTAATAAAGTTTTGATTATGTTTTTCATTATAATAATGCCATGGGTATTTCTTAGCTAGGTCCTGGAGCTACTTGGATGGCCCACAATTTCTGTAAAGTTTGGCTGCTGTATTTTAGCATACAGAGTACTGACTAGTGAGTCAGAGAACTGAAAAATATAAAACTTTTGTCTGGAGCAGTTCTTGCTTGGTAAGAATTTTGTAAGCAGAAAAACAATGTATGTGTTTTGAAGGGGAAAGGAAAAAACAATCTGTCATCTCATACATTATTTTCCCCACTACAAGGATCTGTATAATTAAATAGGGAAATATTTCACCCTGAATAGCTGAGACTGCTGTTTAGTGTTTGACAGTCTCAGGGAAACATTCCAGTTTTATAATCCACATGCAGTCTTTTATTTTGATTTTAGAGTGTTTTGCAAGTCTTCAGTCCTCTATAGTAGTTTGCCAAACAATTACAGTAAAACCATTTAGAATTAGAAAGAGCCAAATTGATACAAGTATGTAAACTGTTCACAGATTATAAACTGAAGGGATTATATTTCTTATGAAAGTAAGATTTCTGTATATTTTCACAAATCTATGATTTTTGTTAAGCAAATTCTAATATTGCCTTATACAAGTAATTTTCATTAAGTCTTTTAATTTAACATGCCTGAAATACATCTGTCCAAAGAATTAGTGCAGAGCAGCACTAATTCACACTATTCAGTATGGTGTGAGTATCCTTTAAATATTTGCTAACTAGAAATGTGGAGGGTAACACTGACAAGAAGGAAGCAGAAACAATGCAACAGATGACAGCATAATAGTAAATCCTGACACTTCTGTGGAGTCATATATTCATTTCCAGTGGTCCTTACGTCTGAAAAAGTGATCAGAAATTAAACTGAGTAAGTGATCTGAATGAGCCACAGGCACAGGTCATGGACAAGATAAAGCCTTTGGAAATTAGTTAAACTTTTTGATCGTTACCTGCAAAAACAGTATTATAATTGTTTTAGGACTATATAAGATACACAGGGTTCTTTCAGAATACTTTTGTGCTTTGACAGCAATTTAAAAAATAGTATCACATTATCAATGGTATTTTTCTTTTAACATGATTTATGTAATGTTACAATATATAGTAATTTAGTTTCTCTGTGTCTTCAGACTTCAAGGTAGTGTATCTAACTTCAGATACACACAGACAATGCAGTAAATCTGCAGTAAATCAGCTTTTTGAAGAAAAATTTCCTTTTATTCTGAAGAGGGATAGTGTTTTAAAACTTCCCAGTGACTTATCTCATGTTCAGGACAGAACTTGGGCTCTGCCTCAAGAAACTGAAGGCTGAATCAATGCTTGGTGGTCAGTATACCCCCTTCAGAATGTGGAGAAGGTCTCACGTAGACCTTTTTTTTTACACTGCTAGATGCATTGTTTGTCTGCTTATGAAATTCTTACCAAGATCAGTTCCAGATGCAAGTTTGTGTTTTTCAGTTCTTTGCCTCACCAGTCGGCACTTTGTACACAATTTCTGCCTTCTTTGTACGAGATGCTAAGCATTTGCAAATGATTATATAAACAATTCAGTTTGAAATTGGAGTAGGTAGCTGCCATCATCTATTCAGTATTTTTAAGTGATTTGGTTTTGTTCACAAAACAAGTGCCAGTGTAAGCTCAAAATGGAATGTTTTGGGCAGTGATATTTCAAATGGAATTCCTTGAAAAATGTGAGTGAGAGGCTTGAAGAACAGATGCAGAAAATTGCACACTAGTGCTCTTGTATACTGTGTTAATGAGGAAGAGGAGGTATGGAAGTGGAAGTGGGATTTTATTGTGTCAAGGTGCTAGGTAAAATTTGTGAATTTTGAAAAGCAAGTATTTTCTTTAACATTTCTGCTTGGGGCGTCCTTATAAATGGAGTGCTTTAGCTTTACTTGGTTCAAGTTACAGGTATTATCTGTCAGTAAGAACATGATTGTGATAAAGGATTAGTCACACTGGAACAAAAAAAAACAAAAGTAAATAAGTATTTGAAGGAGGAGTAACAGCTCAAAGGAATATAGCAATGATTTACACAACCTTTGGAATTGTACTTTACCATTTATTTTGTTTCATTTTGTTTTTCTTTTATTTGCTACTAAACCTCTTTTTGGAATCTCATATATAGTGAAGACTTAATTCGATGTAGGGCTTTATTTACCTTGAAACTGGAGTTTATTTAAACTCAGCCTCTTAATTCGCTCATTATCTGAACTACATGTTCAGAAGTATTAGTGATACAATGAAATCTGCTTTTTATATGGAGGCAGAGGGGGGAATGTTCTTCCTCGTTTCTGTGTGAAAAGTGCCTTCAAAGAACAAAAAGGCAGTCAAAAGATACTCTTACTTTCTGAAAAGAAAAAAAAATTTCTTAAATATTGATGCTAGACAGTTTAAATAGAAAACCATACATAAAAATGCTTAGACTTTTTGAAGTATTTACAGAAGAGATGAACATTATTATCTGTGTTTTCATTATGCAAACACAGACATCAGGAAGAAAAGTCTTTTGTTCAAGATCATCCTTCAGGCCAGTAGCAGAGCTACAGGTTGGATCAGACCTGCTGAATCCAACTCCAGCAACTAACCAAAGCACATAATATCTGTGGTTTATGGAGTGTCCCTAGGCTGCATGTCACCAGTGCATCATGTTAGTTACCCACTTCTCTAGCTAGACACTAATGTGCAGGGTGGGTATGGTGGATTTTTGGCTGTTTGGTGCCCAGATTATAATCTCTTCACTCATGAGAAAAAAGAGTCTGTAAGACAGTTGAAATTGCCAGGACTGTGTGCTTCAATTTAAACCACTGTGAACTAATCATTAGGCTGACTGCTTTTATTTAGTAGGATGTGTTATAGTTGCCAAATTTGTACTTCATAAAATCACTTCATAAAAATAAAATCTATATAAAAAATTATAGACTAGCTGAGGCTGGAAAATTAAACAGAACTGGCCCTTTTTCCTTTTTGAATTTATCATTGGGCATTTTGTTTCAGATACTGAGAGTATCTGAAAAGGTTGCTGTTGTGTTGTTGTACATGGTCATACTTTACAAATAAATAAAACTCATTTTCAAAGAATGATTAATGGGATCCACTTGTCTTGCAAGTAACATGTAGACCATGAAAGGTTAGATGCTGTCCTTTCTAAAATGAATCCAGCAAAACTGATTTCTGTTGCAATGGAAAATAGCTGTCAGATCCTCTAGTAAACCTAGTATTTTGCAATTGCCAATACTTATGTCAATATTCTTTAGTAATAAGTACCTTAGTGAAAGAAAGGAAGTTTGGTTTGTAAAGAAGTGGTTTTTGGTGCTGCATTTGTTACTGAAAGACTTTTTATGGAGATCACCCGAGAAAGATCTGAGTTGTTTACAAGTGGAAACTGCAGGGTTAAATTAGTGGAAAGTTTTGGAGCATGTAACATAGTTCCTAGTTTAAATGCTTTACTTGACAAAAATAGCTCATCTGCAGTGAAAAGGGGTTTGTTTTAATAATTGACCTGGAAGGTCAAGCATTAGATGAGTCAATGGATATGTGCTTTGTGTAGCAATTGGTGTTCCTCAGCCTTTTGCTATTGAAACAATCCTGAGAGATAAGATACTTGGGTTTTTTTGTAGAAAATAGTCAAATTCCTTAAGATTTAAATATGCCTCTCTGTTTATCTTTCCAGGACAAGTGTTATTTTGTGATTTTATTAAACAAGGTATTTAGCTGTGAAGTTGGTGAAGTTCAAAAGTACACCAGCATTAACATTGCTAATTTAATCATATAGATATAAGTTTATTTATTGAATTTAATATTTATTAAAGATTCTGCTTTTCTGAATTATGGCTATGAGTTATTTATCTTACCTGCATGTTTTCTGGCCTGCATGTTTTTATTCTAGTATTTGTACACCCTGCTGGACTACACTTAACCATGAGATGCCTCCTACCTCTGTAGGGTGTTTAGTAAAATGGAGGACAGAAGGTGAAGAGAAACCTTCCATGTATAAAGAATTGTAAATATGGTTTGTATCTACCAAGTATGACATTTTAGGAGAAATACAAGGCAGTTTCTATGATGGTTATCAGACTTTGCCACTGTGTGTGTTCAGACACAATTTGTGTTCACAAATAGTGAACTAAGAGTGTCTGATGCCCACTTCCACTGTTACTTGGGCATACATGGAGAAAATGCTGAGAAAAAAACTACTAAAAAAAGAAAATCAAAGCTGTGAAAGCTGTACTTTTTCTCCCTGATACTTTTCCATGCATGTAGGCTTTACTCTTCCATATTGCATGTGAGGGACTTTAATGCGGACAGATTTGCTATGCAAGGAATTGTACAAGTCAGTAAGAAATCCATAGTCTAAAATGGGGAAGACATAACATATTTGTTGTGTGCATGTTTTGTAAAAACTGGACAGCGTGGTAAAGTTGAAAGGGTCTTCTAAGAAAGTTATCTAGTTGTTGTGCTGTCTTCAGTGAGGCATTTCTCATCCTTATTACTTTGGTTTTCATTTAGATAAAGTTTGTTATCGTCCTTGTGTGCAAAGCCACTATAAATTTAAACAGCATGAAAATCAAAAGTTCTGGTTGTGGAATTCTATTCACAAGTCAGTTATAAACAAATCCATATCTTAGGTTTTTGGTGAAGCTTTTTAGAAATTACCAGGTGTTTCTGTCATACCAAATTCTGGTGGTATGGCCAGAATTTCTAGGAAGTAAAGTATCTGTGTGTGGTACTCACTGCATGCATCTCATTATCCATTTTTTTATCAATCCTTTTAGCATTGTATCAAAATACCTACAATGAGTAATTGCTGGGGTATTACTTTAAAAGCTTATTCTTTATGTGACCAAATGTGGAAGTGCCTTAAAAAATAAGAGAGAAGCATTTTGACTCTTGCACAAATTGATTTGTCCCTCTATAGGAGGAACACTGTACATACAGTGTTGGGATTTTGAGAAATAGCTTGTTTCTTTCTGTTGCCCCTTAGGGAAAGAAACAATGTTAGGAGTCAGCTGTCTCTGTGTTTGGAAAGACATTGGGCAGTCTATTTATAGCACAAGGGAATAATGAAGCACATGTGGAAATACATGGGAAGATGCTGGAGACTGTAGATAACTACTTCAGCAGAACCATATAAATTGCAGTGAAAGTGTCTCAAAAAGGTGACCTAGGTCTGTGGCCCTCTTATGCTGAGTTTTGGTGGGTCTTGGGTATCAAGCAAATTCCAGAGTACAAGTATATAAATCCTTACTGCAGCACTTTTAAGCAGGCAGGAAATGGGTGAGATTCTGTAAGATTCTTGTCTGATGCTGTGTCAAAAAAGCTGTTACAATGGCCTGAAATGGCTTTGAAAATGGAGGTAATGAAATCATACTTCATGTCTGTGTACAGCCTTGTTGATACCAATTAATTTTTTAATGCTGCACATGCTTCTGATGTCTACAGTTGAAGAAACATGCTGAAAAAATAATGGGCAGAGAAAAGGAGATTTAAAGAACTGAAGTAAAACAACTGTTAAAATAGGAATTAAAGATGACATGATAAGTGGCTTTTAAACTTGGTGAGGATAAAGTATGAACTGCTAAAGCACTCTTTAATTTGGTGAAGAAAAGTAGAAAACAGCATAGAGCTGGGAGTCAGACATTCACCTTGGAAATAAGGGAAACATTTTGACAGAGTGATTAACCAGTGGAACAAACTACCAGAGAAGGTGATGATTTTCCATGTCTTGAAGGCTTTCAAATGAAGAATAGATCCTTTTCTGTAAGCTAGGCTTTGGTCAAATGCTGGTTTGCCGTGAGGGAGTTGAGGAACTCTGAGCTTGTACAACTCTTTGTGCCTTTGGCATGAAGCTGACATGTGCTGCAGGGACTGTTAACATTGAAAGGTCTCCAAGGCCAAACTCATGGGGCACGTGTCCAGAGTGGTGTGTGCCTAGGGATGAAAAGGCTTGAAGGGCTCCAAGTGTTGGTAAGTGTATTTTCCTTCTTGAGCTCAATGCAGGCTAACTGTGGAGAATTGAATAGCCTGGGACACTAGAACTCAGAACAGATGATCCTAAACATTACTGTGAATTTATTAACTTAATTTCCATTTCCTTGTGTTAGTACATGCCAAAGACTGAAGTGGAAATGAATCCTGCTGCTGGCTGCTTCTACCTATGTAGCTGTGGTCATAGAGGACAGAAGTGCTATACAACCAGCAGCTGCCCTGCTTGGTCATTTTTTCCACTTCTTAAAATTGCAAGTGCCTGCTGGTGGTCCTTCACCCAAATGCCAGACAATGTCACTGTCTGTTCCCATGTCATTTTGTTGGTTGCATTTAAAGTCTTTAAAGACTGAAGTTTTTTAAAGATTTGAAATGACTTTAAACCTCAGAGTCTTGTGCCTCCTTGATCAGTTTTCCTGTCTGGTAAGGATATGCTAGTAATTCTGTGGGACCTCAAGGAGACAAGCAAGTGCATGTTAGCGGTACACATGGAAGACTGATTATAGAGGGTAAATAAATAGAAGAGCATGGAAAAAAGTGTTTTCAAGCACATGTGCAAGATGCCTCTTTGGAATTATAAAGGTATTTACTGGCATCTCTTGTCTATTGTACTGTATAAGCGAAGAGTAATAACTGCTTTTGATTGCTGGTAATATATCTTAATGTTGTTACCTGTTTTGATGGGGACAGCTTGGGCTGCCTTGCAGGAAAGGTTTTTCTCTAGAACAAAAAAAAAAAAAACCGTAAAAGCATCACAAATGTTTACACTTGCTAAAATGTTTCTTCTCTTAATATGAATAACCACTTTCAGTTTTTACCTTTTGGAAAGTCACTTCATACAGAATGAAGCAAAAATAAATACATCTGTTCTCCATTTGGTTTTAGTTTAACTTTTTGTTTTAGCAGAAATCCTGCATCAGCGTTAATCTCTTAACAGCAATAAACAATGAAACATGAAGATAGACTGCCAGACAACTCAAGAGTGGTGGGGGTGTATAAAATACTCTTTCCTCAACATTTTACACTTTCCTCTGTTGTTTCTTTCTTCAGTAGAACTGGATACCTTGCTTCTAAAGCATGTCACATTCTTATTTAGGCAAGAGTATTGTGTCACAAGTTCTTTCATTGTGCAAATAACATGGAAATCTCTCTTTTGTGCTTCTATAAATCTGAGATAACCCTCAGGTTCCACTCTCACAGTGGTTCTATGAGGAAGCTTCTGCAAGCCAGGAAGCTTTTGCAGCTTTCTCTCGTGTAATCTCCACAACCTCATCTGCTGACATTTCCCTCATGGTGGGGCAAAAGGTGATGTCAGAAAAGGGTTCCTGTTGAGTTGCTGGTATTTATGCTGCTCTTAGAAGAGAGAGAACACTTTCCAGTGTTCGTCTGAACAGTCCAGCGATTTTCTGAGCACATTGTGTACTTTGTGCATTCAATGCTGCTAAGTTTCCTGAAGTGGATAGGCCTCAGAAAGGATGTTCAAATGTCAAAATAGATGCTATCAAAATAAATGTTATTGACAGGATTTTATAAACTGTTTCATAGCTTCTGAAAACATCTTTCCTTCTGTTTGCTTGGCTATTAGTTGTTTTGAGAAAGTATATTACTCTATGGTAAAAAAGAGAAGAAAAAAATTCCAGGTGTCAAATGAAACATTGGAAGACTACTATCTGAAGTGATCATAATAAATGTCCAGAAGGTTGTTATGTTTAAGAAGTACTTTCATTACATTTTTTGCTCTTATCACAGCTAAAACAGTGCTTAAGATGTAAGCATCCATTTTGAGCTCTAGCTTCAGATTTTCATTTGAAAAACAGTAACCAGAATGCTACGTGATTAAATTCAACATCTCTTACCAGTTGTTTGCTCCTCAATGTTAACATCTAACTATAATATGAAATTGTTCTTATTACTATTCATGATTGTGATGACTGAAAAAGTTCCTTGGCAATCAAATAGCAGTTTATCAGTGAATTACAGGAACATCTTTCATATATTTCATAGATTTCATTCTCTGTAATAGAAAATTATTTTTAATAGGATCTATATTTTATGCTTAAGCTAATGATTTCTTTTTCACTGAGAACATTCTCTGAACCAATTTCGTTTGTGTTTGGAAATGGTATTTTGCAAAATTCATTTTGATAGTGAAAAATTTCTTTCTGTAAACTGTTAAGAGTTGACAACCCTGAAAAATTGGTTCCATGATCAGAATAGTAAATCTGAATTTTCAGCTGTAGTTGTTTCTTGTAGAGTAAATTTTAAAAAAAGATACTATGTTAACTTGGTAGTCACTGTGTACCCTTTCAGAAATTTGGATCTTTGTCCTTTATATTTGTCCCTTACATTCTTGAACTTGGATTTATCTGTTTCTTACTCTTCCCCAACCTCTGAATACCATCAGTATCCGTGCAAGTTACTTCTTTAATTGTGCTACAATTAAAGGAATATAAGCTAGTTTCTGTGAATTAAAAAGAAAAAATTATCTGTTACTGTAGGGAGAGGGAACAGAAAATAGATTTTCAGAAGCAGTATCTGCTGGTTTCTCATATGTTGGTGTTGACTGTCTTTAGATGATAGCTATGATATTATTCTGTAAGTCTCAATAACCAAAAACAATTTGGTAAAACACTCATATAGCATTTAGTCTGTTTCTTGTGTAACTGATGTCTTTCCATAGAACTACAGAAACACGAATACATACAGTAGTTGGAATTTATAATTAAGCATTTTAATTGTACTTGTTTTCCTTTCTTTCTAGAATATTTTCTTTCTTGGACATAGTTACTTTGTGTCGCTGTGCGCAAGTTTCCAAGGTATGTATTTCTCTTGGAGTTTTTTGTTGTTCCCTATGCTGTTCTGTTAATTACATCCGAATCATGGGATTCACTGCAATCTGCTTCCTGATTAAAAAAAAAAAAAAAAAAAAAAAAAAAAAACGGTTTTCTCGGTCTCTTAGTTTATTCAAGCAAATGAGCAGGGATCCCAGTTTTGTATGTAGATGTGGGCTTAGTCGCTGTGTACAGGAGTTCTGTCCAAAGGCTGTGGAAAAGATATCCAGTCCTGTTGCTCTGTATCTGGAGAAGGGATTAAGCCCAGTTTGGCATGATGGCATTTGCTTTTTATAAAGCACGTGGCTGTATAACACTATTTTTCAGGTGTAATTGCTGCTTAAAATTCCATGTATGGAACTGGTTAATGTGCACCATGTGTCTAAGAAGTAGATCCATCATTTTCTTGCCAAATACAAAAGTAGATGGATGTTAAGTAGATGGGCTACTAGTGGAGGAAAAAAGCACACACAAGATATTAGTGAAGGCATGCTAAGTAAGTTTTTTATTTTTAGCTTGTCTTCCTTTTTTCTTCTTGAAATAAAATTAATAATACTCTGTTTCTACATCAGCTGCATACAATGAACTATATTATTATACAACATACAATGAACTATATTATTATACAGCATACAACTATATTATTATACACCATAAATGAACTTAATTTCATATTTTTCTTCCTTCTCTTACAGTTGGGTTTGGTTTGGGATTTAATTGATTGGTTGTTTTAATGTATAATTGTGTAATTATTTTATTCTTTACCCATATCGCCCTGTCCTGCAACTTCAGTAAGTCTTGTGAGTCAGGTAACATCAGGTTTCATCTAAAACCTACAAAACTGCATAAGAAAACCAAAGTGATTAAATGAATTGTATCTTTCTCTGAAAACTTGTCAGTGGGATGTGGTATTCTTTTTTCTCTAATTTTCTGCATATATCTGTGTTTCTCTGGCTTCCTAATTTTGCTTTACTTTGAACAACTATTGCTTTGACAGGGAAGGACAAGCTCTTAAATGTGTACATGTAACGTAGCACATGGAAAGGAAAGGCCTGGTCCTAATAGTGGAAAGTCAGCAGTTTTCTGAAAGGTTTCTGTTTTCTCAGAATAGTAACTAGTGAGGTTGAGGAACTGTGGTTTTATTGAAAGGAATCTCATCTGCAGCTGCTTTTTTTCCATTTAGATATAGCAAAAGTAACTAATTGGAAACCTTTACCAAAGCTTTTTAAGAATGGAAGGCTAAATATTTCTCTGTGTGTGCTTCACATTTAATATCTTGCTTTGCCATATGTTTTGTAGCCACAAGTTAACCTTTGAAATGTAATCCATTTAGGAGATTTGCAATTAATGTCTGCAAATTCTATGTTTTTAGCTATGTATGAGTACTAATATCTACAATTTTTTTTTAAATGCTGCCTGAAATTGTCAAGTTTGTAATTGCATTACTGAGATGAAAATGAAGGGAGTGGGCAGTGGAGCTAATAAATAAACTGTATTTGTTTTCTGTAGGCATGGAATGTTTTAGCTCTGGATGGAAGCAATTGGCAAAGAATAGACCTCTTTAACTTCCAAACGGATATAGAGGTTAGTGTCTTTTTCATTTTAACGGTATTTTTTATTCCTATGGAAATGTTGAAGAGCATAGCCCATTTGGAGTGCCCCACATACTGTGCTTGTTTTCACACATTTTAAAGACTAAGTTCACGAAAATAATACTGTGAAGAAGCAGATGAAAAAGAACTCTGTGTTTGCCTTTTTTTTTTTCCTGGATGTGTGTTTCAGTTTTGGTTGCCAGCTGTGTATCAGACGATTTTCATATATCACATACATATAAGGCTCTAGAAATTCAAGCCTGCTCATTTCCAGAAAGGAAAGGTGTAAATGGTGTCTCTGGATGGAGTGAGATTCTTGGAATTGCTTTTACAATCTAGAGGATAGTTTTGCTAGTCCCAAATCCTTCTATGAGGGGGCCATCTAGTGCTGGAAGCTCACTGGACACTTGGCTACAGCATTTGGAGATTTAGCCATTAAAATGGTAGACAACTTTTCTTACTGCAGACTTGCCTGGATTTGATTTGGTGTGTATCTGATTACCATTTTATGACCATTTGTTTTGTAAGGTTTAAACCTTGTGTGAATGCAGGTATATGTGAAGTAAAGTCCTTTCTAGTGTGTAATGAAAGGTTTAAGGGCAGACTTGTCTTCTGTAAGAAAAACATGTCTGCATTAATGCTATCATAGATGTGCATAACAAAATAAAATATGGCATCTGAAAATAAAGAAAAAAATTAGTGGGGAACAACAATTCCTTGATTCAATCTGAACTGGTTTATTATTTGTTGATACAAATTAAATGTAGACTACAATAATAGATTTGCTTCTGTATTTTATGTTTTAGCTTCTTAGTTGCATGAATAAAATCCAGATGTGTTTCATTTGCTGTATTTTGCTTACCATGGTACAAACTGTTCCTAAAGCTTTACAGTAACATAGAAAGTAAATTTTTTTCACCACTCTTTTAAAACTTTATTGCCAACTCCTGTGCTCTACTTACCTTAAACAAGAGGATCTTGCAGAGTTAGGAGAAATATTTTTGGCATCTGCCTCAATCTAAATGTGTCAAAGATTTGGAGCTTTAATGTCATGTTTTCAGTTGCCTTTAATTTTGTGTTCCTCATTTGCCAAGAAATAAAGCAAAACCCCACAGGTCTGCAGTCCTTCCTTTTGATAGGCCTTTTCTGTGGCTGCAGTCATTTTGGTATTTAGAAACACAGAATTGTATTTTCAAGTTTTCAATATTTTTGTCATATATTTTACCTAGTGGTGTTACCCTCTGAGATGCTGAGATATTTGTAACATGGGATTCAGGAGAAGGAGTGAAACTAAGTTATGATCTTCTATTGTTATAAAAAGCTGTTGTGGTTTGGAGCATTTCAGTTACTTCAGTATTTAAGTACATTTGCAATACGTAACTCTTGAATTTACTCATAAAAATGTGTTCAGCAAGAAATTATTTCACAAATCAATTTTTCAACAATGCAGTTTCACATTTGGTGTCTAAGAACTCTTTTTAGCTGTTTTAGTATCATAATTTTTTGTCTGTGAATTTATGACAGGTAAAAGCTCCCAGCTATATTTGGCAACTTTGTGCTCAGTTGGACATGGTGCTGTTTGGTGATTTTTCAGTCAGTATTTGGTCTGAGAATATCAAATTATGAAAAAGTAGCTTTTTGTGAAATTTTCTTTATTTAAGACTTCACATGGTGGAGAATAAAGTGGGGGGGGCTATAAAAAGTGTTTGTTTTATATAAAAAATGTATGATCTTGAATTTAAATGTACCTTAGGATTCTTGGTATGTGGAACCAATTGTAAGCTGGGCTAGGTTGAAAAACTAGTTTTTTTGAGTGACAAATTATTCAAACAGCTAAATGCATTTGAATGCACAAAAGTTGTCTTCTTTAGTATGCTGGTTTTTGGGAGATTTTACATGATTAAAGAAATAAATGACTTTGGGAAACTTATCTCATTATTTGTTTGCATTTTCTTTGAATAATTCTTTAGGATTTGCCTTTTTTCTGCAATGTACATTGAACTTGCATTATATATTATTCATTGAAGAATTTATCCTTACAGTAAAGGTATTTGGCCTTTGCTGAGAAGTAATACTGATTAATTGAAAAGCTTAGAAAGATTTAAGTTTTTAGTTTAAGTTTTTAGATTTTCAGTTTCTTTGTTTCGGTGTAAATTCATCAGAGTGGTAAGATAAGCAATGTTGCTTATGGACCAAGAAGCAAGCTCTCGTAAGAAAATATTTTCCTATGGTGATGGCCAGAATGTTAGTATTAGAGAAAGACAATAAAATGTAACAACATGGCAACAAAAAATCCACTGACCTATAATTCTACATATATTTCTTCTTTCAAAAAATAAAGGGAGTTAAAAATGCAGTGTGCTGCTAGGTATTAGTCCTGTTGTTGCTGCTCTCACCAAGGTGTTTGGCACCTTTCAGTTGCAAGCATCCCTATGGCAGGAGCTGTAAAACAGGGACTTACAGGAGGCTATTGTGATGTACTGGCCTAAGCAGGTCTCTGTGGGCAATTTCAACTTAGGTGCTGTAAGAGTGACTGGGACTCTTGAGGATTGGCCAAACCTCCCATTCCACCTCTGGGGCAATTCCCTACCCATCTGACAAACCTTGAAGATCATTTTAATAGCCTTAATGGGTAGCATCTGCTGTGACAAAAAGTTGAGCTGTGTGTGATTGAATGAAAAAAAGGAAGAGAGAATTAAAGATTGAATTGAATGGTACCCGAGTGTGAGTGGAGATTCTCAACAGGTAACTGTTCTTTCTTAAAGCAGAAAAAGAATTTCAAAGAGTTATAGTTCTTAGTGTAGTGGGGTGTAGCTGGGGCTAGTCTTAACTCCTGGGATTTTTAATTTGGCTAGAATATTGTGTCAGAATGAAACTCAGCTAAATCTTCCTTTTATTTGGTTTAAGGGTCGTGTTGTGGAAAATATATCAAAAAGGTGTGGTGGGTTCCTGAGACAGCTTAGTCTGAGAGGATGCCTTGGTGTTGGAGACTCCTCTTTAAAGTAAGTAAAATCCTTGATGGAGACATCACTTGTTTCCTAATGTGTACACCAACTGCAATTAGATTACTGTTATGTCTGTTTGTGTTTCTGAGTCCTGACTGATAACCAAAATGGGATACTTAGGTAAGTACTAAATACCTTAGTATTGACTAAATGAGACATCAGTTTGAGATCAAAATATAGCTTCTGTTATTTTCTAGAAATGAACTAAGAAATGAATGTTGTGCTTTTCAAAAACGTGGCTTTTTCTTTCATTAGGATTATGTTGATATTGCTCCATTTTCAAGTGGTTAAAATATTTTCAGACTATACTCTGGCTTCCTTCAATAATCAGAGTATCCAGATTAGTGATCATTTTATTGTTTATCATCTAGTCTGGACAAGAGGTGCCCCTAGCAATAGGAGGAAGGATAAAGACTGGTACCTACATGGAGTGCCTGCAAAATCAGGAAAGATCTGGAATTCTTTTCTTGGTCTAAATAAGAACAGGCAGGCGACAAGAACATCTTGGGAGGCTCTAGAGAGGACAGTGACCCTTCTTTTACACAGGATATGAACAGAGCTGTGCATTCTTTTGTTCCCAGAAGAATGTTTTAATCCATGTAAGCTTTTTCCAATGCAAACTGTTTAGCCAGGTTCCTCTGGATATTTCTGTGAGTATTTAAACCCTAAGATCCTATCTCCAGCTGAAGGTGGAGCACCACAAGTGCTTTAGGACTCAAAGAACATTTGGAAGAAGTCTTGGGGTCTGGCTATTTTGCAGTTATGCTTTCCTCCTCTCTCCCTGGAGCCTGGGCTGGATGGTGTTCAGTCTCAAGTACTGTAGCCATTCTCAGGTGGAAAATATCAGCACAAAGATTTTGTTATCAGTGGGCATTAAGCTAGTGTCCTGTGACCTTTAGCTATTTCTAAAATTTATAAGTAAGTAAATTCATAACTTTTGTCTCTAGAGTAAATTTATGCAGCATTAATTTTCAGATACTTGTTCTGAAAGTGATTTTTCCTGTAAGGCTATTTGCATTGAGTTGTTTCCAGATCTATTAGTTTTGTGGGCAATACTAATTTCTCTATTTATCCTTATTCTACATCAACTTTTGAGTAAAATAGTCAATTACTGATGTAGATATTGGCCATGTAAGCACTGAATGCTTGTGACAGGTCTGTCAGGACGGGCCCCATGCTTGAATCTCAGAGGCAGTTTGGTGTTCCTCCAAAGTGTAACATCTTTCCAAGTGATTTGAAGAGTGTTTTGACTGTAAATCTCCCTCCAGTATATGAATTTTGGAATAGCTGTTTTGAGTACTGAAGTGGAAACTCTCACCAATATAACTGCTTGCTGGGGTTTTTTTTCCATTGTTTGCAATCCATGCTGCAATCCGTCCAGAAGTTGTTACCAGCTGAGCGTGTAGTCAGATCTGTTAACCAGGTCAAGCCTCCAGACAAAACTGTTTTTGTGTGTTTCCTTCCCTCCTGCCAATAAAATCCATGCGGCTGAAGGAAACATGGGCATAAAAACAATGTTCTGAAATGCAATGTAGCTGTAAATATTACTTTGCACAGATGAAAAGAAAATGTATGCATTTCTTCAGACTAATTAGTATAATGATATATACAGGCTCTCAACAGTATAATAGCTCCAATCATCCTTAAGGTTCATACCCAGTAGTGCAGACTGATGCTTTTTAACTTTTAAAATAATAAAGAAGCAATTTGCAGCCTACAGGGCATTCCACTGGTAGTTCAATAGACTTAGGTCACCCTTTACTATTGTACCAGGTGTGTCCCTTTCCATTTGCTGTGGGAGCAAGCTCTTTATTAAGACTTGCAAAGGCTTCAGTAATGAGATGTGCAAAAACTCTTCCTAGAAGCCTAATGTTTAAGTGATGTAACTCTTGAAGCTTTCTGTTTATGACCTTGAGTTTTTTGTTACAGTATTTGAAGCAAGTTCTGACTTATATATGACAGAATTAACCACATTGCCCGAGTGGTATTTGAGAGAGAAACAGCAATTTCCTAAGACCAGAAACTTGCAGTAGGAAAAGGAAGAAGCAACCACTGAGACAAATGTGTTTGAAGCATACTTTGCAGTTACTCTGTGGCTTGAAGATCAGGCTTTTTGACCAAGGTGGGAGGAGGTACGGGACAGAGCGCGCTCTAGTGACTGCCTTGGACATTTTATTAATTCACTTTTTTGTTGCGTTTTAGGACCTTTGCACAGAACTGCAGAAACATTGAACACTTAAATCTGAATGGGTGCACAAAAATCACTGACAGGTAAGTCAAAGAGGTTTTTTGATTCATGGGAAAATTTGGAAAAAGAAGTAGCTGAAGGTATTTTTAGTGTGTCTGCTGTTTTGCAGCACGTGTTACAGTCTTAGCAGATTCTGTTCCAAGCTGAAACATCTGGATCTGACATCCTGCGTAGCCATCACAAACAGTTCTTTAAAAGGCTTAAGGTAAGAAGATTCAGTGTTCTGTGTTAAGGAAAAGTGTTTAAAGAGCTGTTCAGCATTTAATAAAGTTAAAATATTGGTGCTGAACTTTTGTGCTGTGGTCAGCAGGGGCTGTATTCTATATCTAAGACTTCTGGGGTGTAGACTGTGGTGCTTGTGTGTGGTCTTTTCTCATGACTTTTCTGTGGAGGCCTGGCACAGTCCACTGGCTATCATTAATTTCTAACAGTGTGTTTAATTTGGGTTTCCCACTGTTATGACTATTTGAAGGCTGGATTTAACTTTATGTATTTTTTTAATTCTCCCAGTGAGGGTTGCAGAAATCTGGAACATTTGAATCTTTCCTGGTGTGATCAGATTACGAAGGATGGTATTGAAGCACTGGTGAAAGGGTGTAGTGGACTAAAAGCTCTATTTCTTAGAGGTTGCACACAGGTACATAATTGCTTGGGTGATCCTTTAGGAATAAAATTTTATTTTGGGTTTTTGAAATCTCCATGAATTAAAAAATGTCATTTTTGTTGTAGTATTTTGTTCAATATTTCAAGATGTGTACATTTTTTGGGCTGCTTTGCTGTGCTTTTAATTTCTTGTTTCTTTTCCTATGTCCAATTTAATTGCTAAACACAGTTAGAAGATGAAGCATTGAAACACATTCAAAATCACTGTCATGAGCTTGTAATCCTGAATTTGCAATCGTGTACAGTAAGTATTTGAAGCTTCCAAAGGTACAGTCTGTAAAAATCAGAAATTATTTTGAATGCTAATCAATTGATCTGCTATGCATTTAAGTAAGATAGTACATTTCTAGAGTTTATAGGATTTTGTGTGAAATAGTAGCTTTAAATGAGCTGGCTGTTTCTACAGCTGAGTTTTGACTTGAAGTGTTGGGTTATTTTTTTCCCCTTCATTACATCTTTTAAGTGTGGTAAACTCTGGAGTAAGAATTAACTGCATTCATTCAAATTTCATTAGCTGTGTAGCATTTTGGTCTATTCATAATTCTAAGGTTTCTAATTGAGCAGAAGTCATCTTCTGGGCTACATAATACAGAGTAAAACATAATGGCATCATAACTGAAAATGATTCAGAACCATCTAAGTGGCAGAATGGCATGCCTTTCCAATAATAATGGAGAACACATTCATTAGTAATTAAATGACTGGGAATCATTAATGTCTTTGTAATTCTACTTAGAGAACACAAATTTTCTTTGCTCTGGTTTATATTGTCTTTTTCATTGTTTCTGATGTGACTTTTCAGGATTGGGGAAAGGACTCCTTTTAGATTTTAAATATATCTAAGTCATTCTTTCCTTGCAAATAAGCCTTGAAAGATATTGAAATCAATTAGAATTTCAGTGCTTTAGTCATGCAGAGTTGAATAATGAAATTATATTTTTGTTTGTTTATTTTTGAAAAGTTTTCTAGTTTTATTGCTAGAAGGTATCATAAAAACCTGCAAAACTTTCAAATCTGTTTTACAGATTGTTCTAGAATGAATGTGGCATGGGAACATTTTTTGTTAAGATTGAACCTAATAGGTTTCTTTAAAGTGTTGAGTATTTTTGAGTGTTAGGGATTATTTAAAGTTACATTAAAATTTCAGAAAATAAGAATAAGAATACAAAGCTTGAGCTTCCATGATACTGATGTTTAGTGAAAGAGAATTTTTCAGTCTGACTGTACGTGCCCACTGAAGCTGGGCACTTAAAGAGAACGACAGTAAAGTTCCTTCTTTTGGTCAGAACCCCACTTAAATAAAGTCAGTACATCGTTTCCTCCCCTTTTACTCTTCCTTTTGCTGCCCTTCTCACAAGTTCTTTTTCTGTTGTGTTTTGCCTGAGACTAATGAGATATATCAGGGCCAGCCTTTTCTGACTGTTTTTATGGAAGGATCTCAAGCGGTCGGATGATAATCAGTTCTTATGTCTCCCACTTAACAGTGGCATTGGCACAGAAGTGCACCAGAGCTTTCCTTTGGTCAGGATGTCTGTTGTAATGTAGTACAAACATAAAATCCTCCCAAGGGGAAGTATTTTTTCCTTTGAGTTTTCTGAGTTGCTAGTCTATGTGTCCTACCTAATTACATGTGCTTTAAAGCTGTATTTCTCTGG
Organism: Pyrgilauda ruficollis; assembly: GCF_017590135.1. Lineage (NCBI taxonomy): Eukaryota > Metazoa > Chordata > Aves > Passeriformes > Passeridae > Pyrgilauda > Pyrgilauda ruficollis. Next base: position 27,881,366 of record NW_024519206.1, on the reverse strand, counting down.
AGGTGTGTCCTGCTTGCTATGGCTTGGAAGCATGCTTCCAGAAGCATCCAGGCTCCATATCATCAAAGAGATTTTTATACAGCAGGTGTCCTTGTGCTTTATATGACCCCCCACTGTAATTCTAGTGACTCTGTTTTATGGGCCCTGTAAAATGCCAGGCCAGCCCCAGCAGCTGTGGAATGAGCTAGCATTAGCTTTGGAAACTGCACATCTGAAAGGTACCATCTTTAGAGAAAGATTTTAGAAATTTGCAGGGACTTGCAGGCATTTTTTGAACGCTTTTCTTTCCTGACAGTGATATGGGCATTGAAATCACAAGCAATTTCTGAGTGGAAAATTTTCATTTATGACTTGAGGGCTTGTTACAGCAGAATAAATTTTACATGGTCCTTGCCTTCGAAGCCATCCCGTTTTCCAGTAACAGCATCATGTGTATTTCTTAAAGCAAAGACAATAGTTCCAGAAAATAACATGGTTTTGGAGAGTCAAATCCAGAAATACCTGACTTGGACAGAACACCAAAACTTACCTTCTTACCTGTAGATTATACAAATCCTTCTGAATCCCCAAAAAGAAAATGATACTTCTAATTTTCTGCTGATAATAATTTGACTGAATTAGTTGCAAAATCTAAACTTCTGATATTATCTAGGAATGGTTATTTTTGTGGTAATAGCACCAGAAATATGCTACAGTTGTATGAGCATACTCAAATAAGGGGCTTATACAAGGCTTTCTATTAAAAATACAGCAGAGGTCTTTGCTACTATTGCAAGAGTATTATAAAGCCAGGAAATAAAACAACCTGTTCCACAGAGCAGAAAAATTAAATTCATAGTGTTAGGAGGAGGAGGAGGACAGAGAGCTTTTTTCAGGATAGAAGACTTGTAAACAAAATCTTATTTGCACACACACAGTAATCCAGTTCCTGTTGCTATTTTGTGTGCAGCTGCAATGGGGCTATTTCTTATAGTTCCTGTTTCAGAGAGAAAACTTATTTATTCATATTCTAAATTTGGAATTACTCCTGACAGAATATCTACTACAAAATGTTTTTGAGAAATTAAATGTCCACTTTTGAGTTAAATCTTTCATCTAAAGGGGTATGTATAGGTTAGGGCAAGTCTGGCTTTTACACTTACCTTCTGTAAAAAATGGATTATGTGTAATTGTTTCCCTGTAACTCTTGCTTCAAAAATTATCAGAGGGTGGAGGGGTTTGCCCTTGGGTTCTAAGGCTCCAGGCCAAATTAGGTAGTTAGCTCTCCTGCTGTGAGGCTTTGAAATCTCTTTTGCACTGTTCCCAAATGTACACAGTTACTGGAACAGAAGACCTGGACCCCACCAATATACAAGAAGTGAGCACAATTTAAAAAAAAAGTGAAAAATTATGAAACAAAAAGCAAAATGAAAGAGGAAGACAACAACAAACAACTCTCACTTTGTGATTCTCACTGCCTTACAGTAGAACTTAAGGTCTATGGAAAAATATGTAGTTAAGTAGGAATTGTAAATGTTGATTATCTTCAGTGGTTTCATGACTCCATTTTTTAGTTGAAAATCTAGGTTGCCTTGGTTATATACAGTGTGACAGTAGCAGTTCAGTGTCAGTGGTCTTGAGTTTTGTTCTTGGCTGATTACTTGATAAGGAAGTAACTTCAACCTTCTTCTGTATTGCAGCAAATTTCAGATGAAGGCATTGTGAAAATCTGTAGAGGATGCCATAGGCTGCAGTCACTCTGTGTTTCAGGCTGTAGCAACCTGACAGATGCTTCTCTCACAGCACTTGGTCTGAACTGTCCAAGGCTGAAGTGAGTATGTCATGAGTGTGTTGTATGTCATGTTCTTACTGGCCTGATCTAAGAAATTCACTTCTGAAGATGAGTTGCATTTGCTAACAAAACACTAGGTACATAAACTTGAGGGATGGTCCTCTATAGCTTCATATTAATGTAGTTCACTGTATATCAGCAAAACAAGAGTTAATATATAACGAATCAGATGTGCTGAACCCAGCAGTTTAATTCTGTGCTTCTAGCTAAATATTTTAGGTACTAAGTACAAGTGAGAAAGAAAGAAGATATAAAGCCCATTACTTTTTTAAAAGCTAAGATCATCTGTGGTTGTGTTGTTTCTTTTGATGTTTGTACTGTGATGTGGTTTTATGCAGTCATTTTTCTTAGAAAATAGCTAAATTGTATCTGATTATTATATTTAAAGATTTTATTATAAAAGTGCTTTTAATATACTCTGCAGTACAGCCTGGTGTTCTTAAACTCTGAAATAAAGTGTGCTCATGTCTTTGCAAGCATGGACTGATATTTATGAGAGATGTTTTGAACAATAGGGGCTTATCAGTTAAAAATAATATAAGCTTCCCCACTGGTGTAATTTATGCAAACATATATGTTATGGTGGGCTTTCAAACCAAGGCTCAGTTATGCAGCAGCTCCCTGGTTATGGAGACATATTGTAGAGACAGATAATACTTCTAATTTTAATGTAAATTAAATAAAAATATTTTTGGATCACAAATGGCCATTCATGATAGGAACATGCAGGAGTCAGAACTTGTTATTCTTAAATCACAGATAGGGGAGGAATGAGTAGTCTGTAAAAATTAGGGGATGCTGCATTCAGATGTCAGTGTACCGTATGCTGATACACAGTGTTCCTTTAGCTGAATGGATGAAAAAGAGCTTTTGGTACTGTAGAAAACCTGTCCAGGCTGACAGTCCCCTTTGTGTCCCTGTTCATATTTATTAGGAGCTTAGGAGCCTTTTGGCAAACTTACTGGAGTTCCCTAGAAAGCTGTGCTGTTACTGCTGGTCTTTTTCCACCATTGCTCTCGTTTTCTCAGTTAGCATCTCAGATGGGCAATAAAAGGAGGTCTAAACTGCTGCTAGTTGTGCAGTTCTTTCCAAGAGCAGTGCAAGTACAGCAGGAATTGTTTCAGCTTCAGTAGGAAAACTGTCAGCCACGAGGGGGAAGGCGTCTGCTGCTCTGCTCCTGTAATGAGGAGCAGCACAGGGAAAGAAAATGACCCTTTGCAGTGATTACTGCTGAAGATTACTGCATGATGGAAGGACAGAGGATACAGCTGGTTACAGCTAGACTTTGGGACCATGGATGGAAAGTACTTGATAAAAATTATGTTGGAAATCAAAGGGAAATGTAATTCCACACTTGTTCTGTACGTTCTGAATATTTCAGTGTTGAGTGTGAAAAAAAACTCTGCTGCCTCTGTTGGACTTGCTGACCTTGTCAGGAAATTTTTGAGTATTTTCTGTGTTGTGCTACTCTCACTTCACTTTGGGATCTTGAATGTCCTACTATGCTGCTTTCCATTATACTGCTGCATTTCCCTGATTCAGTTGTTATCAGTCACAAATATCTCCTTGGACAAAAACTTAGGTCAAGCTTTCAGCAGACCCTTCAGCTGTATTTCTTATCTCACATCAACGTACAAATGTCTTGTCATCCCTCTTTACATTTGCTCTTTCAGGTGGTTGGTACCATTTCTTTTTTTCTTCTTTATTAGCACTTTTTAATGCTATAATACATGTAGGTATTTTGGCAGGGCTTGTCAAGAAAAGCACCTGTGAGCCATGAATGCTTTTGTCTGGGTGGGACTGTGAAAGTTAGGATCATATTCCTTTCAGCCCCACCAGCTGCTTAATTCCACAGGAGCAGGGAGGTGCTGAGTGCAGAGACATTCCAGGTGTGCCCAAAAAGCAGCTGTAGGCAATGAATGCAACTCTGAATCTGACTCAGAGAACATTTCTTCATAAGAGTGGAGAATCCCCTTTGAATATCATTTTGCCTCATCAGCTCCTATGTTAAGTACTTTTTCACAAATCACTGGGTAGGAAATTCATGTCAGCTGTAACAGAAAAAAAAGAAGAGCCCTCTGTATTTAAGCACAATCACTAAAACAATAGCAAAAATTAGAACTTTGGTCATTATTTCCATGCAACCCAATGCCATCCTGCCTGTTTTTTTTCGTTTTGGGTCCTGATTAATGCAGCATGTGTGATACAGCTCACTCCCCATTCTCCTGCCCTGTCTGCACATGCAATTTCAGGAAAGCTAGACCTGCTTATATTCTGGTTTCTTATTCATCTGTTTCTATAGTTGCCTTTTCAACTGGGTGTGCAGGAAGTAGCGTCCTCGCTATTTTGGATATCAATGCAGCTGTCATTGCCTCTCCACCCCCCATTAAAGTCAGCCATGTAATGAGATGGGGTTTGTAGCAAGTAATTGATGAAAGGAGCTAGAAGGGTGACAAATGTGACCTGAATTGTGGGTGGTTTTTTGTGGTGGTGTTGTTTTTCCCCTTCTTATTTGGTATCACAGGCAATTTTCAGAGTAGCTGAGAGTATTTTATGATAGGCTGCTAACTGCCCTTGATGAAAGGGCACAGAATTCCTGAATCTAAGTCTGTAAAATAAGTCCCAGAGGTATTAGAACCATCCATTTGGGAAGAGATGCCTGTCTTGTACTTAGATTGAGTTTCCCTCATACTTCTGAACCTTGTTGAAGACTGGAACTCTGCAAGTGGCTTTCCAAGCCTGTGGTGCTGCTCAGCTCTAAACTTGGGTGCCCTCTTGCATTTGGCTTGGAAGAGGCTGATCCAGCAAAGTCATAGTCAGAGCCCCACATCCTGTACTTTGGTGGGGTTTTAACTCGTTCATGCACACAGTGTGGCTTTTCCCTTTGCACTTTCTCTCTAGAGAGAGTGTCCTAGTGGCCTCCCAAAGCAGTGGAAGGATCTGGAAGCTTCTCAGTATTGCCACAAAAACTTCTTTGGTCCCTCTTTTCCCTGCTTCCTCCCTGCCAGCCCCGGTATAGCAGCAGTGGTTGCTGTAAGTTGCATTTCGTTTGTGCTGCTCATCCCGTGGCACTGTGGTTTCCCCTAATCCATCTTGATACTCACTGCACCTGCAAAGGAAAGTGTTCCTTAAAAAAAGCACGAAGAAAACAAAGACAGCAAATGGGATGGAGGCCTGTTGTGCATATTAGTTGTGCTGTTTGGGGCACTTGACCTTCTGGGTTTTTTTTTTCTTGATGCTACTTCCCAGTGCCTGTTGGAAGAGTGTTAGGATTATCTTTCCAAAACACGGTCATTTTCTTTAAGGTTGTGTCAATATAGTTTGTTGTTCTTACTCCGGGCTTGGAGGTTTTTAGCTCCATGCTTTCTGGTAACTTGCTTCACTGTGCTTCATGCAGAGGCTCTGAGGGGATTTCTAGTAAGCACTTTCTCAGTTTTGTGGTTTCCCAGCAGCCTGTGTTTAGATAACAGGTTTTAGATGCAGGCTTCATCTGCATTTTCCTTAACTCAGGATTTATTTTTCCTTATCTTTCCTCAGATAACACACAAGAAAACTTGGTCACTATGCTTTTAGTGAAGCAAGAGGTTAAAATAACCCTAATTATGTATTTTTTTTTTCCATTAAATGTTCTCTGACTGTCAGAATCTTCTGATAAACTGGATGAAAAGTCTGCTTTTTAATTTCAAGTCACGGTGAAAAATAGGGGAAGGTGTGTGTATGTGTGTATTTCTGTATATATACACATACTTTTACTATGGAGAACTTTTAAGTTGCAGAAGAGAGATTTGTATCTCAAATGCATTTGCTTTTCTCTATGTTAATGTTTTCTTTAACATTTAAAACTTTTCCAGGATTTTGGAAGCTGCAAGATGTTCACATCTCACAGATGCTGGCTTTACCCTTCTCGCACGGGTAAGGGTCATTTCAGAAGGTCACAGCTCGCCCTGTTTCATTGCTGCCGAACAGCTGTGAATTGATGTAGTCCTGCTGGGAAGCAATATGAGGAGAGGAAAATTAAAGTAGAAAGAAGCCAGTGGAGGAGGGCACTATTCATTTCATTTCTGGATTATACTTAGATCTGCAACTTGATCTATTTTGCCATCTATCATTGCATTTTTCACTTTTTTCCTCTCTTTTTTCATTTGTTTCAATTGTGTTTATTTAACATAATTCTAAACTCATGTTACATATTCTATCCAAATTTCCCTTATATTGATGGCACACACCCTTGTGATATTTACATCCAAAAAATCAGCATATAATTGATTGTTCTGAAGATAACTTTAAATTACAGATCACTTACATTATACATTATAAGCACTTGTGCCCTGGTTCATGCTGTAAATATGTACAGTAAGCATAGTGGTAGTGTCAGAAGCTTCATGTTAGACTTAGGTGTTTGCTGGTTAGGAAATCTGAACACAAAAATTATACTCTGTAAATGGGATTTGCTGCTGATATTTAATGTGAATGGAAAGGGGTTTTTTTGGTAGCCACAGTAGTTAAACAGAGTGGTTTTCTGATTGTCCAGCACTATGTCCTCAGGCTCTTGGTAGTCATCTCAAGCCTGCTCTTAACCTTTTTTTTCCTATTCCTGGAAAAAGCAGATTGGAAATTGAGCCAAGCTTTGGCACTGTGTGGTCTGCTGCAAGGTCACAAGGTTACATCCTTTTCTTGAAGTCAGTCATGATCAGATATTGAAAGCACTTCTGAAAGCTTGCTGGGGTGACTCAGAATGTTGCTCTGAGAAAATTGTGCAGGTGTGACACACAGCTTCCTTCTGCCCTTACAGTAGACCCCATTTTAATATTTTCAGCATCTATTGGCAAAGCAATTTGGTTTTAAGGCTCCTTTCTAATGTATGACAACAAAGAGAAATGTGCCATGTGCATAAGCGTATTCCAGATGAGTTAGGTGCAGCTGATAAACGCAGAAGTTGGGTTCATGTGTGTGCAGAGGAGCTGGCTTTAGTGCACAGGCTGTAAATACCATGGGTTTGGAGTGAGGAGGGAAGGGGAGCAGGGCTGCTGAGCACTGGTGTGTCCTATTCAAACCTTACAGGACAAGGAGGAGACATTTCACTTTGTAGGAGAAAAGCTGAAATCTAGATGTTTCAGAGGGAGGGGGTATTGCTTGTTAATTCATCTGTTTATTTATTTTAACAGGTTTTTTTGTCATTTGATGGTGATCAAATATTTGAGGGGATTTATATCACAGTTTCCTCTTGCAAGCTGTACTATCCCATATTATAAGCCCTGTGCATTATTTTATGTCTATATGTTGTTTTACTTCATTTTTTAATCTGTTCTTTTCTTGTTTATTGTAGAATTGCCATGAGCTGGAGAAGATGGACTTGGAAGAGTGTGTTTTGGTGAGATTTAATATGAAAAGGAATATTGAATATCCAGTGTAAGAATGCAATACATTAACACCTTTGTCTAGATGTTCTCTGGTTTTTATAAATAGTGTTGTGTTTATGGTAGGAAATAAAAATAATTATTGGGAAATTCTACACAGGGAAATACTTGGAGAGTAACAGGTGATGAGTTGTTTTCCAGAAATAACAGAACCCTCATTTGGTAGAGAAAGAGATACCATTTTGGAGGGTTGCCTCTCCTGCCGTCTGTTGCTTATAGCTGATGTTTGGTTTCTTTTATTCCCAGATAACTGACAGCACATTGATACAACTTTCCATACACTGTCCTAAGCTTCAAGCATTGGTAAGTGTAACTACTGGTCTGTGGCCTGTGGTGCTCCCCCTGGAATGACACACAGGGACAACTCCTGCAGTACAAACCCAGGCTGTTCACTCTGTGTCTAGAAATAATTCCGGATGTACAGTGACACTGTGCAAAATATGTGCAAGTTTCATAAGTATTCTAAAAGCAGCACGTTGCTCCTAAAATATTTACATGCATTGTGTGATTAAAAAAATGTTACCAAATCAGTGAGTAAAAACCAAAAACTTTTACTTTTTGGCTAACATCCTTCATATTTGATTCCTTACATATTTGATTTAACTTAAAGCACTTAGATCCTTTATGGATATTCTCAAGTGTTCAGTAATGGTTTTCTTAGGGAGTATGACACTTTACATCAAATATTGAATAAACAAAACCACCCAGAGAAGACAAATGTAGTCACTCTGTAAGCAGTTTTTTCCAAGCACCTTTTTTACAATTACATAATAAATTATGGAAGGTTTCCTTGGACTTGACTTTTGAACATAATTGGAGAGGATTGAGAGTGGGGTACCCTGCTTACTGGATTTCAAAGAACTGTTTTCTAGGGAGTGGTAGCTTAGATCTTTCAGATCATCAAACCTAATTCGAGGTAATATAAATTTGTTTGTTCTTCAATCAAGGTACTTTAAAATTTCTGGATTGTTCTTACAGTGGGAGTTCCTGTATTTCAGGCCAGTTGTCCTTTTAGTGTAGATTTGTTATAACTACTTAAATCTACGTGAGAGAACAAGTATCTTTATAATCTGTTCTTAGATGGGATTAAAGGAAGGTGTTCTGCTTCCTTAATTAAGTTGTGTTATGATTAGTGTTACTTAGTGTTACTAAGGTAGCAACATGAGGGAAGATGGCTTTTAAAAGGAGCTTGTTCACTATTTAATGTTGTTGGTGTTTTTTATTTTTCCTTATTAACTATCCAGCTTCATTTCTGAACCATCATTCTTGATGTTAAACCAAATGAGTTGTCAGGAACTGTGGTGCCATTTATATGGGACACATTTTTATATTGTAATCCCAGTTGCAGCCAGTTCTTGCAAGACATCTTTTGTACCAGTTCTGTCAGTGCTTCAACAGAGATACCATAAAACCTCATAAATCCCAAGCATTTTTTTCTGAGCCTGCTCCTCTTTGCTGGCTTTTGTGTGTTTGCCTACAGACAGGGAAGTGTGGCATTGGTAAAACATCACAGCTTTTCTAAGGGAACCAGAAAAGCTGATTTCTTTGGTATATATATACATATATCTGTATATATAAACTGTGGATAGGAAGGATACATACTCAGAGATTGTCTGTGAACAGCAGTGGCTGAGAATTACGGGAAGAGACAAGACAAGGCAGGCAAGTGCCAAATACAGTGCATGAGCTAATCTTGGTGCTTCCAATGTCCTGTAAACTCCTTTGCAGCTGTGCTTTAGTGTATTTCTAGTTAGAACAAACATTTTGGAGTTGCAGAGACCAGCTCTGGATTTGCTTTTGTCATGTTTGGAGACTCAGTAGATGGTGGAAATAGGTAAATCTTCTTCAGTATTAGAGTGCTTTATTGCCTCATGCACTTAAGAAATAATTTCTGGTTAAAGTATTTAATTGTACATTTAAATTTGTAGAGATACTTTAAAATACTCATGATAGTCCAGAAGATGAGAAGACAATTGAATTTTTCACAGCATGTGAAATTCTCATAGTGTGTCATGCCATACTTGGAATTTATGCACAGCATTTAGTATGTATTAACAACAACAACAAAGAATTTGACCATATCTCTTTGTTCTTAAGATTTCAAGCAATTGTATGTGTAAAATTCCACATTATTAATGCTTTTTAGCAGGCTTGGAAAGTCAGAAAAATCCTGTGGTTTAATATGAAGTGTATATAATTTGGCATTTTTGTTCTACAGAGTTCTACAAACTCAGCTGTACATTCTGTATTGTCCTTGCAGTACCAAATACCGTGTCCCAGGAAAGCTGATTTTATAAGCTGCTTACTTCCTGGGATGGAACACTCCTAATTAGCCAACAGTTTCACACAACCTCCTGTCCTTCCTTGGAACAGCAGGTCTGTTATGAACGTTGGTTAACCCTGCAGCTGCTGACTGTCCCCAGGCTCTGAGCCAAACCAAGCGCTCAGAGCACGAACACAGAGAAAGGAGATAAAAGAGAGAGCTGATGTGTTTGAAGACTTAAGAGACTGCCTGAATGGGTGTCAGGAGTTAAAACGCTGTTGGGTAGGGGCAAGAGCTTCATTTCTGCTGTCTTTTGGAGATGGTTTGCCCTCGTGGTGTTGCTTGGAATCCCTGCTGAGTGCTCACACTTGGCATGTAAAATTGTACAAGCTGGAGCTGAAGGGAAGCTGCTGAGGTGGCTCCCATCAGACTCCAGGGGAGATGCAGACCTGTCTCCCAGCCTTTCTTGGGTTCCCTGTTCGTTCTGTAGAGCAAAAGCAAAAAAAGTTGAGGGCAAATTGTTTCACAGAGCAGGATGGACCCCGTGTGTCTGGTAGCAGGAAGGAAATGCTCATGACTGTAGCTGAGGTGAAGAAAATTGGAAATCCCCAGGTTGCCCTGTCAGGCTGGAATGAAAAGATGTGTTGTACCCAGAGAGGGGAAAAGTTACATGTTAGAGCTGGGGGATTGGCAGGAGGTCCTTTTTAAGCATTGCTATTTGCTTGCTCTGAGTTTAAAAGTGCTTTTGGACTGCTGCAAGTGTTTCTTCATCAGTTGCTGTCTGAATAAAACTACTTGGGGCAAGGAAATGCTACTTCAGAACTAGGCACTGTTAGACTTAGATACAAGTACAGGCAAAACACAGGGCTGAGCATAAAGCAAGGCACTAGCTCAGAGCCCAGGGCAAGAGGAGAAGAGTTCACAGATCCTGCACATTTCACTGAGGAAGACTTGAGAGCATTCATTTCAGTGGCGACAAAGAGTGGTTTTTTAAGCCGCCTCTGAGGAATGTCTGTTTCCTGTTGTTGTCATCATCCGTGCTTCTCCGAAAGTCATGAATTCCCTAAAGAAATGAGGAGAGTGCTTTATGTGGTGCCACTGCCCGAGATGCAACATCATTTTCCGTGTTCTTCAAATTCAAGGGAGTAAAAAAATATGCTGAAGAGGAGCAGATTTTTTTGGTTTATTGTGCTGACTGTTGCAGAAAAGACTGCTCCTGCAGCTGTACAAGATGTTTATTGCTCCTTGTCTGTACAGCCTGAGGTGCCAAATGTTCATGGCTTGCTTTTCTTTGAAATCATTATTTGGCAAGTCAGTTTATTGTGATTGTTCTCCATCTGTGTGGACGTGCACAGGCTTGGTCCTGGTGTATGTATGAGAACATACATGTTGCAGCTGTGCAACAGTAGCCCCTGAGTAGATACTCATCTATTCCCCCATGTTCTCAATCATCCTTTAAAGCTGTTTCTGGCACAGTGCTGTTTGCACTGTGTGGGACAATTGGAAAAGAATTCCCACATTCACAGAGAGCAAAGGGGCCTGAGGAGTTTTGCCAGTGATGTGTTTTGGGACTCAGCTTGTTTTGAAGCAAAGTTAAAATCAAGTACAGCCATTTTGTTAAGTAAAGCAGTTTCTTTTTTTACTCTTATGGGTTTCAGCTGTGCATTATTTGTAGCTATTTAACCACTGGAGCGAAGGAGGTTGAAGAGGACTTCTGATGTCCAGAGGCTCGAGTAACTTATGGCTGAGGGATGTTGTTAATTGTTTGCCTTTCTCTTTTAGAGCTTATCGCACTGTGAACTGATCACGGATGATGGGATTCTTCATCTGAGCAACAGCACGTGTGGGCACGAGAGGCTGCAGGTGCTGGAGCTCGATAACTGTCTCCTCATCACGGATGTGACTCTGGAACACCTGGAGAACTGCCACAACCTGGAGAGAATTGAGCTGTACGACTGTCAGCAAGTCACACGAGCTGGAATCAAACGGATCAGAGTATGTGTTTCCTGGCTTGTTCCCATGGAAAAGCCAGAGCTGTTGGTACTGCTTGTAGATTGTAGAGATTGTAGGAGTCCTGCAGGTGTCCCAGGCATGGAAGGCTGGATAAACCATCTGACTGTCCTTCTGTTAGGTCCCCATGTGTGTAACTTCCCTCTATAAACATCAGTAATTGTCAGTTCTAACTCGTGACATTTTGCTGTTGGAATGATGAGCTCGATCTTCTGCCTTCTGTATTTTTTCAAGTAGAGTTCCTTTGTCTTTAGGATGGTGTAGTGGCATGCTAAATCCTGAATATATGTTAATACACAGAGCCAATAGTAAAACATCTGCATGGGTATTTCAGCTGATGGGCTGTAGGGCCCTCAGGCGCTGGAATCCAGGCCCAAACCTTTTCCCTGAGTATCTCGCCCATTATATCAGGGGCCACCTGCATTGTGGAGGCAGCGTTTTAGCCTTGAAGTTAAACTTGTCTGCAGCTTTGTATCCCAAATTTGCATCCAAACACTTTTGCAACTGGAAAGATCATCCCTGATAGAGACTCAAATTCAAGGTGGAAGCACAACTTTATGTCATTCTCCTTTCCAGGATGAGAACAGCAGCAGAAATATGGGAGACAAGGTTCAGAGAAGCTGTCCCTCAGTAGCCAGGGTCCACCCCTCTCGCCCCTGCAGTGAAGCACGTGGCTCTCCTGATGCAGAGCTGTCTGGGCTCATCAGTGTTTTGTTGGGGAACCAGAGGGAGCCCTGTGCAAGCTGAGTGCCCAGACACTGGTGTGCCTTACTGGATGGGTCAAGAGGAATTACATGTGAGGAGAAGACAGCTTCGCTTGTATCCACTGTGTAGATGCTTTCTTCATAGCTAGCTTTAATAAGATAGCACTTGCTGGCACAACAGTTGAGGTGTGCTGCTTCTCTTTTCAGTTCTGTTTTCTCTCCCATTATAATGCAGCCTTTTCACCCACAGGCTCACCTACCTCATGTGAAAGTTCATGCTTACTTTGCTCCAGTAACTCCCCCTCCGTCGGTCGGAGGGAGCGGACAGCGCCTCTGCAGATGCTGTATTATCCTCTGACAGTGAGGGCAGCCACACAGAAAATGTTGTTGAAGAATGGGACAGCAAGTCAGCGGAAGGAGTCGGTTTCCTGACAAGTCCTAATGGTGGTGTTCGGTCATCCAGTTTTGTGACAAGAAAAGCTTTTTTTTTTCCAGGTAAAAATCTTAACGTAATGTGCAGCTGTGGATTAAGTTGGTGATGCTTTGGTTTGTATTAGTAACTCCTTCCTTCTGTTGGCATGAGAACTGCGGTACCGTGTCAGACGTGTGGGCATTGCAGCGTAGCAGCTACTTGGTGGAAGTTCAGAAAACTTGGAAGTTGATTTGCATTTGTCAGCACTACTCGGTGTGAGGTTCCGCTGTAACGTGGGGCTCGAGGCTGCCACGGCAAGGAACTGAGCCTGCTGTTCTGTAATAACACCACAGATCAAGTATCAGGTTTTAAAGACAATTCAGCTTTAGCAGATGTTGACCAAAAAATGCAAAGCAATCATAAGCTCTTACAGTAAAACAGCAGCTTGTTCTTTTTCATGATTCAGCTTCATATTTATGTAACAGGACATAATAGGTCAAAAGGTAAGGTAGTACCTCCAGATACCCATAGAATTAGAAATACTTCCCAAGTTTTTGGACTTGGTTCAGTTGAACTCTGCTGGTACAAAGCTTGCCCGTCGCCGACGCCCGTTCTGCCCGATGCCATCGGCCTTGAGTGGGGGTGAGAAATCCACTGTGGCAGAGCCTGTGCACTCTACTGAAGCTGCTGCCACGGCCATCCATGGTGCTTGCGCTGACGCCATCCCTGCGTCCCCTGGCACCGCCGCAGGGTAGAAGGAAAGGATGCAGCGCTTGCAGGAGGAAGGGGAGTAGCACATGTGCTTTTCTACAGATGAATGGAAAACAGGTGCAGCTACAGAAGACAGGATGGAGCAAGGAATTCAGTTTTGCCCACCCATTTTAGGGACAAGCATATGGGCTCATCAGTCTGTAGGCAGGAGTTGAATCATACCAGACCTGTGGTTTTCAAAGGCAGAAAGCCAAACTCTTCACATTTGGTTAAGAAGCTGTCAGCTTCTGAATAATAATAATAATAATGATAAAAATCTATGTATTAACTCTTAAGGCCATGCTTACATCCTTAGTTTTTCAGTGCTAGACAATTAGATAAACTTTTTACATTAAGCAATTTAATTATCTGAGAGAAACTACTTGACAATTCAGAAAGCTTTTTTTGTGTAAGTTTGACTGTGTGTGTGTGTGTTTTAAGAGTTCAGGGCCTGTGTTTACTGAAAATTAAAAAGCAGTTGGAAAAGCTACTACTGGACAGTACTGCCATTTCCCCCCTGCAAATTTTAAACAAATTTTAAGAAGGAGTGAGTGTGAACATGAACTTCTGTGGCCAGCAGTGGCTGGGTTGTGTGGACTCACAGAGGATGGGGACAGTAAATTAAGACCTCAGCTTTGGGGTTAAATTACACCTTAGATTACAGTACATAGATTTCTTTACTAGTACCAAGTAAGCCAGTCTGGGCTTCTTTTGCACAGTAGTGGAGTGCCTGTTACAATCATACTTAAGAGTTCCATTCAGACACTGCTGGTCTAATGAGAGTTTTAACTAGATTTTATTCTCAGCTGTACCAGGGCAGCCATTGGTACCAATGTCAATATGTGTTGCCTTTTGTTGGCTCATTTTTTTTTAATAAGACCATAATGAACCTTGTAAGTCTATTGCATTGAAGATGTACAAAAACAAATGGAACCTACTCGGATATAGGACACTTAAATAAACAATCAGCTGATGTCAAACTTGAATTTGTTGGAATTATTTCAAATCTAAGCAAGATTTCTACTAGAAGCAGAAGATCCATGTGAATGCACTGTGTGCAGGATATACTGCAGGGCTGGTTTACTTCCCTTCCTTACCTTGACCTACGATTCTTGCTAGGGCAGGTCTGGCAATTAATCTAAATCTTAACAATGGACTGTCTCTAATGTGGGTGTGGGGAAAAAAAAGAAGTAAACAAAAAGAAAAGCACATTTACAAAATTATTGAAAAACATTTATTATACTTAAATTGAAATGTGTACATCTTATTAAAAAACAAAAGCCATTTGCTGGTGCCATAATTTACTTCCAATTTCAAGTGAGCTGGACAAACTACTGTACAACTTTCAATATTCTTTAAAATTAGATATTTGGATACTTTCCAATCAAGGATTTTTCCACTTTTATAAAACATTTGGATTTGAATTATGGTGTGAGCTAAAAAGACACAATTGTCAGTTCAGGAAAATACTAGGACCAAACAATACCCAAAGATGAACAACTTATAGGCAGAAATGTTTAAGTACATAAAATTTTACTTTCAGTGCAGAAAAAAAAAACCCAACCAAAAATAAGAAAAAAATTCTAGGTTTGATGAATTTAAATTTTCAAAATGCTACAGCTTTCAGAAGCTCTTCTGCTAAGCACTTGAGCCAGCTATGGAAGGGGAAATGAAAAAGTCAAACTTGCTTTTTTACATGCTGTAGTATTAGTTTACATGGAACACTGCAGCAAAAAAAGCAAACTATTCCCAAGCTTTTAAGCCAGAGATCAAGTTGGAACTTTCCAAAGGCACAGAATAACAGCTCTGTTGCTTAATACCTCTGGAAATACTCCCCTCTAAGTACCTGACCAATTGAAACTTAATGTTAGCCTAGGAAATGCTGTGCCATGACTTTACAAGACACATCCAAAATGCCAAGAAAGCACATTGCCTGTTTCAGAGAAAAGTAACTATTTGGTCATATGGAAGAGGCACTGTAACAGGTGTACAGCATGGATGGATGGAGGGTGCAGGAAGGTCAACTGAAAAGGTAAGAAGAGAATCGTCCAGAATAGGAGCTCCAGCAGGGCATTCACCTGCTGGGAAGGAAACTTACAGGGTGTGTATTTAGTGTTTCTCAAGCAATTTATTTGATGCTGCTGAAAGCTATGACAGCCCTGTGGTGCCAGTGGGTCATCTTCCCTCATCTGCATAATTCCACTGAAAACCCCACTTCTCACTGCCAGTATTTTTAAACCCACAATTTTACAAGCAAAGAGTTAAACTGCAGCAGTGCTCTGCAGAAAACCTAGGAAACTAAACATAAAGGATGCATAGGCAATTCTTTTCCATTAAATTCATTAAAGCAAAACACAATTACTTGGTACCCCATAGGATTTATATTAATCCCTCCAATAAGGTACTACTGATAATGCAGTTTGCTGCATGCATATATTGCATCTGTCTAGGGCTTCTTAAAAGCCCTGTTCTGGCATTTACACTTCTTACATACACTCTTATACACAATTTACACGGGAAGCTGTTTTGACAGCTTTACTCTCAAAGACCTGACAACCTGATCACTATCACCTTAACTACTCATCTCCACACAGATTAGCATGTGCTCTGCTAACATCAAAAAATAAAACCAGCGTAAGGTACAAGCACGTAATAGACAAACTGGCACAGAAAGGTAAATGCCCCAAAATAAGTTTACATTCATCTCCAACTGGATACAGGTAATAGAAAAGCAGTGCTGCTTCGCTTCTATAAACTGTATCTACTGGCCATAGTTTGCCTTATTTCAGTGAAGGGCAAGCACCTTTGCTTACATTGTCTTCCATGCCTGTACAGAAGCTGTCATGGCATTATACCTCTCATGAGGACACTTAGCTATGGCAGTGATAAGAAAGTTCACCTATCAAACAGCTCATTAGAAAGGTCATTTTGTGTTTTCAATATGAAACATCTTATACAGTGAAGTTAGATCCTAAGGTTTTGGATGATCTTCAGTCTTTAGGCAGGACTTCATTCTGCGTTGGAGTATCAGTCTAGCAAGTCTGTGATGTCACTTCAGAATTATATGGAAGCCTTCTCCATTTTCAGCTGAAAAAACCCAAAGGAAATGTCTGTTTGTCTTTCCTGAACAGAATCACAGAAATACAAGCCAATGCACTAAAACACCCTCGTATGGACTTGGTTTTGAAAATAAACTAATCTACAACAAAAACTTAGAGGTTTCCTACTTGTGCTAAACAAAAATGTTATGATTAATGATTTGTAACTGGATCTTCAAAGAGGGACAGTTCTGTAGGTAAAGTTTGAACAGAGTCAGACTTGTCCACTGATAGAGCCATTTGCTGGCACCTTGTACCAGAAATAAATTGGAGTTCTATGGAAGAGTGGGATTGAACAACAGCCTATTGAATGTAGATGACTGTTGACTAGCAGAGAAATAACAGAATGTTATGCTCAGTTCTGCTGACTCTCGGGACTCAGTTAAGATTCAGTTTCTGAACTTCAGAGGTACTACTGCCAGGATTTTTGATTTTTTTTAACCTATTTTGAAACTTCACCATTCTCAACAATTATTAGCAGCATCCCTATCCAGTGATGGCTGACTGAATTTTACGTAAGATTTGTTACCAAATCCTGCACTGGTTCTGAACTGAAAGCTCAGAGAAGAGCCTGAAATGCTACACAGAGGCTGAAATCTGGCTAGGAGAGGAATAATTCTGAGTATCTTCTGCCACTGCGTATGCAAAACATGTAATTTTTAAAGAAGGCTGGAATAAATGATTAAGTTTTAGACTGTCAGAAAAGACAACATACCTTTTATTGTGGTGAATAAGAAACAACTCTCATCTTGAAAGTTTTGAACCATCTAAAAAAAAAAAAAAGTTTTAAAGCCATCCGAGTATGACCAAAACACAAAACAAAAACAACTCTCAAAAACCCCGATATTAAACACAGCCTTTTGTGAGCAATCATGTCTTTTTGGTTTTGTTCAGCAAGTGACAGGCATATACCAAATTAAAATCCATTATTATTAAAATACTGCTCTTTACTCTTGTGACAACCAGCTGGAAGCCTATTACTGCTGGCCATGGTTTTGGAACTTTGTGGAGCAGACACTTGAACAAGCAGAGTTCAACAGTGTTTAAATGCTCTCTGCCTTTGGGTGTGCTCAAAATAAATATGTACTAAATAACTGCTGCAGCTTCTCAGAACTATATAAACCAGCTGCCTCTGCCTTCTTGTAGTTTCAGTTTAGTCAGGCAGAGGAAAAGTCACATTTAAAGAATCCTTCTGTTCATTTTATTGTAAAGGAAAAAATACTCTAAATGCCAGCAAACACTAGGATTGCATTATCAAACAGAAAAACCAGTAATAAATGAGTGTTGTATTCCATTTTATTTAAATGGTATGCTCTGTCTCACCCCTCCGAAATGTATGGTATATTCTAAGCCTGTGGTCCTGCCCTGAACCATCCTGTACCTGTCATCCCATTGGCCCAATGTGATTCCGCGCCCACTTCAATTCCCCTCTTAAGCTGTGCTATGACATCAGTCATAGCTAAGTCGGCTCTTAGCCCTTCCGCTCTCTCAGCCTCTTCCCCCCTCTTGCCCCTTCCCTCCCCTAGGCTCCCTCCCCCTTCCCCCCTTCCCCCAGTAACCATGCTGTTCCCGGGGTTGGGATCCCAAATAAACCTTCATCTGATCAGAACCCTCAGAAGCCGTGTGGAGTCTCCTTGCCTGCCTGCTGCTGCCAGCCAGCTCACAGCCTAGGGGGCCCTCCGGGGACATCCCCGGGGTGCCCCCACCCCAAAACGCACCGCATCAAATGAGCAAGCATAAGAAAACCCTCCACTCCCAGTCATAAATGAAACGCCAAAAACAAAACAAAACAAAAAATTTCAATTACCTGATCACTAACAAGAATGTGGATGCCTGTGGGACCCTGTCTGTAAACTTGGTTGATCTGATGCAAAGGAATATTAAATGCCAAAGCAAGCTTGCGTGTGACTTCTGAGGCTGCCATCTCCTCTAAGTAGATTGCATGATAAACTACAAGAAAAAAAATCATTCACATAAGCATGGTACTAATGGATAACAATAGCTATATGAAAAATATTTGAATTTGTTTATTTCTTTACTTTATACTTTCAAAAATTTTAAAACCTAAAACTTGAAGATTACTCTCTGCCTCTTCTCATTAAAAGCATGAACTGCCCTAACTTTTCTTTCAGGGAAAAGTCATAAACACAACCCTAATGGGGGAGGCTTCTATTTGCTCTGAGACTGAAGGCATCTTCCACATTTTTTCCTGTATCCTGCACAAAAAGGCACAATCATGTCAAACAGTCTTAAAAATGGATCTTTAGAGTCACCTAAAGATGGTTTTCACAGCCATTTTGGGCAGTGTCAAAAGAATCAGGTAATACCTACATCCCACTTACGTGCCTATGCTGCTGCTTTAAATACAGATGTAGATTTTGGGTTTTTGGTAAATAAAGCCTTTTGCAACTGTCTGAATTAACTTTCTACAGATGACCTCAGAGCTGAATGGAATATAGCAAAGAGAACAGTAAGACAAAGCAGCTGTTTAGTTTGAAGCTGTATTTACAGTTCGATATCAGTGCAAGAAACCCTTGGCTGCTCTAAGTTTGCACGTTCTTCTGGCTGAAGATATCGTGAGAGAAAACATGTGCTTGACAAGCAGCAGTATTTTATTTACAAATCCTCCTCCACCTCAATTCTTGCAAGGAAAATCCACAAGCACTATTGAAATAGCCTGTGCAGATTTTTGCTGGGGAGAGTTCTCTCAAAGCCAAGAGCAGGTAAAGAATAATTTTAAATAGCTTCATTCTCTTAATTGTAAGAGTGACATGGATTTACGAATAAACAGTTACATTTCCATCTGTGTTGAATCAACAGTTGTCAGGGAAATAATACTAAAATCAAGAGCGCATTCACTACTTGGCTGTTTTTCCTTGTCCAGGCTGTACAGTTTTAGTTCAGTTGCACAGAAAATGACAGCAAAATCTAACAGAAAATGGGAAAGAATTGTTTTATTTGCATGAAGCTTTCACACGCACCTATATTTATATGGCTGATGCCTTGTCTGTAACAACATGCACAGCTGATTCCAGAGCGCCTTCATTCATGACCATGTAATTAAGAGTCAGTTTTATCAACGGACTGAAAACGCTCAATGGTTTAACCTTGAGAGGTTTCAGGTTCCGTTTGCTCTGTGCTGCTAAAGCAGCAATTCTGCTGTGATACAACTTCCCAGGGATGTTTTGTACACCAGGAGCAGCGACTCAGCCCCTTCCCCGTTGTTTTCCCTTGCCCACCTATCCAGTTTCACTGCCGTGACCCCAGCCGTGCCCGGCGAGCCCCGCCTGCCCTACCGTATATTGCACCGTTGCTGTCTCCGCTGCCCGCGTCCTGCCGTTCCAGTTGGATGCTCCGTAAGGGCTCCTGGCACACGTAGATTGTTAAACGGGGCCTCACGGACCTGCAAGGCAAGGAAATCATGCGTCACACAAAAGCAGCGTGCCCTGCAAATACAGAGGCTGATATGCCACAACTGCAGGTTTGTTATGATAACAGCACACTTGATATGGCTTTTATCACCAAGCCCAAAAAAATTAAATTAATCTCTACTTAAGTAAGTGGTCTCAGATGCTGCTGAATTTAAACAAAATTTCACCCCATTCAGAGCTCCTATGGATACTGCTTGTTGGACTCCTGTAAGAGGACTCCTGAGTAACAACAGCAATTCTTCCAGGAGGGCCTATAGTACCAAACACCCATTTCAGACAGAATTAGACATATCCTGGGACACTGCCTGTGTTAGCGCTCAACACCTGTAACCTCAAAAGGCCTCAGCGGTTGTTCTTAGCTCCCCAAATGACCAGTTTTCAGCCTTGGCAATAAATTCATCCATGTCCAAGAGACTGGCAGGGCCCAACTGCATTGGTGCAGCCTTACAGCCCACCCGGGCATACCCTGGAGGTGTGCACAGGAGGAGAGTTTTAAACACATTGCTGCCAACTCCTGAGGCACATCACACAGGCACCAAGGCCCATCCTGACACTAACTTCCCAAATCTCCCAGTTCCAGAATGCCCCATCTAAACCCACTCAGCCTCACAGTCAGCACATCACCTGGATTTCAGTGCATTATACAGCCGAATTCCATCGGCTGGACCACAGATTTGTACCAGATCTTCTCTTGTCAGCTTTAATAAATCAGCACCTGGACAAACACATGAGGATTTAATGAAGACTACTGCAGCACATAAATTCTTTCTAAAATAAATAGTATGTTCATTTAAACCAAGAGTGCCAAACTTCACCATGACAAAAACAGAATTTGGGACACAGGAATATTTAAACTTCAGACCAGGCTCTAGGGAGTGCCAAATAAATCAAACCTGTTTTCCAAAGGTGGTGAGTTACAGTTTATGCTGTTTACAGCTTTGAAACAATACGAGTCTGCAAGGCACAGAATTTCTGTGGAGAGAGAGGACTGTTCTAGAGAAACACTGATTTTTGCTGGCACCCCAGGGTAGTGTATTTTGTACATAATCAAAATACAGAGCAAAAATATTCCATGTTTTGTCACGCAGTGAATTACCCCAGACATTCAACTACCCATCCATCACTTCCTCAGTGCACTTAAGTTACAACAATGCACTCGAGTATAGAAGGTGCTGCTGAAGCAAAAAATGGGAGGACAGATTTTTTGAGAAGCAGCATGAGTATCAGAGAAGAAAACAACACTCTGAAATATCAGTCACTGTAATAGATTAGTGGGAAAACAGGGAAAAAAGTAGTCTTTATGCATGAAAATACTCCACAGACTATCCAGGAATGCACAAATAAAAGCCAGCAAAAATAACTGATCAAAGCCCTTAAATACTATAGTAAAAAAAAACCCAGACCTGAGGTAGCATAATAAAATTCAGATATGATACACCTCTTGCTTAAAAAAAAAAAAAAAAAAAAAAAGCCAGGCAGCTAGTATTTGACTTTTAAAAAGATGATAATGAAAAAGAAAAGTTTTCCAAGAGTCTTTGTTAGAAATTTGGTACTACACTTTATGGAAAAAGCTCAGCAACACTCATACAAGAAGCACAGGTCAAAAACTAACCAGCAGCAGAAGAATAAACCTTCCCAGAGAAAAAGCCTGGTACAAAGAAATTCTGACAGAAGCATGAGCTAAGCCAAGAGGCAGAGCTGGCATCATTCACAACACCATCCCCATCAAGTGTCACCAAAGAAAAATGAATTTACATATAGTGAGTACTGTGTCATACCACCCTTTGCACAACTCCAAGGAATACTGAGGAAGCAAAACACAGCCCCACACAGTTCATCTACTGCCATGTCTTGTCTTCAGACATACAGTGGGAACTGCACTGCTCTTTAACCAGCAAACTAGTAAATAAATATGCATAAATATGTACACCATAATGTTCTTAGAGAACTCTTTTCCCACAAAAAACCTGCTCAGTAACACAAAGAAAGAAAAAAGTAAACTACAGATACCTGAGAAATTTGAAAAAAGCCTTGTGTAAGCAGAGAACCTATTCTTGAGCAACCATTGCTGAGTTTCCTGGATTGTGGCTGAAGGATGAAGCTGCTGTAAGAAACAAGATTGGATACAATAATTTGGATACTAAAAAACCCAAACAAAACCCAAGCAATTAAAAAAGATCTCCCTCAGTTCAACACTTTCTTATAACATCAAGTGTAAATCAAATATTCTGACACAGTTATTCAAATACACTTATGATCAGTACCAGAAAGCAAACACTCACATCTCCTGACCCTTGAGAGGTTCCATCTCCTTGATGATTTGGGGAGGAAGAATTGCTACAGATTAAAAAATAAAACCAAGTATTACTAAAATTCTATAAATCAAAATATTTAACCCTTGTTGAAAATTAATTTGAAATTTCAAAAAACAATAAATATCACAGTTGAAAGAATTAAAAGATTGCAACTTGTTAAACTTAAGAGGAAGACCGTTCCACACCACTGCCAATAACTTTTGGATGAACTGCAGGTTTGGTTACAGTAGTTTAATTAACACCTGAAAACAAAATGCTTTCACCAATGCAATTTTTTGTTGTAAAGTTTTTGAAGATATTTGTTGGGCCTTTTTCTTGCAAATTACTAACTGTGTATGATGGAAATGAAGACTATTCTTACTGAAGAAAGCTAAAAATAGTTTCCATAGACAAGGACTAAATTACAACAGTGAAAAGGTAAAGTATTGGCTATACGACAAAGGACAAGAAATTGTTTAAAAAAATGTATACAAATGTCATACTCTAAAATGAATATATAGGTCAAAAGAATCTCCCAATTCCCCAGTGGAAACAGAACACAGTTGAATTTAGTCAGAACATGTTCTGAATAAGCCTGATTAAAATGCTGCCTTTAATGGGGATACAGAAGAGAAACCTACCTGTCTGGGACACTGTAGGTGTTATGCTGAGCAGAGGTGAAAGTTGGCGCAGGAGTAGGACTGTTGTTCACAAATGTTGTAGGAGTATCCGGCCATGGTGAGCACTGAAGATAAAGAATTAAAATTTAAGTTTCTCTTGACAAAACCTTTTTTACTCTGATTGTACACTTCTCTCATTTAAAGCCAGGGGTTTATCCACAGACTATTCTGATTTACACTTCCAAATAAAGACTCCCTCTATCCCACACATTACATGCAGATATTTCAGGTAAAAATCAGCTCTGTTTTATCTTGTTCTTTTATGAAGACTTCTATTTATACTGTTTTCTCTTTAAAAAAATGTACAGATTATTCAATTTAAACCAAAACAAACCAACCCCCACAGCCACCTGCTGGAAAAAAGAGTCTTTTATCCTGAACAGGATGCAAGGGCTGTTTAAACTGCCCCACAACAAATTGTGTACCATAATATTAAGTTATGAAGCTAGACTGCACCTTGTGGATTAATTTCATGTCTCTGCACTGAGAACAATCAAATACAAACAGAATTTTCAGTGGAAATTTTGTGAATTCAAAATTTTTAATCATTTACTGCAGGACTAAAATTATGCTTACTTACATGGACTGATTTTTCTGAACTGCTTGGTAAACTGGAATTTTTTAAACAAGCTTAAGTCATCACGAGTATATGATAAGCCATCTGTCTAATTTTGTCAGGTTTTTTTGGGTATTTTTTAAAATCATTGTGACAAAGCTTTTTGAAACAAGGCTACCTTTCAGTGCTTCCAACAGTACTAAAAATCTAGTATTTTAAAGAAAAACAAAAACCAAACAAGTTTTGATATGTTCAAAGACATGACTAAAACAAGCAAGCAGCCCATGATCAGGTAAGCTAAGACCATGCCTGTTCAGACAACAAAGATTTCTGATATACTTATCATGTACCAGCTAAATACCATGTAAGAAATTTCCAGATTTATATCACAGCCTTGTAGAACAGGGTGGAGGGGAACAACTATGACTTAATACCAATAGAAACTTGTTTCAACAATTTTGTGTTGAAAAAATCCTTCCTTTATCTGGGGGAAACAGTAAATAAGGGCAATACCAGCTGCCACCTTCTGTAAGAGAGTTAACAACATTTCTGTGCTGGACCCCAGTCTTCACTTCTCAGCATCAGATGGCAAGTTCCCCAGGATGGCACATAGAATTAAAATAAATTTGTCTTGCATGCAAATAGCTTAAAAATGAGGAACTTGCTTTATCTGTCTGAGATTTAGCATTTCTGTTCACCACAGAGTCCATAGTCTGATTACATGGTCAAAGCCACCCTTTGGGCTACAAACAGTGTCCCCAGACAGAGCATGCTCCTCTATAACCTGGTAGGGTGACACAGTCCTCCTCCAAATCTGTACATTCATTCCCACCTGTTGTCTCTCTTCTCAGGCTGATTTAATATTAACCTTAAAGATGTTACATCAGGTAGTTACAAGTAGCCTTCATTCCCTAAATATGTGATCCAAGGCTGTAATTTTAAAATAAAAGCTCAACATAGTAACATTAACTTTGTTCTGAAATAGTTTGAAAGTGCAATTAAAATTCTTTAATTTTGTCACATTCTCCTCCTAAACTTTAATCCAAGATATTTATGTGGACACACAGATGCAAGCTCCACATCCTTGGCAACCATTCCAATACAAGATTCTAGCCACCACATATTTAAATTCAGGGGCAGAGAACGCACGGGTGCCAGAGAACACCTTTTGAGCCATTTTCAAGGTAGGTACTGCAGCCAATCTTTCTGTCCTTCAAACCCAGCTGAAGTTCATCACAACGAAGCTCTGTGTTTAAATCCAGGAAGAAGCACATTTGAAGTATTCAGAAAACATTTAAAGTATTCAGAAAAAAAAAAATCCCAACCCAAAGCAAGTAGCCTTTCTTCTCCCATAAACATGGTTTCCTGCCTTGTCTCCTGTTCCAGCAAAAGCACCACTAACTATCCACTGAGACTCAACAGTCTGGTTAAAAAGAAACAGTAAATAATAAGTGTAATACTACTGCAACACATCTATTGCCTCTGTTCTCCTTGTTTCTGTCTTACAGGTTGGGGAGGGAAAAATGAGCATTTGAGCACTGAGATACTTAATTCTGAAAGGTTCAAGGAACAAGAAAGTCTTCTAGCAATCAACCTGAACTGATTATGCTTTTGGAATCACTCTCATGCACAAATGTCCTGCACTTCACAAACTGGATTAAGCAAATGCCTGGCAGACCAAATCCATTAACGCTACAAAGACTAAGCAAGGATGTGTTTTCTTTTCTAGCATGCAGCACAATGATTCTGGATTGAGGGGGTGAGGGCTACAAGGGGAATGGATCACAGAAAGCAGCCCTGCTTCCCTGAAAAAGCACCTGCTGTTGTCACTGTCAGGGACAGAACACGACTTCATCCTTGTGGACTGATCCATCAGGATATTTCTTACATTCCTAAGCCAAAACTGAGTTAACCAAAGGACATTCAGGAAGTTAATGATACTAATACAGAAGTCCCTGACCAGTAACACAAACCTAGGAGAAAATGCCACCCTGTCACAAGGAAGCATTCAACCCCGCCATCACAGAGCAGAAAGAAGACTGGCTTTGTGTCTTTACCTGTAATAAGCAATTAATATATACTGATGAATTTACCAAGATCATGTTTTTGAGGTCTCAAGACTAAATGCCCTCCATTACTAGCACACTGATACAATACTACTGATACTACTATACTCCAGAAACTATGTCTTATTTCCAAATGGGGATTAATTCAGGGAAAAACTATTTTGGTTTCAGATGTTTAACAGCCTTCTGTAAAGGCCATGAATGAACTTTTACTGAGTTAAAAAGAAATGTAAGAGATCTTTCTAAGTATGACTTATCAATCATTTAGGATTTAAACTCAGAACATTCTTAACTGCAGAGGAATTCCAAAATCTCAAGTTATTCTAAGCCGTGGTTTAATGTAATATCCCTTCCTACCTCCAATATACTGGAATCTGCCCAAATTCATGCCTTACAAGGGAGTAAAGCTGAACCTTAACAAAGAACTCTAGACTATATTCAAAGACCAAATAAACATGAAAACAAAATTCAAAACCAAAATACAGGAAGTCTTAATTTGTTCTCCAATTTAGACTTATACTTGGACACATACCACCCCTTAGAGAATAAAGCATCAATTTTCTTATACATGGTACGGAGCAATCTTTCATGTCTACAATTTAATACTCGAGTTTATTTCAAGGTCTATACCTGGAAGTCTTTTAACTTCCATCTGCTCTGTAATCAACTCTATCTGCAAAAAATGACCATTTGACCAAGTTTGATCAATTTGTATTTTATATATTCAAGCTTGTGACATATAAAACACAGTACTATAAAAATCAACCAAAATACTGCAGACAGAAAGAAGTGCAAAGGCCCAACTACTAAAACACAAATCTTCCTGCTTTTACAAATTCAAAGCAGGAGAAAGAAAACAGTGGGGTTTTTTTTACCCCTTTCTCATTAGATAAGAACTAACTTTTTTGTACAAAGAGAGAGGAAAACAAAGTGCCTCTTTCATAAAGTGGCCCCTGATTGAAGGTCACATGTACGTAAACACCCACTCTGAGGTGCAGAAGGCAAGGTTAAATTTGTAGTCTTTTATACCTACTGAATAAGTTAATGCTCCATAGTGTGAAGAGTGTAATGAGCAGTTCAACTGTGTCCTGTCTGTTTGGACAACACTGAGACAAACACTGCAGAACTGCAGTGAATGCACTGAAGTTTGATACATCCAGTGAATTCAGAGACGTAATGGAAAAGCTTATCTAGATGGCATTCTTATGAAAATAAGTGATAAGGGAAAGATGGGTGATGGTAGTTAGAAAAAAACCCTCTGGTTCTTTGAAAGGACAGAAGAGCAGAACAACCACTCAGAATGGAAGCTCCACTAAATTCCTTACATTATGTTAGAAAGTTATAAGAATTAAATTGGAAAGAAAACAGATTCAATGTTTTCTGAAGGAAGCGCAGTATCTGTCGAAATCCAATTGTGACTGTGCTGGAAATAATCACAAAGGAAGAAAAAAAAAAGCAGCAAAAAATTTGTAATATCTAACAAATAGAACAGAAGAATCTTGGAGGGTTAAAATAAAAAAAAGCCAACATACAAAATGAGATGCAAAAAGCAAATAATGAAAGGTTAGGTTAGATGTAGCAGGAAGATAAGAATTCACACTTTGATTAAAATCAAAGAGAATTATAGACAGGATCAACATTACTGTCAAAATTCAAAAAAGCTAACCGAGTACTATTTCTGGGCAACTAGTAAGCAGCACTGACTAAGTCAGCATATATACTATATATGGACATATATACAATGTTTCACATAACATGTGAAACAGTGTCCATCTCATACTTAAACATAGGGAAACAGGTCTTCACTTTTTGTGTCTCAGCACCTCTGTGACAACAGTACCGCACAATTTAGGACACTTGATCTGCATGTCTGAGGAAGTTTGGAAACAGCCAAAGCTTCTGATGGCCACGTTTAGGAAGACAGATTTGCAAGGACAGAACTGCTTTAAGTAGAATCATTTATCATCCCTGTCCATATTTACAGGGCCCACAAAAACAAGCATGTCTGGTGACAAAAGAAAAAGGTCAATGAATTGGCCTTCAAGATACAGATCAGATACTCCTTTTCTACATCAAGCAAACAAGTTTTACATTCACCTTCTAAAACCAGTACTGAGTGCATAGAAATAACCAAGGCTTTTCTATGAATACAGAAAAGATACTATTTCTTGGTATTTTTTATGGGCTTGGTGATTTCTAATAATTTTGCTAATGATAGAAAACATTGTAATGATGGAACTAGCATGTGTTGAAATCTGCAAACAACACAAAATTAACAACGCTGAAAAGATTTCATCCAGTGTGGATAAAATTCAAAATGGTCTCAACAAACTGACCAAATTATCTCAAGGCAGCATTTTATTACAGGCAAATGAGAAACAGGAATAGTGAGCTGCATGATTAAGAGAACTGAAAAGCTGTACATAGCTCCTATTCAAAATAGCCTGTGGGCCATTATCCTTGGTGTACTTTGGGTAAGACATCAGAAGTCCAGTACTGTTCTATCTAAGCTCTTCTTCACAACAATTAAGGAAATGTAGAATTAAGATAATTCATAGAAGCTTAGTATTCCAAGAGATTGTAAAGGAAAGGTTAGACAACTTCTAGCTAGGATTTACCTACAGTTTGTCCTACTCTGGACAACAGATTTTTGTCTTATCTGTTTAAAAATACCTTTCTCTGTTAATCTTCCTATAAGCAACAATCATTCAATGAAATATTTGTAACAGCATGAGAAAAACACAGAAATCCCTCCAAGGACAAGCTTCAGGAGACGCTTTATAAGCAAAAGTGATAAAAGTCTGTTTTCTCCGGCTCTCCCCCAGGGCCAGCTGGAACAAGTTAAAGAATGCACTCCTAAAGAATCATAGAGGTGCACTTCAAAAGAAAAAACAAAAACCAAAAAAACCCAACAGCCAAGAACATTAGAAGGTAAATTCAGACGGCTCAATGCATACAATAGTTTTGGGTGCACAAAACAAAAAATCCAAATATCCTCCAAAGAACCCATCTGACTAATATTGCTTGTTCCTTCCCACCCAGTTACATGGGTTATAAACAACAAGAAGCATATACTGAAGTATTTTATAACTGAAATATAAAACTTTACACATCACTTTCACAGATCATAAATACCAACCAAATCATGCTTAAGCACTATTGGTAAAGAGCTTCAGCACAGTATTGTGTTCAAAGAACAGTCAAATAACGGCCTTCCACAGTCACCTTATCAACTTGCCGAATGAAAGATGCGGAATTGTTCCTCCTTAAGGAACAACATTTAAGAAATCTAAAATGCTAACCGTTGGCAGGATGATTGCACAGGATATGTGTCGGGGGGGCATAGAATATGTCAGATTCCCTCTGAGGTGCACAGATAGGGTAACATAACACAGATCATGAAGATGAGCTGACTCTTCTAAACTGCACTAAACCTGCTTGGAGCACAGTATGTAGATGGCTAAAGAAATAATCAATAACAACTATCTGTAACACAACATGGCTTTTTAAAAATACTGATGTACAGGAAAACTTCTACTGAATGTAAGTACAAATAGGAACAAACCACTAAATTTAACTGTTCTTACTTCCACTAATTACACATGTATAGCAAAGCAAAATGCTACTTCATTTCAAGTCATATAAACTGAAAGCTCTTGACTCAAGTTACACAGTCCCTCTGCAACAGTTTAAGTGTTAGATTTAGGAAGGATTCCTTTGCTGAAAACAAACATGGAGTAATTGAGATACAAAGAAGTGAATTAAGTTAAGACACAGCAATCAAAGTATTTTTACTTTACAAAATGGAAGTTTCTCCTATATCTAACACTGCACAAGGTATCTTGCATAATCAAAAGGTAAGCAGAAGTCCCTTACACTGCCTCGCTTTGCCAGAGAATCACCGTAGTCTGCTGGCAAAGTCCGCTTGCTGGACTTTTTCTGCTCATGTTCAACTGCATCTTCAATTATAGGCTCAAGCCTCATCTGGACAAACACCAAAGATGTGGATCAATTTCTTTTCATTATACAGTGAGGAAAGATCTAAAAGCCTTTAAAAAACTTCTGAAATATTTAGAAAACTGCATAGAACTCACTGATGTTTAAATCAAAAACCTAATGAGGCTCTGGCCTTCAATTCAGTAATCTCTGAAAAACAGACTTTGAAGCTCAAATTTGGCAAATAAACTTTAAGAGTCCCCCCTCATTGTTTTGTTTTTTTTTACTTTTCAGCTGCAAGATTTTGAAATCTGTATCAAGTCTTGCTCAAGGGTTCAGTACAGTCAGTCAAACAGTGTTTAATCTAAAGTGTGTTTTAATACAGCATCTGTTGAGTATCTAAATCCAAGTTTACTAAACAAAACCTTAAAATTGAACATTGCTGCTTGCTGGACAAGTTTGTCAAATAAAAAGTTTATCTCTATGCAGAAATAATTCTTCCCCAACCCTTCCAAGCCTGCAACTCAGTAATGTGCTGCATCTATGTATATTCTCCTCAGTCAGCAAATGCAATTTTATTGTTACCTCTGTAAGAACTGTGGTGTCATATGAAGGCTGATACTTCTCTTTTTCATGTGCAGTTCGCTTTTCCATCTTTTCTCTGTCTGTTTTCTGTTTTCTGTCTGCTCCTTTGGGCTAAAAATGAACAGTTATGTGAACATAAACACAAGTGGGAAATGGTTTTATAACTGAAATCTGATCTCAGACATGAACCATTACAAGCAGTAACAACTTTATGAAAACTTAGAGACTTAAGGATCTGTTTTCTAATGTTACCTTAAAAACTTTGATTTGACAACTGGCTGAATGCAGATGATCTGTATATTCTCCATTTTCTGTCTGTTTAAAGGTGTCAACCTGAATCCTAAAAGGAACTCCTTTCTCTCCTCCGTGTTTACGAGGCGTAAATTCAGTGCTGATACAATGTACCTGAAAAAAAACAATGACCAAACAAAAAGGACCCTCAGAAGCATTTCAGGCATGAACTTTATTATATGTTACCTACATCACATGAACAGTTTCTCGTAAAAAATATAGCAAAGCTATAAAAGGTCACTGACTGGAAGAGTTTTTCATCTCATGCACCCTCACCTCAGAGTATTTTCAAACATACCCAACTCCTTTTAAAGTCCAGAGACCTTTTAATCAGTGTGCAATTGCTTCAGCTGCTACATCAGAGTGAACACTGTGTTTATAAGCTATAAAGACCCCTTAAGGGTATCTAGCGAGCAAATCAGTGCAATAGAAGGAATTAGGAATAATCTCACTGGACAGTGCTCCCAATTTATTGTGCTACCTTATGGAATTTTAAGTGAGCTGTAGAACAACCCACCTATAGTGGCATAATATCAGTTCCATTTTCAGTCTGTTACCATTTTTTCTAAGGAAATGTATAAACAAAACTATTCCCTAATTTATCTCACAGATCTTCAAGAAGACTACATTTTAACAATTATGTAACTCTTACTAAAAAAAGTATCTTTATCTAGCTCGCAGTTAATTTACTGACAATATAAAATTTAACCTATTTTGACAGCCAGAGGAAGAAACATTGCTACCTGAAACTTTACAGCCATACCTTTTTACAATGAAATCAGGTCTGAGACAAAAGTAAGCAATGTGAATATAAACATTTAATCTAAATCATTTCCAAAGAAAGCACGCTCATTTGCCCTGAATATCAAATACACAAATAATAGCATTCCTACAAGGAATCCTACTGACATAGTAAGAAACATTTTTGAGTGCCTAATTTAAAACCCTTTTCTTGTAGGACAGTACTTTTAATTTTGAATCCTTAAGCCAAGCTTCTGCTGAAAGCAGTAGTAAGTTACTGAGAGGAATTTAAGTTAATTCTTATACTTCACACAACTAAATATTTTAACTATGACAGCTTTCTTCAAAGAGTTGTTTGAAAGCTTTTTTTTAAAAAAATTTTCTACAAACCCAAATTAAATAGAAAAATTCTAATAGACCTATGAACCCATGTTTTTTCACCAAGATGGTATTTAATGGCCATCCCACAAATACTAAACCAAGAAGCTTTGTAATACAAGTATACTGCTGTTTGTGACCTGAAAGGCACCAAACACAGACATCCAGTCAAATAAAGTTTCAAACCTGAATAAAAGCAGATGTACATTTTGTTGGATCCCATAAAAATTCAACTGCGTTGAGTTGGCTTGGATTTGTCTTGATATCAATGACTCCAACAGACATTGGAATATCTATTAAAATAAGCAGCATATATTACAGAAAAGTATACAGCGAGTAAACACTATAAATAAATTGTAATACAAGGTTAACATCACCATACACAAGGTAGGATGGAAAAATGTGGGCTTTGGCGGCTTGACCAGTTTCTTAGGACTGATACAAAGAATCTTAGTAGATTCAACATGCAAAGTGCTCAAGGTTTTGTGCACTTTTTCATTCTCCTCCCCTGCTGCCACCCCTGAGGTTATGCACCAAAAATGATCAAGTTACACAAAGTACAGAAACCATGTTGGCACTGTTTCCACAATCTAACAGAGGAAGTTACTTCGGTCTGTGTTCTCCTAATCACTGCAACACTTAGCAACCAAAATCAGAAAGAATATTAAATGTGATTTTCTGATTTCTGCAGAGCTGCTATCTTACTTTTACAGCCCTTAAAATTCGAAAAGAACGTAGAAGTGGTAAGAACGTTTATATTCAAAACACACACTATGACAAAGCAGCATCCAGAAATCTGGTCTGTCCTTTTTCATAAGCCTCAGCATCAATGTGAACGTGATCAATTTAAATGTGGAAAGTGAATTCCATACAGTGGCAACAAACAGTAACAATTATACCTACCTAAGTCGAGCAGTCTGTCCCCAGGGCGGTTCCACTTCCAGCCCTCTAGCTGCTGGTGCTCTGTGTACTGCAACCTCCTGTCATGGAACACAACTCTTATAATGCTCTAACAAAGAAGAAAACAAGCCTGTGATGAGCCACAGAGTCACTACAGATAAAAGTACTAAACTATCCCAAAATAGCCCCAGTGCTAACAAATACATTATTTACAGCAAAAATTTGGCAAGCATCAGTATCCCAAAATATTCCAGAACACAGAAATAGAACGGAGCAGCAGCAGATACTTGAAAATGTGGTAAAAATGCAAGGGAGAATTACATCTGGTTGGATACTCAAAAGGTCACTATGAATTACATACAGTGAACTGAGCAACACTGTGTAGGCAACACCAAATTATTTTAGAAAGCAAACACCAAAGATTTCATTTAGTAAGAAAAGTGGTGAATATTACTTGATCATTCTTTCACTGGGAACTCTGTGAACTTGTACAGCATATTTTAAGAAATAAAATAGAAAATTCCCTTCCTAGTACTTAAAAGATATTTACAAAAACTCTATGATTTTACTTAATAGAATTAAAAAGTTCCAAACTTTCTCAACTACTCTAGATGAAATATTCATCCAGAACAACTACAACATGATTAATTTTATTCAGCTAGAAGCAATTCTCCAACAATACCTATTTTTGGGGGCAGTTTTGGCACTGCTAAATGAATGCACATATAAAGTAATTTGTTACAAAGAGGTTGGAAAAATACTGTATACATTCACTGTTACCCAACAAATAGAATGTAGAGAGATTTGCATATTTTTTTCCATTATTCTACAGTCTTCCTTGTATTAACAGAAGCTGAAAGTGTCCACAAAACCCAAGAAATTTTAAATGGAGTGCCTCTTCAAGAAGGATTACACTTCCTTGGGTTTATTTCAAGGATAATGGAAAGCAAATGTGTGTGCATGTACACGAACAAACAGACACACAAACACACCATTCCTTCTGCACTTCAAACTGGCATGTTTGGAACTTGGAAATATCTGTAGCCACCTTCACCTCCATGAAATGATTTATTTGGTAAAATACTAGGATTCCAATATTTAATTGTGCAAAATGGAAAATTCATTGATGCAGCATTACAATACCTTGCTATGGTAAAATTGACTTTTCTAAACTTTTACACTGCTTTGCCTTATTGTACCTACCAAATGACTCATCACCCACACACAAAGCTAGACAATTACATAAGTGAGACACTCAAGGCTACAAGGAAATAGCACCTAAGGGGGCAAAACAGTCCACATGCTTATTAAAGCAAGTCACCATGCCAGGATGTAAAAAGTTTATTACAGAACTCAAATCCCACTTTTATGCTCGTGCTTAACTCTTCCTGAAATGATCTCTAAACAAGCATCCCACAGGCAAATAAGAACAAGGCCTAGGACTCTATAAGCAAGCCAAAGTTCACAAACTACACAGCCCAAAGCTGGCAGGTAAACATTTAGCATCCCACAGGCACACTGCTCTGGCGCATTTATCAGCACCACTTTCAAAGTGACTTTAATTGAAGTTTTTCCCTTCTTTCCTAATACCTGAATAAGTTGGTTTTTTTTTTTGTTTGTTTTTTTTTTTTGAGAATTCAATAAAATCAATAATCATCAGGTGCTTAGAAGAAAAATCCAAATCCCTCCATCAGTTCTTTTAATCATTTGCAATCCAAATTGGTTAATTTTTTCAGTTTGCCTCATTTTCATACTTCATAAAATATCATCAACAGTACCTTCTACTAACACTGAAGCACAAGGAGACAAATCTGGAACTGAGGAAAGGGGCTCAGCTGTGGAACAAACTGCTCAACAAGCAGCAGAATTAGAGATCCATTCTCCTATGAATCTATCTCCAATATCCCACTGCCGCAAAACCCACAGGTTGGCTCCACATGTTTTCTGTAACACTTAAGAAACACGATCACAGTACCTCCACTTTTATCTAAACGATCCTCTACCTTCCTCTCACCTCTCCTAATCACTTGAAATGGATAATGTGATGGCTCAGAAGACACTGGATACAAAATCTACAGACAACTACCTTAAGCTTTGCATAAATACTTAGGTCTATAGCGTACACAAGTGCGCATTGGGTACTTTTATCCATACGTTTTTATTTGTAAACATCTAAACATCACTGGTCCACATATTCTGACCAATACCTAGTGACAGCAGAAAAAAAAAATTCCATCGAATATACAGTCTCAGGTTTGTTAGTAACACTATCTAGTGAACTTAAATTCACCTTCACCAGTTTTCCATTGATCTCTGGTATGTCTCCAGCTTTCCTATTATCTAGCATCCGGATCTCATAGGACTGACCTTTAAAGAAAAAAAAGTTGCATGGTTAAAAGAGCAAAAGCACAAGGTTATTTTGTATTTAATGCATTTAGATTAAGTTTTGGTTCACAGAACACGAGAACATCAGTACCTGAAACTTGAGTTTGAGAGACCCAGATAGCAACATGCACTTCACACTATGCAAATTAACAAAACAAAGTGACATTTTTCTTCCCCTTAAAACCAGAGACATTTTCAAAGTTTAATTATTTAATTTTGTGTCAAGTGTAACTACTTGCTTTTTTTTTTTTCTGAAAACAA